>NC_057712.1:87839425-87886827 GCF_004010195.1 Chiloscyllium plagiosum | reverse complement strand
GGATCTTGAAGGAGAACTGTTGCTGGTGTTTTTGAATCAGTAGTCTGTACTGTTTGTCCTGTTCTGGTCCGAACTCTGCCGGTTTAAAGGTGGTCCAGAGTCCGTGTGGGATGAGTTGGTTACGAAGGCATGCACTGAGGAAGCAAATGTAGCTGTGGTACCGAGTTTGTTTCACGACATGGTTGAAGAGCTTCAGGGCAGAGGAAATGACCGGGAAATTCATCACCAATTCTTCATTGTCGTTGTATCAAACCCTGGGATTTCCTCCCTAACAACACTCCAAGGAAGGCAGTAACCCTTGCCAGCATTGCTCACTTATGTGAATGAACACATTTTTAAAACAAATCCAACATGCCTCTGTATGTAGGTCTGGCTGTGGACAGTGAAACAGAATTAATATTTCAAAGTCTGGTATGTATCTTCTTCAGAACTGAAATTTCTTCAGTTTCTCAGAACCTTATTACAAGTAGGCATGGGTGCAACCATCTGAGTGATGAGATTTCAGAGCTGAGGGCATGACAACCAACACGGAAGCAAGGAAATCTTGGAATGTTAATGAGACTAAAATTAGAGGAGGTTTGTGGGGCTCGAGGAGATTCTTGAGATAGGGAGGGATGAGGCTCAGGGAGCAACTTGAAAACGAGGATGAAAATTTTAAACTTGAGTTATTTGTGGACTGGGAGCCAATGTGGGTTAGTTAGTCCTGGGGAAATATGAGGATGTGAACTTTTGGTGTGGGTCAGGATATATGGGCAGGTTCAGCAGCAGATTGGGGCTGTGGTAGGATCAAAGTGGAAAAACCTTACAGAGGTCAGATCTGTTCTCTAGACAATGAAGGTGGTGAGAAGCTATCTCAGCGTCAACCAAGATATTAAGGTTGCAAAGGGTCTGATTTATACTCATACAGTTGCCAGAGTGAGGAATGAAGGAACTGAGTCTGTGACATGAACCAGAGAAAATGACTTTGGTCTTCAAATTATTCAGTTGGAGGAAATCTCTACTCTTCCAGCATTCGTTGTTAGGCATGCAGTGATAGAAATCAGCAAAGTGATGCAACTAAAATAAACAGGCTTTACAGTTATTTTGGAGCAATGGCATTAAAATGGTTCAAGACCATAAGTGTAAGAGGTAGGCCATTCAGCCCATCAGGTTTGCACAACCTTTCAATGCGAATACTTTTCTGCATTTCCCCATAATCTTGATTCCCTAATTAATTACAAGTCTGTCTATCTCAGCCTTGAATATATCTCGATAACCCTCTGTGATAAAGAATTCCACAGAAACACTGCCTGCTAAGAGTCTTTTACCAACTTGGAAGAGTCTTTGAATATAGAAAAGGTATTGGCAAAAGACAAGAAGTCAGCATGGACATGGTGGGCTGAAGGGCCCGTTTCTATGCTGTATGACACGATGAGTAGAGAAAAGATTTTCTTTTAATACACAGATTCAGAAAACTTCTCTGCATTTGAAAATTCTGCCAAAATAGAACATAGAACATAGAACATAGAACAATACAGCACAGAACAGGCCCTTCGGCCCACGATGTTGTGCCGAACTTCTAACCTAGATTAAGTACCCATCCATGTACCTATCCAAATGCCGCTTAAAGGTCGCCAATGATTCCGACTCTACCACACCCACGGGCAGCGCATTCCATGCCCCCACCACTCTCTGGGTAAAGAACCCACCCCTGACATCTCCCCTATACCTTCCACCCTTCACCTTAAATTTATGTCCCCTTGTAACACTCTGTTGTACCCGGGGAAAAAGTTTCTGACTGTCTACTCTATCTATTCCTCTGATCATCTTATAAACCTCTATCAAGTCACCCCTCATCCTTCGCCGTTCCAACGAGAAAAGGCCGAGAACTCTCAACCTATCCTCGTACGACTTCCTCTCCATTCCAGGCAACATCCTGGTAAATCTTCTCTGCACCCTCTCCAAAGCTTCCACATCTTTCCTAAAGTGAGGCGACCAGAACTGCACACAGTACTCCAACTGTGGCCTAACCAAAGTCCTGTACAGCTGCAACATCAAAATCTTTCATTTAAAGTCTTAACTTCTGTTCCTTTACAAAATAAAAAAAAGATGGTATTTAATATGATATCAGATTTGAAAACTTTTCAACTTCACTTTGTGTGTAAGGTTGTGACTGAAAGCATAAATTTGCAAATTGGGAATTCATGATTGAAAGCTCTCATGGAAAATTATGCCCTGTACTTATTTTTATTGTTAGATTTGGCAGTGATTAAATGATTCATACACTTTCTGCACCTACAGATATGGCACAATTGCTCCTCAATTCATCAATGCTTTTCTTGTGATGACTCAGCCAGAACTCATTTCTTTGTTCAATAAAAGTGCCTTGAAATAGTCTTTGTATGATACTTATAACAAGATTTTTAGTGCAGTCACCTGTGTTTTCTTTTATTTGATACCTGATAGAAGATTTACCAGAGGGTTTTTAAATTCTGAAGGGATTTGGTGGGGGCAAATGAGGTAAACCACTTCTGGTTGGGGAATCGGCAAAAATAAATTGTCAATTTAAAATGCAAAACAGGGTTTAAGAAAATGTCTTTTATGCAAAGTGTTGGAGTGTAGGAAGTGATATTTTAAGGATAAAATGGATAAATATTTGATAGAATGCTGACGCAGAAAGCATGACAGTGTGGCAGGTTTGACTACAGCAAAGAGCTGGCACAGATGTAACAAACAAAATAACCCATTTCTCTCTTTAAATATCCTGTGGCTCTACTTTTAAAGAATGGGTGAGATTGGCAAGAAGGCATAAGAGGGTTTGGAGAGGGAGAAAAGATACAGGCACCCAAGGTGGTGCTGGAAAGACCAACCCAGCGAGCAGAGGGGATTGTCATGACTGGGAGTGGTTTCCTTGGAAGTGTGTACACAAGGAGTGAATCTTAACGTGTTGTGTTATTTAAACTTCGATGAAATGGGTAATTCCAGCTGTGAGTTGTGGAAAATCTTAGTTTGGATGTTCAAAATGAACTCCAGGCATGTGCAACACCTGTCATTTTTTAAGGCGCTGACACTAACAAGATACAACAGGATTTAACAAGAAATGTCTTGGAGGCTCAGTTGAACAGTTCCTTGATTAAAGGTCTGCACAGAGACGAGAGTTCTAAGACAGAAGTAGAATCATTGTAGGGCATAGCAGCTGTGGGCCAATAGATGGAATTTCCTCCTCTGAGTGAGAGATAGTGGGTTCATTAACTCCCCTTGTGTGATTCAAATACAAACTTTTGCCAGAAAAATGCACAAGGAAGGTTTTAACTGTCTTGCAACTGAAAAATTAAACTGAAGATCCATCTATTCTCTAAGTGATTTTGATTGATAGGCAATAATTTTATTGAAAAATCAGCAAATGACAGGTGAAGAATTGTGATTATATTATAAATAAAGCAAATAAATGTAAGTCATGGACAAAAAATTATGGACAAAAATTAAAATGAATTAAACATCAAACAGATTAGATTCCCTACAGAATGCAAACAGGCCCTTCGAGAGTTGAAAAATGTGGTGCTGGAAAAACACAGCAGGCCAGGCAGCATCCGAATCGATGTTTTGGGTTCAACGCAACCAGCCCACACCTACCCTCTGAAGAGTAACTCACCCAGACCCATTTCCCTCTGACTAATGCAGCTAACACTATGAGCAATTTAACATGGCCAATTCACCTGACCTGCACATCTTTAGACTGTGGGGGGAAACTAGAGCACCCAGAGGAAACCCATGCAGACACGAGGAGAATGTGCAAACTCCACACAGACAGTTGCCCAAGGCTGGAATCAAACCTGGGGCCCTGGCACTGTGAGGCAGCAATGCTAACCACTGTGCCAACATGCTGCCCCAAATCATTAAACTATTTCACAAGCACATAAATAATAACAATGCACTGCAAAATGTAGATCTCCTGAGTTTACAGAAAGGAGGTTAAATACAAATATTTAGTAGGAATAGGAGGAGGCCACTCCATTCCTTAAAAATGCATTGCAATTTAATGGGATCATAGTTCATCTGATTATTCCACACCCTTACACATCGTCAATAACCTTCACTCCATTGTTTATTGAGAATGTATCTAACTCTGCTTTAAAAATATTCAAAGACTCTGTTTACACCACATTTTGAGGAAGATAATTTCAAAGTTCCATGACCCTCTGTGAAAAAAGTGGTCTCCTCGGCTTCATCTGAAATGGCCAACCCCTTAATTTTAAAAGGTATCCCCCACCCCACACACTCCCCAGTTCTAGACTCACCTACAAGAGAAAAGATCCTTTCTACAACCAACCTGTTAAGACTCCTCAGGGTCTTATAAGTTTCCATCAAGACATCGCCTACTCTTCTAAACTCCAGTACTCCAGCAAATACAAACCAAACTTTTCCAAATTTCCCTGATCAGAAAACCCAACCATTTCAGGTATTAGTCTGTTGACTCTTCTCTGAACTGCTCCCAATATAATTACACCTTCCTCAAATAAAACCAATACACCACATGGTACTCTAAATGTGGACCCACAAATCCTCAGTACAACTCAAGGATAAGTTCCAAATTCAGCCAAAATAAACAAAATAAACAACTACGGATGTTGGAAATTGCTGGGAAAACAGTGCAGGTTTGACAGCATATGTGGAGAAAAAATGGAGTTAATGTTCAGTAACCCTTCACCAGACACTCATTCTCTTCCGCTCCCTTGTCAGCCTTCCACAGGGACTGTTCCCTCAGGATACCCTGATCCCCTTCTCTACCATTCACAATAGCCAGTTCTGTATCCAAGTGGCTAGTTCTCCCTTTATTCCACGTGATCTAACCTTGCTAACCAGTCTACCATGAGATCCAAGATGGCGGCGACTCAGCAAGTCTGAGTCTATAGTACTCCTCCCAAGATCTCGGCAAAGTGGGCCACCCTCCTCCACCACACTCACCAAATCATTTAAAATAGTTTTTACTTAATGTAATTAATGGTTCAGTACTAAATTTAAACAGTTCAGTCTCCTGTAAAAATGACTAGGGAGAAAGGAGCCCACAGCTCTCAGCAGGCAGGAGCCCCTCCCCCACCCTCCCCAGCTGCAGCTGAGGCGTCTGCAGCCACCCCGCGGGACTTACCTACGGTGGTGAGCCTCGCGAAAATAATCTCCAAACTCATTGCGAAGATCGATGCTTTCATTGAAGATTCCCGAAGTCAGTGGAATTCATTCTCGGCCGCACTACAAAAGCACGGCTGAGATATCGAAGAAATTGAGTGCCGAGTCAGAGGGGTGGAGCTAAAGGCCGCGACCTCTGAGGCCATTGCAGAATCGGCCGTGGATCGGGTCCGGACTCTCGAGCAGCAAGTCCGGATCTTAGAGAATCACACTAACAATCTCGAGAAATGAGGTAATCGAATAAATAGTTGTTTGCTGGGCCTTCCCGAATGGGAAGAAGAAGGCCAGCTTACAAGGTTCCTTGAACAGTGGCTTCCACAGCTTTTAAATCTGAAGGCTGGATCAGGTTGGGTAAGGGTGGAATGGGCCTATTGGATTGCAATACCCGGGCCCGGCTCGAACCAGCGCCCCCGCCTGGTCCTGTTCCGGCTGCAGAGCTATAAGGTGAGGCAGATGCTCTTGGTAGCCTCAAGAAATCTTGGGAAAGATCCCAAAGCCATGACTTATAAAGGATCCAAGATTATGTTATTTCAGGACTTTTCCCCAGCTCTGGTCCGAAAGAGGAAGGCGTTTGATGAAGCGAAGAAGCATTTAAGGGATTTAAGCATTCAATACTCCTTGTGCTACCCAGCTATACTACGCTTCAGCCATGAAGGGTCCGTGTATAACTTCGGATCACCGGAGAAGGCCAAGGAACATTTGGACTCTCTTAGATAAATTATAAGAGTTAATTGACGTTGTTTTGCCCTACCCCCACACCGGTTTACCCCCCCCCTTCTTTTTCCTTGCTGTTTAACATTATCTCCGGGGAGTGGGAAGAAGGGTTTATTTATTTATCCTTTACTTAGCGATTTTCTTTCACCCCCATTTTTTTTTATATATATATATGTATATAGGCCAGGGGGTCTAGTTCATGTAGATGGGGGTAGGTGGCTACCTTATCTTATTTTATTTTTGTCCTTGGAAGCGGGGTTGTTTTCCCCTGTTATTTTGTATTAATATATTTAATTATTATTTGCTGAGACTGTAATTTTATAGTCATATATGTTCATATATGGTATTAACATTACCAAATATATCTAGGTGTTGGTGTGGGGGGGGGGGGGGGGGGGGGGGGGGTGCGCGGGGGATAGGGTACTCACTGTTAGTTCTAGTTCAGTAGTATACTTGAATTTTCTTTATCCTATCGTGGGGTGCCTGGGACAAGGGTGGGGCACTGGTTGGGAGAGATTATGATGGGTGTTTTGGAAAGGAAGTGATGCCCCCTGGGAATAAGGAGGAAGATCTCCATTTAAATACGTTTTATACTTTTTTTACTATTTAGAAATAGTTTTTTTATTATATTGTTCTGACTGTATTAAAGAGCTATTATTTTTGTGAATTTTATATGCTCTATGCTCGGGATGTTTTGGAAAAGGTTTCTTCTCCCGGGGGGGTCTCGGACTTGCCCGATGATTATGGATGATCGGTCAATTAAATGGTGCACCTGGAATGTCATGGGGAGTAATTCACCAATCAAAAGGAGGAGAATATTATTAAACCTCAAGAAAGAGAGGATCGATATGGCTCTCCTATAGGAGATGCATTTATTGCATAAAGAACACCTGAAATTATGACAGGAAAGAGATTATTTTCCGTTCTCTCTTTCTTTGCAGGGAAAAACATTTTGGTAAACTGGGTGGCTGAGGGCCCTCCTGGACTTTTGAGTTGGCACAGAATAGTTATGGTTTATATTCCCCCTGACTTCCTTACAAATATGGTACACAGGAGAAAAAGCCAAATTATTCCATAAAAATATGGCAGCCCTTCTTGAATTACACAAATACAGACATCTCGGTCATCCTATAACGGCCTTTATTTAATTGAGAGGGTGAACCTGGCTGGTCCGGGGCCCCCTGGGGGTGGAATCCCGCATGAACACAGGTTTTGTTGTGATCTGATGTTAACAAAATCCCAGCGTGTATATCACTGCTCAATTTATGTGCTATCCGTTGTTTTTTTCTCTCTCTTGAATAATGTAAGAATTTTAATGATACTTTCTGGTTAGTTGTAGGTTAGACAAGTAGTTAGTTGAGTTTTGTCATTTTTTTCTCTCGGTATTTCTTTTTTCTTGTTTGATAGATTTTGGTTATCATTTATTTAAGATTCAACTGTATATAAATGTTTATACTTGGGTTTTTTTAGCTTTCTTTTGTAAACTTGTAAAAACACATTAAATTTTCAATAAAAATATCTATTAAAGAAACCAGTTGACCACGAGGAACCTTGTTGATCACCTTACTGAAGTCCATATAGATCACATCTACCGCTCTGCCCTCATCAATCCTCTTTGATGCCTCTTCAAAATTCTCAATTAATTTTGTGAGACATGATTTCCCACAAAGCCATGTTGTCTATCCCTAATCAATCCTTGCTTTCCAAATACATATAAATCCTGTCCCTCAGGATTCCCTCCAACAACCTGCCTATCACCAATGTCATTCAGGCTCACCGGTCTATAGTTCCCTGGCTTTTTCTTACCACCTTTCTAAAATAGTGGCACCACGTTAGCCAATGTCCAGTCTTCTGGCATCTTACCGGTGACTATCAATGATACAAATATCTCAGCAAGGGGCCTAGCAGTCTCTTCCTGAGCTTCCCATGGAGTTCGAGGGTACACCTGATCAACTCCTGAGGATCTATCCCCCTAAATCCCCAGGACCTCCTCCTTTGTAACATGGAATTTTTCAAGATGTCGCTATTTATTTCTCCATGTTTTCTATCTTCTAAATCCTACTCCACAGTAAACAATGATACAAATGCTCATATAATACTCTTGTAGTTATATTCTCTGTTCCATCCATTCACAGTCTGTTTATCATTTCCCCTAATAATACCTTTCTCTCTTGTCTTGTCTCTACTCTTTGATTTATTACATGTTAACAAATTTGCCCATACTATTTATTTTAAAAATCTTTCCACTTGCCTCATTTATGGCTCACTGAAACACTGGCCCCAGCATGGTTAGTATGGACTGTCACAACAGTATACTTTCAACTTTGCCCAGTATTGGTTCCAGTTTCCCACTTTAACTGCAACAATCTCTGAGCCATACAGTCATTTCTCTAGGATTATTTGTCTTCTGCTAATTTGCCAATCTCGAGGTTATTACCTTTGAACTTCTACTTCTTTGTTTGATGCCTAGCACCCCATTTTGACTGAGCAGCACTTATTTCCTTGTTCTACTTGTATCATTGATAGATACATGGATCCCGATAACTTGATCCTCCCTGTGGCTCCCACTGTAGGTTTCTCTCCTGCTCCTGGCTGATATCCCTTTTCCTAACACCAGGTAATTAACAGAGCCATCTATACTTTTGCTGTTTGCCACAGAGAACAGTGAGTCCTCCTAACTAATACTGTCTCCTATTATCACTACACTCCTTTTTGCCTCTATTACTAGAATGTCCTACTGTACCACAGTGAAACAGTTAGCTCAGCCACCTTACAGCCCCTACGCTCATTCAAACAAACTGAAAGAATTGCAATCCTTTTGGAATCTCTTAACCTCCTGTCCTCAGAGTTCCCTTACCTGCCTCAGCAGGAGCCACACTCTCTAGTCCCTGACCATTGACCAAATCAGAAGATCCTCTCTAAATGGAGTGTGACTGGCTCCTGGCACAGAGTAACCTGGTAAGTTTTCACCTCACTGATGAGTCACAGCATCTGCAGGTCAGCCTCAATTCAATGTGTTTGACATGTTTACTGTCAACACGAGACCATCCTGACATTCAGGAGTTTCCACGTGCCGCAGCCTTAACACATCATCTGTCCTACCATTTTTAATGTGTTTTAATGAGCAACTTCATGACTTTATTCAATTACATATTTTGCTTTCCTACGTACTTCACTAAACTTAACATCAGTTCCTTACTCATTCAATACTCAAACTCTGCCCAAAGTTGCATTCAATGCTAAGTCACACGGAGGTACCTGAAGTTTTATATCCTAAGTTAGCTCAGCTCAAAGTACAGGAAAAAAACAGTTTAAGAGAGTTTCCTTAATTTAATAGCTAGTTTTGCTCCAGTGGAGAACTTTTTTAATTCTGCCAAAGTCTGGATGTAATTTAAAATTTAAACAATACAAGATTATTTTAAAAAAGCTGTGGCAAAGGGAAATGGATCAGCCATATTGCATAAAAATGCATAACATTAGGCGCATTTGGCCAGTTCAATAACCCCCTATCATAACATGTTAAAGCACCAAATTGTTTTCATCAATGTCCAGGCCTTTTTTAATTTCAATGACTGATACAATTCCAACTATGTAAACCTGAGTGGAAAACCGAGGAAAAGTCAGCTATCAAATTTCATCAGTTTCCTAAATTACTTTGACAGATATAAATCTGCAGAAGTAAGAGTATTTCAAATCTTCCTGATGGGGAGATGCTCAGACTTAATTTCTCAGTCAATGTGAAAGCAAAGTACAGTGAAGAGTAGATTATAATTGATATGCCAATCTGTTTATTGCATTTTAGATTTGAACTGTCAAATATGATAAAAAAGGAATAAAGGTCAACAACTGAACTGGCTGATTCCCAAAGAGGCTCCCTGAGTCCAGATTTTGATGATTTACTTATTCACAACTAGGAAACAAACACCATCAGAAAAATAACCAATTACAACATGTTTATTTTATTCTTTTGTGGGTGTTGTCCGCAGTTGTTGTCTGTTCTGAATTCCTCTTGAAGTCAATGGTTTGCTAGGTCATTTCAGAGGGCTGTTAAGAATCGGCGACATTGTTCTGTGCTGTAACCACAGGTTAGACAGACATAGTAAGGAAGGCTGATTTCCTTCATGAGAGGACGTTGTTGCACCACATTAGTTCTTACAGCAATCAATGGTAGTGTTATAGCACCAGTACTGAGACTAGGTTGCAATTCCAGATTTTTTAAATTGGATTTATTCATTTAATTTTATTCACTGAATCTTTGACTCCATTGGGATTAGCTTGCACCTCCAGATTACCAATCCAATGACACTACTAAGATATCATTATCACCCCCAATGAAACTTTAAAGGATTGAATAGAAGTTTAAAATTGACAATAATCTTTGACAATTTAATTATGAACTGTGTTTGCAAAATCAAACAACATGAACTGCGAATTAAATTTCAAGAATTATCAGAAAGCCTGGGTGGATTCCAAAGCAGTGCAGTTAAATTTTACACTTTGGCATACTTCAATGACATCAAATGCTTCAGTGCAATATTAAATTAGGATAGGAAAACAATAACAGAATAAATTGATGACAGAATAAAAAAGAAATATACTGTCAGTGTTAAGAAAGTATAGAAAATAAATCACTCCCTTCCTTTTGTACATTGATATTGTTTAGTATCAATGCAGAAAATTATTTTAGGAATGTGTCTTTCTCTATAAAACTCAGTTGCTCTGCTTTTTGGGAGCTTGCCACTGTACCTTCAAGTCAGATCAACAAATGCAACTTTTTTTTGTATTATAGAGAGATCTTCATTCTTCTTTTATCGATTCTTAACAATTCTATCAAAGAAAGTTTCATTCTTTGATGTACATTCAAGCAAGTACAATACTTCTTTGATTTCAATTTGAACAGACGTAGCAAGCTGATTCAGAGAATAGCTAAATGGAACTGTACTCACTTCAAATAATATTCAAGAATAAAAGAGTGTTGTACAACATGGTATGTAACATTCTTAACTGTCCAATTTTTACATTATACTTTATTAAGTCAGATTAAAAAAAAAACTTTTGTTCATCTGATGCACATGAATATCACTGCAAAGGCGAAGAGTGGAATGTATTAAAAATATCTCTAAGGGCTATTTGGCAAGTGCCATTATGGATGTTCCTTGAAATTAGATTTTAAAAATACGTTCATCAGGTGTGGACCTTGTGAACTAGCCAGCAATTATTGCACATCCATTGCTGCGTTTGAAAAAAGTAGAAGTTGTTTACTTCCTTGAACTGCGGCAGTCCATTTGCTATAGGTAGACCCACAATGTCATTGTGAAGGGGATGGTAGGATTTTGATCCAGCACAGTGAAGGAACAGTTATATATTTCCAAGTCAGGATGGAAAATGGCTGAAGAAGAACTTGCAAATGATTCTAACACTCTTGTCTTTCTAGATGGTAGAGGTTGTTGGTTTGGAAGGTTCTCTTTAAAGAGCTTTAGTGAATTTCTACAGCTCATCTTATAGATAGCACACAAAGTTGCTAATGGAAGTCTGTGGAGTTGTTGCTATATATGTGGTGCCATTCAAGCAGGTCGCTTTATTCTGGATGGTATCAAGTGTCTTGAGTATTATTGGATTCGCACTCATCCAAGCATTGGGGAGTAATCCAACATACACCTAAATTGTGCCATGTAGATGATGGACTGGTTTTTTGGAGTTAGGAGATGAGTTATTTGTAGCAGTATTCCAAGCCTCTGACCTACTTTTTAGCCACAGTATTTATATGTCTAGTCCAGCTCAGTTTCTGGTCAATAGTAACCCCCGGATGTTCATAATGGGAAATTTAGCAACAGAAATGTCGTTGAATGTTAAAAAGCAGTGGTTTGATTCTCTATTGTTGTAGATAGTTATTGCCTGGCACTACTGTGGCACAAATGTTATGCCCAAGCCTGGATACTGTCCAGGTCTTTCTGCATTTGGAAATGGCCTGCTCCAGTATCTGCCGAGTATTGAATATTGCACAATCATCAGCGAACATCCTGACTTCTGAACTTATGATGGAGGGAAAGTCATTGATGAAGCAGCTAAAGATGATTAGGCCTAGGACACTCACCTAGGAAACTCCTGTAGAGATGTCCTGGAGCTGAGATGACTAATATCCAACACCACAAACAGGTTCCTTTGTTCTGAGTACTTCAACCTCATGTTTTGTCTCGACTGAGTGTAGTTTTGTTGGGGCTCCTTGGTGCCACACTTGGTCAAATATCGCATTCATGTCACTCTGACCTCACCTATTTTTGGCCATGTTTGAACCAAAGCTGTAATGAGGTCAGGAGCTGAGTGGCCCTGGCAGAATGCAAACTGAGCATCAGTGATCAGGTTATTGCAGAGCAAGTTCTGTTTGATAGCACTGTTGACACATTTCATCACTTTGCTGATGATCAAGAGCTGACTGATTGGGAAGTAAATGGCCAGGTTGGATTTGTTCTTTTTTTGTGTACATGAAATACCTAGGAAAACATTCATGTTTGATAGGAGTCCAGATATTGGACAAACCAATGCATCCAGCATTTCAATGTACATTTCCATTAATATTCTCCTGTTCTGAATTTCTTTTAGCAGGATATATCTGCGACTTCAATCTTCCATGAGCTGTCTCACAAACCACACCGTCCACCTCCCTCCCTGGATTGTACCCTCTGGGGTCACCTCATAAATGGGGGCTGTTGCTCTCTCTCTCTCTCTCCTCCCTGGGGCCTGGAGACTGTCAGTTCTTTGGAGCCTGAAAGCAGGAAACCAGGAAGGGGAGGATTAGTATGAGGGAAAGAGGTTACGGTCGAAAGCAAGATGACTAAGGATAAACTATTCTCAGCTTGCTCATCATTGCCAGATAAAAGAATGTGCTAGAAGTTCAGAAGGGAAAAGTGTCAGGAATACAGTATACCATCAACCTCAGCCACAAGTCTCATTGCAACTGACCCCATGGAAAGAGCCATCTTGGGAACAAGTGAAGGTCATTCAGTCTTTTGAGCCTGGTCCACCATTCCAGACCACTCCTGATCCCTGGCATTGCCAGGGGTGGTGGTGGAGGCAGATACGATAGGGGTCTTTAAGGGGCTTTTAGATAAGCACATGAATATGTAAGGAATGGAGGGATATGGACCAAAGTCAGATGGAAGAGATTAATTCAATGTTCAACACAATATTGTGGGCCGTGAGTCCTGTTCCTATGTTGTACAGTCTATGTTGTATATTATATTTACGGAATGCCATTTTCCTGCAGTATGTCCACAGATGTTGACATCATTAGTATCAAGAAATCCATTCATCTCTGTCTTGAATGTATTCAACGATTGAGCTTCCACAGCCAGAATGTGAGTCTGGTCTCTCTGGAATGTGTGTGAGGGTGAAGTGCAGGATCAGACTGGAGACCTGAGTCCAGTTTTTAAAAATTCATTAACAGGATATGGGTGTCCCTGGTTATTGCCCACAGGACAGTTAAAGAGTCAACCACATTGTTGTGGGTCTGGAGTCACATGTAGACCAGACCAGGTAAGG
Organism: Chiloscyllium plagiosum; assembly: GCF_004010195.1. Lineage (NCBI taxonomy): Eukaryota > Metazoa > Chordata > Chondrichthyes > Orectolobiformes > Hemiscylliidae > Chiloscyllium > Chiloscyllium plagiosum. The sequence goes on along the minus strand of NC_057712.1, from coordinate 87,873,411 downwards.
ATAGTTGCTTCCATCCCTAAAGGACATCAGTGAACCAGATGGGCTTTTCCAACAAATGAATTCATGTTCACCATTTGACTCTTAATTCTAGATGTTTATTGAATTCAATTCCAAAATTCTGCCATGGCAGGATTTGAATACAAGCCCCAAGAACATTACCTGGGTCTCTGGATTAACAGTCCAGCAATAATACCACTCAACCATCACCTCCCCTTAAACTGATGGGGGAATAATGGGGTGATGCATTGAGCAGTTGTGTGACTGGTTGGGTAGGGAAAGCCATATGAAGGTGTAGTCACTGATTTTGACCATCTGTGTAAGCTGTTAGATTCCTTCGGCATTGCTGGGAATGACCCTCCCTGACCATTTCCTTACTTGTTAGATTCCTGTCCTTCCTCACACCTCCACATCCACACCACTATCACCTATTCACTGAAAAATGACATCTCTTGTCCACCTCCATGACTTGAGCCTCCTGAAACCCATTTATGAGCCTGGCAGCTGTGGTTTTCAACATTTTATTTTTCAGAATTGCACCAACAACATTCAACAACAGTTTACATGCTCAACTGCAGCCTCCCTCTAAGAAGAAAGGACAACTTTTAAGAAGAGCAGACTGGGTTGCTCGACATGCTGCTGGCACAGACTGCTCATCTCTTATTATACACTCTACCCCACAGACCAATGCTCAATCAGGCCGATGAAGATCCGGTGCCCACCTCCCTGACAATGGTATTGGACATGAATGCAGACATCAGTCCCGAAAAGTCCCATGAAATAATTTCATTGTCATAGCATTTCCACATTTTCTAAACTTCTCTTTGAGGTCTGTTGGGTTTTTTTTTCACCCAAATGCACCTAATGGTATCAGAGGAAGGGTCATCTCATCTAGATAGCATCAAGCTTGCGTGGCTAACCTATTTACCTCAATTTACACCCTAAATCTGCCCCAAATAACTATTAGTTCTTTTTACAAATGTCCCCAGTCTTACGAGATTGCAATGAAAACATGTAAATATGATGAAAATCAATTATTTCAATTCTTTCATCTCTCAACAGATTTGATTGAATGAGAAAGAATTGAATGAAGATTGGAGGATTTCATAATGACGGGATTATCAAGGATACAAAATTTTTGTTCAGCAATAAAGATAAAAATCAGCCGCACTTTGGAATTTTCCAGGATAGTATTAATTTCCCTAATGATAATGAGTACACTGTGAAAGTCTTCATCTTGTTTACTTTTTGCTTGGCAGATACTAGTTTTTAAGTAGCAATCAAGAGTCTGTTGCTTAATGTTACTGAAGGTAGTGGGACATAATTACACTGTACTTGTACTGGATTTAGTTGCATTTGGATTTGCATGTTTTAGAATTTTGTTGGATTTCGAATAACTATGCTCTTCAGTAAAGTTTGAACAATTTCAATGTTGAAAACAACATTGGACTATTCTTTTGACTGTGTTGCACTTGAAAATTTAATCATTCACAGATGGACAGGCCCATCCAGGCCCCAACTTAAAATTGCAACTTTTAAAAATTTATTGCTGGGGTGTAGGCATCACTGTCAGGGTTAGTATTTATTGTCCACCTCTGGACTGTCCGGGGGCAGTTCAGAGGCAATTGTGGCGGATCTGGAATTATATATAGGCCAGACCAGGGAAAGAATGGCAGACTACCTTCCTCAAAGGTGTTAATGAGCTAGATGAGTTTTAATAACAATCAATTCTAGGTTATTTTGGCTAATTTTGAATTGGCCTTGCCCCTCTGGGTGTCCGCTATGGAGTCATATGACAGACCCTGAACAGCAAAAAGCCCCTGAGCACGACCTCCCTGACCGGATTCCTGGTTATGGCCAATACCCTGGACTAGTATTGGAAGCTGCCTTTGATTTCTATAAGAGTCATATCAGATCCAAAGCGTTAACTCTGTTCCACTTTCACACATGCAGCCAGGTCTGCTGAGTTCCTCCATCACTCTTTGTTTCCATTTTTTCAAGGTGACATCAACTCTCCTATTCCATGAGCCACAAATTTATTCACCGTGTGGTCATTTGTCAAATACTTCCTTAAAATTCATATATTCAAAATCCACAGCATTCTCTTCATCAACCTTTCTTGCTTCATGAGAAAAAAATATATTTGTACAATGTATTATATCTTTAATAAATCCACATTGAATTTTATAAGTTATTTCAAACTTCTCTAAGTGTCAGTAATTTTTATTTTGCTGATTATTGTTTCTAAACTTCACCTACCAGTGAACTTAAACTTATAGGCCTATAGTTACTAGGAATGTTCTTACATCCTCTCTTGCATTAGGGGTCACATTTTACCACTTGCAATTTCTGTGGCACCTTTCCTGTATCCAGGGAAGATTAAAAATTGTGGTACGTTCTTCCATGATCTCCGGTCTCAATTCCCTTAGCAACCTGTGATGCCACATATTCTGAGCAGATGACCTATTGACTCAAGTCATAGCCAGCCTTTCTGGTACATCCTGTTTGTCAATTTTACCCCATCCATTTGTCAATGCCACCCAACCTCTACCTTTGTTTCTATGAACATTTAGTCAGCATCCTCTAACTTAGTGAACACCAAATGCAAAGGAGTCATTAAGTATCCACGTCCCTAATAATTCCCACTACACCTCGTACAAAACTCCAAAATAGGACACATCAAAGCCATTTTGTGGGATAATGGTTATCCTGATCAGACCACTGATCAACGTGTAGTACACATCCTCATGAATAGGCCTAAGGCCAGCACGTTTGGATCTGGAAAATGCCCAGCCTACCTCAAATTAACCTAAAAGGACAGGTATTTCAAAAAATGAGAAACAGATAAAGCTAGCTGTTTCACATTTATACTAAGTAGAAGCCACATGAATGTGACTTTCAACCAACAGGATATTACCATAAAGTCAACAAAACATTTTGCCCACTGTACAAATGAGTATATAAATTTCAGTTCAATAAGCTGCCAGGTAAGTAGGCCGTGTGTTCCAATGTCCAGCAGATCATATCAAATAGCACTTCCCTCTGTCTATTTTTGATTGACAAAGTAATAACTATACTCAACCAGCCCCTGTTTGCCAAAATGCAGAGCCAGACTTTCACTGAATCGTGTTGATAGTGAACCATTTAAGAATGGTGGCTCGGATGCAGTTCTGGGAGTTTGCAGGTTTCCAATTTTTGGGAGTGCCTTTTAAATGTATTGGCTGACTTAGGTCAGAAGCCCACACCAAGCAATCCTGACATGACCAGCTCCATTGCAGAGACAGACAGTGCCTACGACTCCACAACTTTCATGCAGCTGGGCCAGATTTTTAAAGCGTTGTGGGTTAAGGCACATCACATTAGTCTGCATGAGAGAACCTTTGAAATTTAGGGGGTCATTGCAAATGGGTAGTTGGGCATGCATTGGCAGGAGGGGCCAGGAGGCTGGCAGGGACGATGTATGTTGGCATGTGGGGCATGAGAAGATACAATAGATGTGTGGGGAGCATATGGTGGCATGGATAGGGCATTGGATGTATATTGGGCATTAGAGGTGGGGGTTGGAGGGTTGTTCTGTTTCTTATTGTAGCTGAGACAAAACCCCAGAACATTGAAGTATAAATTTTAGCAAATCCTGCTACCCACCACAAAGATGGAACTTAGCCCATAACGTCTCAAGTTCAATGCACTTCTCTGATTGGCCACCATGTGCTGAACAATCTAGAGGGTGCTAAGAATTGCACTAATAACATATGTAAGGTTATCAGTCAAGCTAGCAATTTACTTCACTTATGCATTGATAGAAGCTATATATTCATCCACAGAGACCTGTTTTCTGAAAGGAAAAAAATTAGTCCAGGTTTTGTACTTTTTTTGAATTTAACAAAAGTATCAGTGCAAAGGCTCCTTGGCGTATCCTCCATGGCAACATCTTGTCAAATCAGACCTGACTTGCCAACCACGCAACATCATGTTCCCGTGCAGAAACATTTGTTGCTGTTGTGGAAATTTGGCTTAGTTGCATCTGTGCTGATAAGTTTCAGACAGAACCTTTAAAAGCATATCTCTTCTCGGTACTATTGAAATAAAATTAGGTTAAAGAGTTCATAGTGAAGGAGGGACAGTAGAAGATGATCATAAGGAGGTTAGACCAAGCATAGATTAAAGTTTTCAATTTTAACACAAACTGATGTTAATGAAGGGTATACTCAGATGGGGTAGTGCAGTAGCAGCCAATGCTAAATCAATAGTATTTCAGTGGGTGGTTAGGATAAATTGTGGAGAAAATACTTAATGGTTTTTATTTCCATACTTTCGTGAAACTCCTGTAATTTAGTGATATGGTTTCTGATACTGGTGTAACTTTTCAGTGGCTGTATTATTCATTCAGGTTGATCATCACAAACATTTGAATTAAAAACAAAGTAAATTGTTTGTTGCAGAAGAGTAAAATTTCCCTAAATGCATCCACCTACCAACTGGTCTTATCCTCCAGATTCTGAATTGGTGTGTTGTGAAAACCAAGTCATTTCTTTTGAAACTTCTGCAATATGGTTAGTACAATTTTTGTGATATTGCTGGTCAATCTTAGCTTCAGTGGTAGAGTACCACCTTGAAGACTGCTGCATATTGGAACTCTTTCAGAAATCGAATGATTTTGAGGAAGAGGAAGATTAAAAAAAAAAGTTATCACTGTTAGGTTGGGCGGTACGGTGGCACAGTGGTTAGCACTGCTGCCTCACAGCGCTGGAAACCCGGGTTCAATTCCCGCCTCAGGCGGCTGACTGTGTGGAGTTTGCACGTTCTCCCCGTGTCTGCGTGGGTTTCCTCCGGGTGCTCCGGTTTCCTCCCACAGTCCAAAGATGTGCAGGTCAGGTGAATTGGCCATGCTAAATTGCCTGTAGTGTTAGGTAAGGGGTAAATGTAGGGGTATGGGCGGGTTGCGCTTCAGCGGGTCGGTGTGGACTTGTTGGGCCGAAGGGCCTGTTTCCACACTGTAATGTAATCTAATCTAATCTAAAAGAGGAATACAAATGCACTCTCAAAAATGATCATGCACTGCATTCACTTCCTGGGCCTTTTATCTTGCAAAAGACAATGGACAGAATCTTCCTGCCTCTAAATAATCAGGATTCAGTGCGGAAAATGTAATGAGATTGGAAAAATATAATTCTTGATGTTGACAAATTTTTCACCCAAGGCTTTACATGTGAGATGAAATTCTTGTTAGTGAGCAGTGAAGGTCCTAATTGTCTCCATTCAGGGCTTGGCATGGTCAGTCAGGCATTTGGGGTAATCAGAGTAATTCAAATGGACTAAACACAATAGATTCAATTGGGGAATCTACCAAAAAATCCCTACTGTGTGGAAACATGCCAATTGGCCCAGCAAGCCCACAACAACCCTTCAAAGAGTATCCTATCCAGGTCCTAATTGCACTGTGGGTAAAACCTATAGCACATGGACTACAGCACTTCAAGAAGGCATCTTGCCATCACTTTCTCAAGAGAAACTGAGGATGGGCAATAAATGCTGACCTAGACAGTGATACTCGCATCCATGAATGTTACAAAAACTGTGTTTTTATATCTATAATGAAAATGATATACTGATTTCCTGCTTTTCATTTTGGGTAATGGTCCTATAAAATCTACTAGTATTTGACCAAATTATTCTTCAAAATCTGGTATGAGTATAAGAGGTGCTAGTTTAATTACATGTTGAGGTTATCTTACTACCTGGCATGTATGACTTTCACAGAACTTCACTATACCTTTCTGATGCCTTGGCCAAATGAAATGTCTATTTAACAAAAATTCTGTTTTCTGTATTCCTCTATGTCCTGCCAAAGGATTTTTAGGTGCTCCTCACAATGTCTCCTTATGATATCTAGGTTGTGGCACTATTCAATGATCAACCATCCATTCTTCATACACCTGACTGTGAGGGTGTCTCCACATCCGCATGACAACTTCAATTTTAATGTAATAGCACTTCAGCTTCAGCTGTCTGTGCTAACTTACTTAACTCTGGACATGCTTCTTTAAACTTAATTAATAAAGACATGCCAAACACATCTGTTGAATTATCCTAATTCTTAGATATTTGGCTTCCCTAACATATGCTTGGGTATCACTCTGACCTCTTTGTGATGGACTTGCTTAGCTATTGCTCTGGTCACTACATACAACTTGCAGCTATCTCTTAAGCCTCACTCAGACTTTTCATGATTATAGACAAAACTATAGGTTTAACTCCCACCTAGTCATTCTCCAGAGTAAATCCACTCTGTCCCTGGGTAATTTCTTAACTATTTCAGCCAACAAGTTACACTCCAATTGGACTTTACAATGAAACCAGGATATATTCTCTACCTATCCCATTTACCAACACTTTGGATTTCATTAACTTTCTGCAGGGAAAACTAAAGCCCTCTCCAGGAAAAGACCCAACGCCCCTTACTATAGTATGAGCTTGGCTGCATCATTTGAAGAAAAAAATGAGTTATCTTCTTTTTAGACAAAACCATTTATATCTCTCATCTACCCTATATATGATGTTTGTACTCAGAGCTTTCTACCTCCAGTTTCTTATCTATATTTCCTTTTGAGCTTTCTTCTCTGGCTCATTTTTACAAACTCCAATAAATCCGATGGGGTTCCCTTCCAACTTCTAGTTTTGTCTCAAAGCACATAAAGAATGCCTTCACACCTTTTTAGAAAGTTTTGTAGAGCATGTGCAACCTTAAACATTTCCTGACTGAATTTAAGGTCATGACCCGGATTCCCCCAATCAGAGTCTGATGTCTCCTGTTTCAATTCAAGCATTTTAAGCTTAAACTCATTATTTCTTTCTTCTCTTCACTCCACAAATCTAATTGTAGTCTTCTCTTTTCTATACTTTTCATTTAAACTTCCCTTCCTTTGTCTTTTTTCTTCCAAGTCCAGCATTTTCATCAGCTTCTTCATGCTCAAGCTTCTTTAATGGTAATTAGTATCACCTCATTCTGATGTTTTACTACTAAGAATATTTGGTCTTTGTTTTATTTCAATTATGTCTGCCTTTAGCGTTGTCACCCCCTACTTCCCTCCAGTTCAATGAACCTGACTTTTACAAGTTTACTTTAAGTCTGTCAGGACAGCACTGCCACCCGCAGGAAACACTTTGCAATTTCAAGTCGCATTTCTTATTTGCAGTACAGATCCTGGTGTCTTCTTTACCTTTATATTTTACCAAAAACACATCCAAATCCTCATTGCTTCTGATTCAAATAATCACGGATAAGCCCATGATTTCTTCCTATGACTGTCTTGGGAAAGTGCCCTGATCCTCAAGGGATCCCAGAAACCCTAGGGTCAGGGCATGGTGCTGAATGATCAGTGCTTAGCACCAATTTGTACAGGCACTCAGTAATGAAACAATATATTTGATCAAAGCAAGGTATCCCTGGCTTTAGCTTCTTCTATGACATGGGTGACTGAATGTTGGCTGGGGCTACTGATTTTGACAATAACTTCTTCCATTTCTTAATTAGGTTACCTGATGGTACTCATCCTGTGTCATTGTTGTAATGTCCTATATGGTTCTCTGTTAATGATATCAGCCCTAATCAGCAACAAAGGTTACAGAATAGCATATGAACCACTTCAAGTTCTGTATCATTGAAGGAGTCTCTTTGGTTGGCAAAATTAAAAATCACACAACACCAGGTTCAATTGGAAGCACTAGCTTTCGGAGTGCTTACAGTGTGGAAACAGGCCCCTCGGCCCAACAAGTCCACACCAACCCTCTGAACAGCAACCCATCCAAACTTATTCCCCTACATTTACCCCTTCATCTAACACTACGGGCAATTTAGCATGGCCAATTCACCTAACCTGCACATTTTTGGACTGTGGGAAGAAACCAGAGCACCCGGAGGAAACCCACGCAGACACGGGGAGAATATGCAAACTCCACACAGACAGTTGCCTGAGGCGGGAATTGAACCCGTGTCACTGGCGCTGTGAGGCATCAGTGCTGACCACTGTGCCACCGTGCCACCCTTTGGTGCTCTGAAAGCTAGTGTGCTTCCAATTAAACCTGTTGGACTATAACCTGGTGTTGTATGATTTTTAACTTTGCACATGCCAGTCCAACACCAGCATCTCCAAATCCTTGGTTGGCAGGTGAGATTGCCTTGCACCAGTAAAAAATATAGATTGCTGAACATTTGAAGGAGAAAAGACCCTGTTTTGAATGTCGATTTAAAAAACTCCATGACAACATAAATCCATGATTTATCTGTGTGGTGGACTAAGATTAACAGAAATAACTGACCATGTTTTTGTACTTAAAAGATCTATTTATTACAAGTAAGTAAATTTAAACCATTTGAACTAGCAACATATGACTAACAATACCAGCTAAACTTCTAACTCTCTTTAAAATCTGTATACATAGAGCAGACAGATATAGGTCGACAATTTTAAAAAGTGTGTTGTGAGTAGAGGAAAAATGCTAGAAAATCACATTCCACTAGCATTAGTCTTATGTACCGTGTACCTTTTTCTCTCCAAGACCTACTGTTCTTCGAAGCCCTTTCTTCCAGATTTTCACTGCTTTGCGAAAGACATGGGGGATTTACACATTAATCGTTGAGTTTCACAATCACTGATTCGAGGCAACAGCCTACAGCAAATGGTGGTAGGAAAAAGAACTGACTTCAGGCTTGAGTTATTTACTGCAGGAATATAGGGATAGACTCTTCTTCCAGACTTGAAACCTTCCGCTATCACATTGTTCACAGACACAAATTGCCCAGGAATCACTCAGAGTTGTTGTCAAGCTGATGACCATTGTCATCCACGACTGATCACAATTGCATAAGTAAATCAGCTGCCTGTTACTAACTGAATCTCACTCTCCGTGCTCCCCAATGCTGTGAAATGTTTATAATGTATCTCTCCTCCCCAATGCCTGCAAAGCTGCAGGCGCAAATACAACTCACAATGAATTCCAGTAATTTGTTTTAAAGTGTAGAAATTCCTTCCATAATCCTTGAACTTAAACCAATCCTTTTCCATTTCAGTCCACAATCAAAAGTCAAGGAAAAAGATGCAATCTTTACTTCACATAATATACCTGTACTTGGTTGAATGGACAATTGTGTGATACAGGTGAAACCTCGTCATGAGAAACAACATTATTGTCTACGCTGTTTTCTGCCAGCTGCCTTCTGCTGGATATTTTCTCAGCTTGGTCAGTGTTGATTGAGGCAGAACGGCATAATCAACAACAAAAACAGAAGTTGCTAGTAAAGCTCAGCATGTCTGGTGGCATCGCTGGAGAGAAAACAGAGTTAACATTTCAGGTCGAGTGACCCTTCCTCAGAACTGAGGAGTACCCGTTCTGAGAAAGAGTCATCCGACCTGAAATATTGACTCTGATTTCCCTCCACAAATGGTGCTGGAGCTGCTGAGCTTTTCCAGCAATTTCTGTTTGTGTTTCTGATTTACAGCATTAGCGGTTCTTTTAGTTTTCGAACAGCATAATGTTGTTCAAGACTTGCGTTATGAATAGAGTTCACTGTGAAGGGTCTTGGAAGGGACCATGTTCCCAAATTGTGCAGGTGGTTTGTTAAATTACTGAATGAACACTTCAGGCTGAAATGCCAATATGAGTCTGAAAGGAAACCCTGCAACGCCTCTCTCTGGGCTTGTGCTGTGATAATGCAGCACTCCAGCTGATTCTTCAAACAGTATGTTGTAGTGTTTTAAATTCAACTTGCAATCTTGACTTTCTCATGCTCTGTGCTTCTCAAAATATTCCCTCTCACAACTCACTGACGAAAACATAGCAGATATTGCCTACATAGAACCTTGTGATGCAGAGTGCAATGAGCTGCTTGGTTGAGGTTATACATAGATCAGTGTGTGACCAAAAATGAATTAGAATGTTTGTAGTGAGACAGCAATTGAAACACAGCTTGACAAGACATTCACTGCATTATATCACAGTATCATTCAGCAGGGAGTCAAAAATGAAAAGTAATGAATGATACTTATGAGATGCCTCTGAGTCCATTTCTCCCTTAAACAGCTATAGTTGTATTATTTTACTACTCCTTAGTAAGTCATAATTATTACAAGAAGGAATAGTGAGTATATCATTGGTACGCTGCTTTCATTTGTGGTATCACAGCTATTTAAAATGAACAACTGGATAGTTTTAAGGATTGCTGTATTAGTTCCAGGAACTCACAGCAGATGGTGCTGTCGGACAGGAAGGAAATGCACAAGGTACATAACCTGAGGATAGATGTGATTTGGTGATGCAGTTAAAAATCACACAACACCAGGTTATAGTCCAACAGGTTTAATTGGAAGCACTACCTTTTGGAGCGACTCTCCTTCATCAGATGGTTGTCAGGATAGATAGCCACCATTAACGTTCAATCGTTTTGTTGTTTATATGCTATGCCAGTGCTTTAGGGGACCATAATCTTCTAATTTACCAATCATAGCAATGCTCATTCTTGGGGTTCAGGCTACACCAGTTTTGAATGTAGTCTAGTTCCTTTCTTTACTCTTATTCTCTTGCTTTTCTTCCATTAATCCTTCCTGTGGTGCTTAAGCAACCAAACTTATTGTTGTGGTTCTGTTCGCCGAGCTGGGAATTTGTGTTGCAGACATTTCGTCCCCTGTCTACGTGACATTCTCAGTGCTTGGGAGCCTCCTGTGAAGCGCTTCTGTGATCTTTCCTCCGGCATTTATAGTGGTTTGAATCTGCCGCTTCCGGTTGTCAGTTCCAGCTGTCCGTTGCAATGGTCGGTATATTGGGTCCAGGTCGATGTGCTTATTGATTGAATCTGTGGATGAGTGCCATGCCTCTAGGAATTCCCTGGCTGTTCTCTGTTTGGCTTGTCCTATAACAATAGTGTTGTCCCAGTCGAATTCATGTTGCTTGTCATCTGAGTGTGTGGCTACTAAGGATAGCTGGTCATGTCATTTCGTGGCTAGTTGGTGTTCATGGATGCGGATCGTTAGCTGTCTTCCTGTTTGTCCTATGTAGTGTTTTGTGCAGTCCTTGCATGGGATTTTGTACACTACATTGGTTTTGCTCATGCTGGGTATCGGGTCCTTCGTTCTGGTGAGTTGTTGTCTGAGAGTGGCTGTTGGTTTGTGTGCTGTTATGAGTCCTAGTGGTCGCAGTAGTCTGGCTGTCAGTTCGGAAATGCTCTTGATGTATGGTAGTGTGGCTAGTCCTTTGGGTTGCGGCATGTCCTCATTCCATTGTCTTTCCCTTAGGCATCTGTTGATGAAATTGCACGGGTATCCGTTTTTGGCGAATACATTGTATAGGTGTTCTTCTTCCTCTTTTTGCAGTTCTGGTGTACTGCAGTGTGTTGTGGCCCTTTTGAATAGTGTCTTGATGCAACGAAGGACCCGATACCCAGCATGAGCAAAACCAATGTAGTGTACAAAGTCCCATGCAAGGACTGCACAAAACACTACATAGGACAAACAGGAAGATAGCTGACGATCCGCATCCATGAACACCAACTAGCCACGAAACGACACGACCAGCTATCCTTAGTAGCCACACACGCAGATGACAAGCAACATGAATTCGACTGGGACAACACTACTGTTATAGGACAAGCCAACAGAGAACAGCCAGGGAATTCCTAGAGGCATGGCACTCATCCACAGATTCAATCAATAAGCACATCGACCTGGACCCAATATACCGACCACTGCAACGGACAGCTGGAACTGACAACCGGAAGCGGCAGATTCAAACCACTATAAATGCCGGAGGAAAGATCACAGAAGCGCTTCACAGGAGGCTCCCAAGCACTGAGAATGTCACGTAGACAGGGGACGAAATGTCTGCAACACAAATTCCCAGCTCGGCGAACAGAACCACAACAACGAGCACCTGAGCTACAAATCTTCTCACAAACTTTGAACCAAACTTATTGCATGGATAATGTATGCAAAGAACTCAATTTTTCATCTTTTAATATTATTCAAGCAATATTGCATTTTTCCAGCCTCATTCCATAGTTCATTAGATCTTTTCTCCACCAAGCTTACTCTCTGGATCCTTCTTAAGTACCACATTTCAAAACTGTTGATTTTCTTTTCTTCCTCTTTCTCAATGCTCTCTGATTCATAATTCACCCATAACTCATTTTTGAACAGATATAGCATTTTAGTGCATGGATTAGCATTGCATTTTCAAAAGGCAAACCTTACAAATTTCTTTATGTCAATTAAAGCTTAAGGTTAGCAGTTGAAAGCAATGTAGTGACATAATGAAATTTCGGGAACAAAATGTTCAATAATATCAATATGTCAATACCCCAGGGAAATTATGTTAATCTGTCACTTCAGTTGATATGTCGCTAATAACACATATTTACACTCAGATTCTGCTCATAATATTAACGAGTGCAATAGCTTTAAAATATTTATTTGTAATGTACAACTGAAAGTGAAAGAAAGAGATTTGTATAATGATTAAGAAGCCATATCAGACATTTTCTAAACATGCTCAGTTGGGATAAGCTTCTACTTCCCAATTTGTTGAAACAATTTGACATTATCTACAGTGAAAATGTAACTGTGTATTCATGATTTCAGTTCTTTAGTTTTAACTTTTACAAAAGAAGTAAATGCAAGGTGAGAAACAACGTTTTCATGTAAAATAATGAGAATATAGAATGCTTTTCCTGGAAGTGTGGAGAAGATGGGTTCAATTGAAACATTTCAGAAGGCTTTGATGATAATTTCAAAAAAAGTACAATGGACAGGTTTACAGGAAAAAGGCAGGAGATTATCATGAAGGTAAAATACTCAGAGTCATTGCATCCATGATGGGCTCCAAGGTCAAGGCAGAGAAGATATTAATGGGAAATTGAATGGTAAGACTTACCCTTTGGTTTTGGTCTTGGAACCATCCTGTACCCTCCAACTGCCACAGAAATCAAAGTCAGCTGCATTTTCTCCATCTCCTGGAATTTTGGGCTTCAGCCTATTTATCTCAAGTCCTGATGGGTTGATTGAAATTGAGGGTGGCATGGTGGCTCAGTGATTAGCACTGCTACCTCACAACACCAGCGACCTGGTTTCAAGTCCAGTCTTGGGCGATTGTCTGTGTGGAGTTTGCATATTCTCCCTGTGTCTGCATGGATTTCCTCCTGCAGTCCAATAGTTTGCAGGTTAGATGGATTATCCATGCTAAATTGCCATAGTGTCCACGGATGTGTAAATTAAGTGGATTACTGAGAGAAATGCAGGGTTATAGGGGAGTGAGTCTGGGTGTAATGCTCTTTGGCCTTGTTGGGCTGAATGACCCGTTTCCACACTGCACAGATTCTTAAATAAAGAGACATGGATCAATGTCCAATTTTTCTGTGGTGCAGTGTAAACGCAAACAGGTCAAAATCATTCTTGGCTCATATATGTGGCTTTGCTTGGCAATAATATATATTACATAACTGTATAGAACATAGATTCCCCTCTATTTTTATGTTAGTCATGTATCTGAACCATTTTGATTCCAGCTTCTCCATAAGTTTATTCGCATCTTTTCCATTATGTCCCTGGGGAGATTTTTCTATGTCAAGGCAAGAGCAAGTCCCAAGGAATGGTGGCTCTATTCACTGAAAATGATCAGAGGTTTAAAACAAAGGCCTGAAGCCATTGATAGTTCAGTCCAGCCTAGAGTGAGTTGGAGGACCCCCATAAGCAGCATTTGCTTCATACAGTTGAGAAAGATTGACAATTAGTGAAATTCAACGGCAACTTGATGAAACTAGAGGTTTTATAAAAGCTGTGTCAGCACCTAGATCTTGTTAACAGCTTCAGGGTCCCAGAGAATCCAATCTCAAGAGAAAATATTGAACTTGAGGAATAAAGAATACATGCATTGATTTACAAACATTATTAACTTCTATCTTGTGCAAAAACTAAACTGGAAAGATGACTCAATCATTGCTTATAAAAGAAATTAAGGCAAGTATTAGATCCAAAATTTAAAATTGCCAGAAAAAACAGCAATCCTGAGGACTGGAAGCAGTTTAGAGTTTAGGAAAAGAAGATAAAAAGTTTGATGAAGAAGGGAAAAAAAATGAGCGTGAGAGAGCACTGCAAGGAACATCAAACCTGACTGTAAATGTTTCTATAAATATGTGAAGACAAATGTAGGTCCCTTAGTCAGAAATGGAGAAAATTTATAATAGGAACCAAAGAAATGGCAGAAGAGTTTAATGCATATTTTTGTTCTGTCTTCACAACAGAGGACACAGAATATTTCCCAGAAATATTATGGAACCAAGTGTCTAGTGATAGAGAGGAATTGAAGGTAATAAAATGGCACTTCAGTAAGAAAATGCTGTGAGGGAAATTAATAGAGTTAAAAGCTGACAACCTGTAGGGCCTGATAATCTGCATCCCAGAGTACTGTAGGAAATGCCCCTGGATTTATTGGATGGATCGGTGGTCATCTTCTTAAATTCTGTAGACTCTGAAGCAATTCCTACAGATGGGATAGTGGCAATTGTGGCCCCACTGTTTAAAAAGGGAGGGAGAGCAAAAAACAGAATTACAAATCAGTTAGCCTAACATCAGTAGTGGGGGAAAATGCCAGAGTTTATCATAAATGACATGCTAACAAAACATTTGTATTAACAGGATTAGATAAAGTCAGCATAGAAATATAAAAGGGAAATAATGCTTAACTAATGTTATAGAGTTTTTTGAGGATGCAAGTTGTAGAATAAATAAAGGAGAAACTGGTGGAGGTAGTGCATTTAGATTTCAAGAAGACTTTTGACAAGTTCCCAATCAGAGGCTCGTGGTTAAAATTAAAAGGAGACAGTAAGGTCTGTAGATGCCAGAAATCAGAGTTGAGAGTGTGTTGCTGGAGAAGCACAGAATGTCAGGCAGCATCTGAGAAGCAGGAAAATCTACGTTTCGGGCCGGCGCCCTTCATCAGGAATGAGGCTGGGAGCCTTGGGCGTGGAGAGATAAATGGGAGGAGGGTGGGGCTGGGGCGAAGGTAGCTGAGAGTGCAATAGGTGGATGGAGGTGGGGGTAAAGGTGATAGGTCAGAGAGGAGAGTGGAGTGGATTGGTGGAAAGGAACATTGACAGGTGGGACAGGTCATGATGGTGGTGCTGAGCTGGAAGGTTGGAACTGGGATAAGGTGGGGGAAAGGGAAATGAGGAAATTGGTGAAGTCCACATTGATGCCCTGGGGTTGAAGGGTTCTGAGGTGGAAGATAAGGCATTCTTCCTCCAGGCGTTGGATGGTGAGGGAGTGGCGATGGAGGAGGCCCAGGACTTGCATGTCCTCGGCGGAGTGGGAGGGGGATTTGAAATGCTTGGCAATGGGGCAGTGGGGTTGATTGGTGCAGGTGTCCCAGAGATGTTCGCTAAAGCGCTCTACTAGGAGGCGTCCGGTCTCCCCAATGTAGAGGAGACTGCATCGGGAGCAAAGGATACAATAAATGACATTGATGGATGTGCAGGTGAAACTTTGATGGATGTGGAAGGCTCCCTTTGGGCCTTGGATGGAGGTGAGGGGGAGGTGTGGGCGCAGGTTTTGCAATTCCTGCAGTGGCAGGGGAAGGTGCCAGGAGGGGAGGGTGGGTTGTTAGGGGGCGTGGATCTGACCAGGTAGTCACGGAGGGAACAGTCTTTGCAGAAAGCGGAAAGGAGTGAGGAGGGAAATATATCCCTGGTGTGGGGTCCATTTGTAAGTGGTGGAAATGTCAGCGGATGATGCGATTTATGTGGAAATTGGTGGGGTGGAATTTGAGGACCGGTGGGGGGTGGAGTTCTGTCCTTCTTGGTAGGTTTCGAGGGTGGAGGTGCAGAACATTGATGAGATGCATTGGAGGGCATCTTCAACCACATGGGAGGGGAAATTTCGGCCTTTAAAGAAGGAGGCCATCTGGTGTGTTCTGTGGTGGAATGGTCCTCTTGGGAGCAGATGCGGCAGAGATGGAGGAATTGGGAAAATGGGATAACATTTTTGCAGGAGGTAGTGTGGGAGGAGGTGTAATCCAGGTAGCTCTGGGAGTCGGTGGGTTTGTAAAAATTGTCAGTGTTGAGTCGGTCCTCGTGGATGAAGATGGAGAGGTCTAGGAAGGGGAGGGAGGTGTCAGAGATGTTCCAGGTGAATTTAAGGTCAGGGTGGAATGTGTTAGTGCAGTTGATGAACTGTTCGGCCTCCTTGTGGGAGCATGAGGTGGTGCCGATACAGTCATCAGTGTAGCGGAGGAAAAGATGGAGAGTCGTGCCGGTGTAACTATGGAAGATAGACTGTTCCACGTAGTCAACAAAGAGACAGGCATAGCTGGGGCCCATGCGGGTGCCCATGGTTACCCCTTTCGACTGGTGGAAGTGGGAGGATTCAAAGGAGAAATTGTTGAGGGTGAAGATCAGTTCAGCCAAACAAATGAGAGTATCAGTGGAAGGGTATTGGTGGGGATGTCAGGAGAGGGAAGAACGGAGTGCTTGGAGGTCCTGGTCATGGCAGGTGGAGGTATAGAGGGACTGGATATCCATGGTGAAGATGAGGCATTGGGGGCCGGGGAACTGGAAGACTTGGAGGAGGTGGAGGGTGTGGATGGTGTCCTAAACATATGTGGGGAGTTGCTGGACTGGTGGGGATTGTACAGTATCGAGGTAGGTGGAGATGAGTTCAGTTGGGCAGGAGCAGGCTGAGACGATGAGTCGGATGTGGTAGTCAGTCTTGTGGATCTTGGGTAGGAGGTAGAATCAGGCGGTGCAGGGTTCCTGAACTATGAGGTTGGAGGCTGTGGTTGGAGATCCCCTGAGGTGATGAGGTCTGGGAGATGATGGTTTGATGATGGGTGGTGAGGTCTTGGTTGAGGGGTTGGTAGGAGGAGGTGTCTTCGAGTTGGCACCAGGCTTCAGCGATGTAGAGATCAGAGTGCCAAACTATCAGTGCACCTCCTATGTCCGCTGGTTTGATGGTGAGGTTGGGATTGGAACAGAGGGAGTGGAGGACTGCGTGTTGTGAAGGTGAGAGGTTGGAGTGGGTGAGGCGGTTGGACAGGTTGAGGCGGTTGATGTCATGGTGGCAGTTTGAAATGAAGAGATCAAAGGTGGGTAGCAGCTCAGCATGGTGTGTCCAGGTGGATGAGGTGTGTTGAAGGCGGTGTAGAGATCAGTGCGCCAAACTACCATTGCACCCTGTAGACGTCAGTGCGCCAAACTATCATTGCATCCTGTAGAGGTCAGTGCGCCAAAATACAATTGCACCCTGTAGAGGTCAGTCCGCCAAAACTACCATTGCACCCTGTAGAGGTCAGTGCGCCAAACTACCATTGCACCCTGTTGAGGTCAGTGCGCCAAACTACCATTGCACCCTGTAGAGGTCAGTGCGCCAAACTACCATTGCACCCTGTAGAGCTCAGTGCGCCAAACTACCATTGCACCCTTTAGAGGTCAGTGCGCCAAACTAGCACTACACCCTGTAGAGGTCAGTGCGCCAAACTAGCACTACACACTGTAAAGGTCAGTGCGCCAAACTAGCATTACACCCTGTAGAGGTCAGTGCGGCAAACTACCTTTGCACCCTGTAGAGGTCAGTGCGTCATACTAGCACTACACCCTGTAAAGGTCAGTGCGCCAAACTAGCATTACACCCTGTAGAGGTCAGTGCGCCAAACTACCTTTGCACCCTGTAGAGGTCAGTGCGTCAAACTAGCACTCCACCCTGTAGAGGTCAGTGCACTAAACTAGCACTACACCCTGTAGAGGTCAGTGTGCCAAACTAGCACTACACCCTGTAGACATCAGTGCGCCAAACTTCCACTACGCCCTGTAGAGGTCAGTGCGCCAAACTAGCGTTACATCCAATTAAAGTTTAAATGGAAAGGCATGGAATCAGAGGGATATACTGGCCTGGATACAGAATTGGTTCACAGGCTGGAAACTGACAGTGAGAATAAATGTGTCTTTTTCTAGGTGGCAGGCAGTGATTACCTTAGCATAGACTTGCTTATCATGGGGACAGGAGGGTATTTAAGAATGCTTCCTGTTCTTAATTGGAAAAGTGCTGAAGGAGAAGAAGTAGTTAGGCAGAACAAATGCCACTGTTAGCACCCTCTAGGCTGTTAGATTTCAAGGAGACACACTGAGGAGCATTGGCGCACAATGAGCATCAATAGTAAACAGACTCACATACTCTAAAACAGAACAATTGAGCATCATAATCCATATATTCTATGGTGGTGTCCATCTTATCAGATGGCTGTGCAGCTTGAACTGACTCGGTGATGTGGGCCTTTCTATGAATGTTTTCAAACTTACATGTTGTTTGGCACAGTTTGAAGTGATAAGCTACGAAAGTGCATTTGTAGACAGGTACGGTTGGATCTGAATTTCTGGCCTCACTAATTCAATGAATCTTTGAGTTATCTTCTGTGAAAAAGTTTACGGGTTTGAAAAGAATTCCCAGGAGCAATTGAACGTTCAGAGTGGCTAAGAGTGGAGACCGCAGGGGTCAGTGCTTGGGTCCCAGCTATTCATGATATGCATAAATGACTTTGATGAAGGAAGCAAATGCAATGTTTCCAAGTTTGTTGACGATACAAAAATTAGGTGGGAATGTGAGTTGTGAGGAGGCTTCAGAGCAAGTTGAGTGAGTTGGCAAACACATGCAGTTAACTGTAAAGTTATACACATAAGTGTGACAAACTGAAAGACAGCATGATTTAAATGGTAATATTATTGGACACACAAAGGGATCTGGGTGTCCTTGTACACCAGTCAATGAAAGTAAACAGGGTGGTGCAGTGAGCAATTAAGAAGGCAAGCGATATGTTGGCCTTTATTGCAAGGGATTTGACCCCAGTAGAGATGTCTTACTGCAGTTGCACGGAGTCTTGGTAAGACTGCATCTGGAGTATTGTGAGACATGGGTCTCCCTGCTGAAGAGGATATTCTTGCCATTGAGTCTGTGCAACACAGGCTTACTAGGCTGATGCTATGAATGGCAGGACTGTTGTACTAGGAGACATTTGCTTGACTGGGCTTGTATTTAGGTAAAAACAATGACTGCAGATGCTGGAAACCAGATTCTGGATCAATGGTGCTGGAAGAGCACAGCAGTTCAGGCAGCATCCGAGCAGCTTCAGCAAAATCGATGTTTCGGGCAAAAGCCCTTCATCAGGAATAAAGCTTGTATTTACTAGAGTTTAGAAGAATGAGAGGAAGTCTGATTGATTTTTCTCTTATTTATTCACAGGATGTGTGACTGGCAAGGTCAGCATTCATTGCCCATCCTTAAATGTCCAGAGGGCAGTTGAAAGTAAAGCACTGTATTTAATGATATATGCTCTTTACAACTTAAGGATCTAACATTGAAATTTAACATGTGGTAAATATAATTTCACAGGTGATATCTGGCTGAACATCCCATAGGCTATGCTTTAAATATTCAATATAGTCATAATAGATCACACCCTGATGTTAGTAACACTGAATCACCAAATCTCATTAAAACTCCATCTACCTTGCAAGAAATTTCAACATGTCACATCTGGAGATCTAGAACATTCTCAAAGTCTCTCTGACACAGGCTGCCCGAATGTTTTGATAATTAGTAACGAAACATAGAAACTATGAGCAAGAGTAGGCCATTCTGCCTTTAAAAATGCTTTACCAGTCAATATGATCATGTTTGATCCTTTGTTTCAATGCCATATTCCTGCTAAAAAGACTGATAAATCTGAATGATATGTCTATAAAATCTAAAAATGTATTAGTCTTTTTAGCAGGAATATGTATTGAGATACAGGACCAAACATTATCATTTTGACTTCCAAGACACAGTCGGGGAGGTCACTAGGTCTCCAGGGAGATGCAGAGCCTATCGGGATACGTGAGTATATGGTTTAAATTTCTTTTGGTTCCGGTTTTTCTTCAGTTCCTGGACGCAGTCAGCGAGGTCACGAGGTCACATATTTGGATCATCGATTTACCCGAAACGATACTCGATAGTGTCTCCCACCCATCCTCCTCCTCTAACCAAAAACAAAAAGTTCTGTGCATTGGTTGGTAAGGTGACAAGTGATTTGTTTATTGTTTCATTTGGGTTTTTTTCCTGCAGTCTATTTGGGAATTCAGAATAGCAGGAATGGAGGTTCGGGAAGTTGAATGTTCCTCCAGCAGTATGTGGGAGGTAAGGGTCACCTCTAGTGTCCCTGCTGACTGCATCTGTGGAAAGTGCACCCAACTCCAGCTCTTGAGAACCATGTTAGGGAACTGGAGCTGGAGATGGATGAACTTTGGATCATTCAGGAGTCGGAGGGGGTTATTGAGAGGAGTTACAAGGAGGTAGTTACTCCACAGCAACATGAAGAAGGTAGGTGGGTTACCATCAGGGGATGGAAAGGGAACCGGCAGCCAGTGCAAAACTCTCCTGTGGTGGTTCCTCTCAACAACACATTTTGGACACTGTTGGGGGGGGAATGACTTACCAGGCGTAAACAATGGGGCATTGGTATCTGGCACAGAGTCTGTCTCTCTTGCTCAGAGAGGAAGGGGGAGGAGGAGCAGAGCTTTAGTCTCTGGGAACTCCATTGTTAGGGGGAGACATAGGAGGTTTTGTGGGAATGAGAGCGAGTCATGATTAGTGTGTTGCCTCCCAGGTGCTAAGGTTCATGATGTCTTTTTGGGATCCTTGAAGGGGAGGGAGAGCAGCCCCGAGTCGTGGTCCCTGTAGGCACCAGAGACATAGGTAGGAAGAAAAGTGAAGATTTAAGGCAGAAATTCAGGGAGCTAGGATGGAAGCTTAGAGCTAGAACAAACAGAGTTGTTATCTCTGGTTTGTTGCCCATGCCATGTGCTAGTGAAGCAAGGAACAGGAAGAGAGCAGAGCTGAACACATGGCTGCAAGGATGGTGCAGGAGGGAGGGTTTTGGATTCTTGGATAATTGGAGTTCTTTCTGAAGAAGGTGGGACCTTTACAAACAGGATGGTCTTCACCTGAACCAGAAGGGTACCAATATCCTGGGGGGAAAGTTTCCTAATGCTCTTCAGCGGGGTTTAAACAAGTGCAGTGGGGGTGGGAACCTGAATTGTAGTTCCAGTGTACAGGGGGTTGAGGGTAGTGAGGTCAGGGATAGGTTTACAAGGTCGTGAGAGGGCACCAGCAATCAGGATGTTGGTTTGAAATGTGTGTACTTCAATGCCAGGAGCATCCGGAATAAAGTAGGTGACCTTGCAGCATGGGTTGGTACCTGGGATTTTGATATTGTGATCATTTCAGAGACATGGCTAGAGGACGGACAGGAATGGTTGTTGCAGGTTCTGGAATTTAGATGTTTCAGCAAGAGTAGAGAAGATGGTAAAAGAGGCGGGGGTGTGGCATTGTTAATCAAAGGTACTATTACAGCAGCTGAGGTAACATTTGAGGACTCATCCACTGAGGTAGTTTGGGCTGAGATTAGAAACAGGAAAGGAGAGGTCACCCTGTTGGGAATTTCTGCAGGCCTCTGAATTGTTCTAGGGAGGTAGAGGAAAGGATAACAAAGATGATTCTAGATAGGAGCGAGAGTAACAGCATAGTTGTTATGGTGGGCTTTAACTTCCCCAATATTGACTGGGAATACTATAATTCAAGTAATTTAGATGGGTCAGTTTTTGTTCAATGTGTGCAGGAGAGTTTTCTGACACAGTATGTAGACAAGCCAACAACGGAAGATGCCATATTAATTGGTACTGGAGAATGAACGGCAGCACGGTGGCACAGTGGTTAGCACTGTTGCCTCACAGCGTTAGAGACCGGGATTCAAATCCCGCCTCAGGCAACTTACTGTGTGGAGTTTGCACATTCTCCCCGTGTCTGTGTGGGTTTCCTCCGGGTGCTCCGGTTTCCTCCCACAGTCCAAAGATGTGCAGGTCAAGTGAATTGGCCATGCTAAATTGCCCGTAGTGTTAGGTGAAGGGGTAAGTGTAGGGGTATAGGTGAGTTGCGCTTCAGTGGGTCGGTGTGGACTTGTTGGGCCGAAGGGCCTGTTTCCACACTGTAGGTAATCTAATCTAATCTAATTAAAAATGAACCCGGCCAGGTGTAAGACTTGGAGGTACGTCCGCACTTTGGTGATAGTGATCATAATTCAGTATGTTTACAATAGCAATGGGCACGGATAGGTATATATCGCAGGGAAAGAGAAAGAACTGGGGGAAATACAATTATGATGTGATTAGGCAAGATGTAGGATGCATAGGATAGGGAAGGAAACTGCAGGGGATGCACACTCTTGAAATGTGGATCTAATTCAAGGAACAGCTACTGTGGGTCCTTGATAAGTATATACCTATCAGGCAGGGAAGTAGTTCTCAAGAGAGGGAGCCATGGTCTACTAAAGAAGTTGAAGCTCTTGTCAAGAGGAAGAGGAAGGCTTATGTAAGGATGAGGCATGAAGGCTCAGTTCGGGGCTTGAGAGTTATGTTCGCAGAAAAGATCTAAAGAGAGGGCTAAGAAGAGCCAGGAAGGTACATAAGAAGTTGTTGGCATGTAGGATCATGGAAAACGCTAAGCCCTTCTATAGGTATGTCAGGAATAAAAGAATGACTAGAATAAGTTTAGGACCAAACAAAGATAATAGTGGAAAGTTTTGTGTGGAATCTGAGGACACAGAAGAAGCATTTAATGAATACTTTTCGTCAGTATTCACACTGGAAAAGGGCAATGTTAGTGAGAATATGGAGATACAGGCTACAGGAATAGAAGGGATTGAGGTTGACAAAGAGGAAGTTTTAGTAATTCTGAAAAATCTGAAAACAGATAAGTCCCTGGGCTGGATGGAATTTATCCTTGGAATCTCTGGGAAGCCTGGAAGGAGATTGTAAAGCCTTTGGCTTCAATCTTTATCACATCATTGTCAACAGGAGCAGTGCCAGAAGACTGGAGGATAGCAAATGTTGTTCCCTTGTTGAAGAAGGGGAGTTGGGACAACCCTAGTAATTACAGGCCAGTGAGTCTTACTTTGGTTGTGAGTAAGGTGTTGGAAAAGATTAATCATTTAGAAAGGAATAATTGGATTACGGATAGTCAACATGATTTTGTGAAGGATAGGTTGTGCCTCACTAACCTTATTGAGTTTTTCGAGAAGGTGACAAAACAGATGGATGAAGGTAAGGCAGTTGATGTGGTGTGTATGGACTTCAGTAAGGCATTTGTTAAGGTTCCACACTGTAGGCTATTGCACAAAGTAAGGAGTTTCGGGATTGAAGGTGATTAAGTGGTTTGGATCAGAAATTGGTTAGCTGAAAGAAGACAGGGTGGTGGTTGATGGGAAATGTTCATCCTGGAGCTCAGTTACCAGTGGTGTGCCGCAAGGATTTGTTTTGGGGCCACTGCTGTTTGTCATTTTTATCAATGATCTGGAGGTGGGCATAGAAGGATGGCTTAGTAAATTTGCAGATGACACTAAGGTAGGCAGAGTTGTGGATAATGCCAAAGGATGTTGTGGGTTACAGGGTGACATAGATAAGATGCAGAGCTGGGCTGAGAAGTGGCAAATGGAGTTTAATGCAGAAAAGTGTGAGGTTGTTCACTTTGGAAGATGTAACAGGAATGCAGAGTACTGGACTAATGGTAAAATTCTTAGCAGTGTAGATGAACAGAGAGATCTCGGTGTCCAGGTGCATAAATCCCTGAAAGTTGCCACCCAAATTGATAGGGTTGTTAAGAAGGCATATGATGTGTTGGTGTTTATTGGTAGGTGGATTGCATTTTGGAACCATGAGGCCATGCTTCAGCTGTACAAGACACTGGTAAGACAGCACCTGGAGTATTGCGTGCAGTTCTAGTCACCGCATTATAGGAAGGATGTGGAAGCTTTGGAAAGGGTTCAGATAAGATTTACTAGATGTTGCCTGGTATAGAAGAAAAGTCTTATGAGGAAAGGCTGATGGAATTGAGGCTGTTTCAATTGGAGAGAAGAAGGTGACTTAATTGAGATGTATACGATAATTAGAGGGTTAGATAGGATGGACAGTGAGAGCCTTTTTCCTCAGATAGTGAAGGCTAACACGAGGGGGCATAGCTTTAAAGTGAAGGGTGATAGATTTAGAACAGAAATTAGGGGTAGTTTCTTTACTCAGAGAGTAGTAGGGGCGTGGAATGGCCTGACTGCAACAGTAGTAGTTGATGATGATCAACATTCTGATATGCTAAATCAGCTTTTTCTCAGCATATCAGAATCAAGAAGCTCTTTATTACCTTCAGCCGATCCTTCCTCATGTAATCTTCAGGCAAAAAAATAGACCCTGCAACCAATCTCTATTCAGCTGGAGGATCACAGAGCTGAAAGACAGGGTAATTCTGTTAAAAAAATGACAACAGTTCAGAAATGGCAGCTAAAAGGCCTTGTTGCCAACAGCTAATCCTGCAACTGAAGGTTGCTCAGTGATTATTGTAAGAGTAGCATTTCCATCCATTTCCAAGCCCACAAGGCTCTGACAGGGAGTATATCCCAGGTTACTCCAACTGCATAGAACCCAGGTGCAAGGTAAAAGTAAAGTTGCCCAAGTAAGTCCGAGCAACTAACTTAAGTTTTAGCTAAATGAGTTGAAATACAGGAAACTATGTTACTCATGTAATTTATTCTGCCATTATTTTAAATTTCTTTCAAGTTAATCAAAGCACAAACATTAACATGAATTTATGTAAACTTTTTTTTGGTGTAGCTACCCTCATTAATCGTAAGCTGGTATTTGTTCATGAATTTAAGGTACAATGCACTTGCTATTATCCTGAACATCAAAGACAGTTTAAAAACAAAACCATTAAATTAAAATGCATAAAACATCTTGCATCTGAAAATCAATCCAATGAATAGAGATGGCTTAGGAAAGTAGAACTAGCAAAAGCAGGAAAATGTAATGTAAAAGTACACATATGGTTCTATCTTTATTAGAGATGCTCAGTTTGAGATGGAAATGCACTGTGTAGTGCACTTTAGTTTTAGTTAATAGATAGACCTGCTTTCATCTTGCTGCTTTATGCACGGTGGCTTCTTTCTCTATTTCACTTGTGGCATGTAAGTGTCGACTGTATTTTATCTCCTTATCTGCTCAAGAGCTCCAAGAAAGTATGTCATCAGCAATTGGCTCTCTGACAGATCATGATGCAAATGCAGAATTAGCACTCCTGAGATGCACTTAGATGCATTTACAAAGCAGTGTAAAATAAAGGTGAAATAATTCATCTGATGGCTGGAGGAGAATTAGGCAAATGCTTAAAATATTCATACATTCTTTTATGCTAGCTTGCATGTTTATTTAATCAGTTTTGAAGCATATACACTTAACCATGCAGGAATAAAGTGGAAGCATTTTTTATTGATTGCTGGGACTTGGATATCACTGGAAAAGCCAGCATTTGTTGCCCATTCCTGAGTGCTCTTCAGATTGTGGTGTGAGTCATCTTGATAAACAGGTTCCGTCTGTATGATGTATGTAGGTGTTACAAAGTCGAATAAGTGTATGTTCACTTTAAAATATAGAGTGTTTTCTGAATTTTGAAGTGAATTTGAATCCTAGGCTCAGCTGCCCGAACAGAATGGCTGGGAGATGGGCTGTTACAAAATAGATACCCTATAACAATTGGCTGTTAAATGGATACCTAAGTTTTGGTTGTTGTTTTGACAACAATTCAAATTTAACAAATTAATTTAAATTATGACCAGGATACTAAAACCCAATTGAGTTTGAATTTATTGTGTTGACAACATCGGACCAATGAGAGGGCACAATATTGGGAGTATAAAAAAATGGGCATTTTGAAAATTGGTCAGAGCAACTGCCACCGAACAGCAGAGCAACTGCTGTAGAGCCAGAGAGTTAACTGCCCATCTAAAATCTTGCTCTCATAGAAATTAGGAGACACTCTATATCAAAAGGAACATTTTCCTGTCAAACATATCTGCAGTAAAAAGTAAGAAGAAGACCCTGGGAGATAAGCAGATAGACGATTGAAGACAACGGCGAAGACAGAGACTATGTAGACTTGAGGTTAAGTTAATGTACTGTTTAATAATTGTGTTATTGGAACAGCATATTAGTAGGATTGTGTTCAGTTAGGAGAAAGCGTGTTCACTTTGTTAATAGTTTTGTTTAGTGTTCTGTTAGGAAAATAAATTCTTATTTTTTTTAAATAATGGAAGTTAGGAGTTATCTGTCACTCCCTCACATTTTAACAAATTATGAGGTGAGGTGAGGTGAGCTCTTCTGGATGTTTGGTTTTAATTAACAGACGGATTTGATCTCCGCATCATAACATATGGAGTCTAAGAATTGTGATCCAGCTGATCTAAATATTTTTAGCTGCCATGAAAAGTTTCTCTATCCTCCTTTCAGGCAATGATTTCCATTATCATATTGGTGAAAAAAATCACTCTTCAAATCTCAATAATCCTTCTTCCAATAATTTTAAACCTATGGCCCTGGTTGTTGCTTATTTTACTAAAAGCGACAGGTCTTTCCTATCCACGCTATCTAGCCCCTTCATAATTATGCTCACAACTGGCTAAATTTTCCCATTTTCAGACTGTGGGATTCAAGGCGTCTAGTCTGCTTTGGCTTGCAGCAACTTTTCTCATGAAATCTTTTGCTTTTCACCTTATTAATCATACAAACTGCATCTTTAAGGTCCTTAGTGTCAGAATTTTTAACACATGGAAAGAGGTCCTTCGATCATCATGGTCATCAAACATCAATCCATTCCAGTCCCATTATCTAACACTTGGCCTGTAGCCTTGTATGCTATTTCATGAGCTCATCTAAGGAGTTTCTAAATATTATGTGGTTTGTTGCCTCCTTTTTACATAGTGATTTCCTAATTCCCACACCCTCTGGGTGAAAGTTATTTTTCTCAAATCCCCTCTCAACCTCCAGTGCCTTACCTTAAAACTGAGTGCTGTGCTGCTGACCCCTCTACTAATGTGAGAAGTTTCTGTCTATTTATCCTGTCTATGCCCCTCAGAACTTTATACACCTCAATCAGATTCCCTTTCAGCCTTCTCTGCTCTCAGGAAAACAATCCCAGCCTCTCTAGTCTTTCTTCATAGCTGAATCATTTCAGCCCAGGCAACCTGTGGGCGGCACGGTGGGCGGCACGGTAGCACAGTGGTTGTGGGCGGCACGGTGGCACAGTGGTTGTGGGCGGCATGGTGGCACAGTGGTTAGCACTGCTGCCTCACAGCGCCAGAGACCCAGGTTCAATTCCCGACTCAGGCGACTGACTGTGTGGAGTTTGCACATTCTCCCCGTGTCTGCGTGGGTTTCCTCCGGGTGCTCCGGTTTCCTCCCACAGTCACAAAGATGTGTGGGTCAGGTGAATTGGCCATGCTAAATTGCCCGTAATGTTAGGTTAAAGGGGTAAATGTAGGGGTATGGGTGGGTTGCGCTTCGGCGGGTCGGTGTGGACTTGTTGGGCCGAAGAGCCTGTTTCCACACTGTAAGTAATCTAATCTAATCTAATCTAAAAACCTCATGGTGAATCGCTCCTGCACCCTCTCTAGCGCAGTTACATTATTCCAATAGTGTGGTGGCCAAAACTGCATACATTACGGCAGCTGTGACCTACCAAACAGTACACAGAGCTCCATAGTAACATCAGGCGGACATCATGCTCAAGACTCCTTTTAAGGAAAAATGCTTTATTCATCTGAAGAAGAGCATGGCAGCTCATGTGGACTTGGGGAGACCTTAATGGCCAACTGTTTCTGTAAGCTTCACTGTGCTGTGGTATGCTGTTCTCCCAATAATGCTGCTGTGAACTCATTTTTAATGTATATATTATTGTATGTCTCTTGCACAACTCATTATATTTCTTTTATGCAGGCACTAGAGAATTTCTGTCCTTGTGTTGGAAACATTCAGCATGACCTGCACCTTTGAGATGGGAGACACTGTATTTTCACCATTTGCATCAGCAAAGCTTTCATCTGCACCTTCCACCACCTTTAACCTCAGTGGGTTCTCTCTCAGGAGCTCAACACTGACATGTGTTTGCAGTTGGTTAAGGAAGAAATACCCAACTCTCTGACTTTCAAAGGACTGACAGAGACCAGACATCTGCTCAGCCCCAGGAAGAAAATCTTCCAATGGCCACGGCCTTTAATTACTTTGTTAAACTGCACAGGCTGCAGGTTTGTCAGAGGCAGTCAGTACATTAGATCAAAAATGGAGGTGACCAGCAATATTTTGAGTACTGTGTTGGCTCTGGGATGTGTGTGCCTGACTATCTTCATGAATAAATTGGCTCCTGCCATGAAAACCCAGGTCCAACACATTCAGCGACTATCGGATATGTGCACAGACTTACATTTTGTCACTTTAGCCATAGTCACTCAGCATCAATTGTAGGGTTGGGATGGGGGTGAGGAGGTGGGGAGCAGGTGCTTACTCCAGGTGCCCCTTGCTCTTAAGAAGACAAGGTGGTGCAAAGAGGCAATGAGTGAGAGGAGAAACTACAAACACATCCCCTCACACCCTGAAGCCTCCCCTCAGGACGTTTCAGAGATACTTAGCTCTTCCACTTCTCCCCTTGCTTGGGCAGGACACACTCTCAGCAGACTCAGATACCCCCAAAGGGCAACTAGCCAACTATTCCCAGCCAATAGGGCCAACTACAGAGCAGGCTCCCTCCTGCAGAATTTGGGAATGCACTTATCTCGTGGAAGGGAGAGGAAGAAAATAGCTTACTGCCTCAGACACTATGTAATGGAGACTATCCAAGGAGGTCATTGTCATGCCTGCATACGGAGCACTGAGGTGTGTGTCACTTTGTCTAAATGTGTGTTGCACACCCCAGGTTTTCATGCTAAATTTTGGGAACGGAAGTCTGCCAGTAATTGAACATGATAGTGCCCCACCCCAAAAAAATACACCTTTGCAAATTCACAGGCAAGATCTTGTCAAATTTACAGTTCAGTATGCAAAGGTGACAGTTCTGAAGTAGGGTATTCCAGTCCTACGTATGGCAGATGTTCATGAAATGAGAAGTTCAGGTGAAGCTTTTAAGTACATTTGTCTAATTACATGACATGAAATGCTTAGCTGGCATGACAAGGAGACACTTCGTGCAAATAATATAGTAACCATGATTGCTCAAGGCCATAGTTCTTAGTGTGGGCAAAAGTGGGTGCTGCAGATGCTGGAGATTAGAGTCAAGGTTAGAGTAGTGCTGGACAAACACAGTAGGTCAGGCAGCATCCGAGGAGCAGGAAACTCAAGGCTTCAGGCAAAAGCCCTTCATCAGGAATGGTTCTAGTGTGTATTCTCAGGGAATGGATGAACTGCTGATGAAGTACAAATTGAAATCAGATGGGTGACATTATTGAATCAGTACTGTCGCAATTATTGGAATTGTCACAGTTGGGTCTCAAATTCAAGAAGCTTTTGAAACATAGAATCATAGTAACTCTACAGTGCAGAAAGAGGCCATTCAGCCCATCAAGTCTGCAACAACTCACTGAAGAGCATCACACCAAACCCAACCCTCTACCCTATCCCCATAATCCTGCATTTACGATGGCCAATCCACCTCGCCTATACATCATTGGACTTTTAGTCCAGCCTAGAAGAAAAAGTATCAGTAAAAAAATTCAAAGAACTACAGATGCTGGAAATCAGAAACAAAAGCTGAAATTGCTGGAAAAACATAAGTTATTGTCATGTCATTGTCCATACTTCTGAAGAAGTGTCATTGAATCCGAAACATTAACTTTGCTTTGTCTCCAAGGATGCTGCCAGACCTATAAGAAGTAGTCAATAATGTACTCCAATGCGATGTGCTGCCTGGTTATTAGTCACTGGTAGCCTGTGGTCAGGATGAAGTGCTGCAACAATCCTTCCTCCCACACTAAGGAGCTGTTCAGTAGTCCGGGATGGATGAGAGTCTTAGCAGAAGAGACACCTACCTTGGGGAACAAAATAAGGTTTATTACATCTCAGTAACTATATACAGGATATACTCAGACATAACTATTACTAACAAGAGGTAGCTACAGGGTTAACAGTAGATATTCCACTGCAATTGTGAAAAGCCCGAACTGCCTTATGCTCCAACCACTGTCTCTGTTGTATATCAGAATGGGTGTAGATTCATCTTAACTCACAGATTAACCATATCATATCCATGAACG
Source organism: Chiloscyllium plagiosum (assembly GCF_004010195.1). Taxonomy (NCBI): domain Eukaryota; kingdom Metazoa; phylum Chordata; class Chondrichthyes; order Orectolobiformes; family Hemiscylliidae; genus Chiloscyllium; species Chiloscyllium plagiosum. The sequence goes on along the minus strand of NC_057712.1, from coordinate 87,843,228 downwards.
TACACCACAGTTATGATGAAGCTCATTGATTCTGTACGTAGTGGATACTGATCGAATCAGCATGGAGGGTCATTGAGTTGGAACAGGAACTATAAGGAGATGTAGGTGTAGGTTGGGAAATGAGTGGGCATTGAGTTGGCATCGGGTTATAAAGTGTCAAATAGTGTGGTGTTGGTAAAGCACAGCAGGTCAGGTAGGATCCCAGGAGCAGGAGAATCGACTTTTCAGGCATAAACCTTTCATCAGGAATGTGGGAGGGGGAAGGTGAGGGGAAGAAGGTAGCTAGGAAGACAATAGGTAGAGGAAGATGGGGGTGATGGTGATAGGTTGGAGTGGAGGGTGGAGCAGACAGGTGGGAAGAGATGGACAGGTAGGACATGTCGAGAGGAATGTGCTGAGTTGGAGAGTTTGACCTGGGATCAGATGGGGGGAGGGGAGATGAGGAAACTGGTGAAATCAACATTGATGCCATGCAGTTGGAGGGTTCGAAGGTGGCAGGTGAGGTGTTCTTCCTCCAGGCATCGGGAGTCCTGCACCTCCTTCACTGCCAAATCCAAGCTACCTGGCGCCTGGAGGAAGAACGTCTCATCTTCTGCCTTGGGACTCTTCAAACACAGGAAATCAATGCCGATTTCATCAGTGTCCTCATCTCCCCAGATCCAACCCTCCAATTCGGCACCACTCTCTTGAACTGTCCTATTTGTCCATCTTCCCTCCCACCTATCCATTCCACCCGCCTCTCCGATCTAGCACCATCACCCCCAACTTTCATCTACCTATCACATTCCAAGCTACCTTCACCCCCATCCACACCCCCTCCCATTTATTCCTCAGCCCCCTCCCCCCACCAACATTCCTGATGAAAGGCTTATGTCTGAAACATGGAGCCTTGGATGCTGCCTGACCTGCAGTGCTTTTCCAGCATCAGACTTTTTAACTCTGATATCTAGCATCTGCCGTCCTCACTTTCTCCAAGAGGTAATAAAGAGCCCTTTGCAGTGGGGAAGGAGGTCGGGGGATGGGGATGAATTTGCAGGAGGCCTATCAGGGGCCTTGGAGATGGGTAGGGGACAAGTTGACACTGAGTTGGAATGAGGGCATATGGATATGAGTAAAGCCTTTTCTGACTTAGTTATATAATGTAAAAGGTCAGTGTAGAGGCATTCTACTGGCCTTCTTGTCAGACACTTTCAAGTCCCAGTGTTTCAATCATCGTCATCCAATGTGTGGTGCTTGTGACTGCTATCGGTCACATTTTTGAGAAGCTGCTTTGTTTCTGATATTATCCATGTAAGCTCATTGGAACAGTCATCAATGGATCCAACCACACACAGAAGCTGTTGTCACTGTGGCCACTGCACAAAGAGTCTCCACAATCAATGAGAAATACAGATTGTTGTGCTATAATGTGTTTAGTTAAGTCAAATTCGCCGTAACGTAATTGACAAATTGGGGACACTTCCTGAAGTGTGAATTTTTAATACATGTATTAGTTACAAAGTGATTAGTTTAAATGCTGCTGCTGTTATATGATTTTCTCATAACACAGGGTTGCACAAGATCAGAACTATCATGTACTGTACATGTGTTTGGAAGCTCGTGACTAGCATCAACTTCCAGCAGTCATGAAGCACTCTCCTAAGTTAGATTTTCCTGCAAAATATCACAAAATGACAGGAGACCTACAGTCATTCATCTTCCATGAACCATAATGCACTAGAGAGAGTAGTGGTGGCTCCAAATTCTGTACAGAGGTAAGGGGCACGATGCCATGTCATGATGTCCAGTGTATCTGCACTGCAACACCTTCTTCCATGGACTAATGAGAGTAAAAAGATGTCTCCTCACACAGAGGGTGGTTTGTATGTGGAATAAACTGCCAATAGACATGCTAGATGCAGGAACAGTTACAACATTTAAAAAATATTTGGATAGGAATGTGAATAGGAAATTTTCAGCTGAATATGGGCCAAATGCAGGCAAGTGGAACTAGTTCAGTTTGGGAAACTTGGTCAGTGTGCATGGGTTAAGCCACAGGGTCTGTTTCCATGCTGTATGACTCTGTGCCTCTGTAGCTGGTGGGGGGATGGGGGGGGGGGGGGGTGGTTGATTTGATACACCAAAGGCAGAGGGTGGCACTTAATTATAGGATATACTGGTCTGAATAACTAAAGCTCATAGCGAGATTACATATTGGATGATGAGGATCTGGAGAGAATGAGGACACTCACCAGAATAAACAATACCCTTATCATCCTCAGTGCAGTATCTTTGGCTACATCTGGAAAACACAGACAGTGCTGGTCCTTGCTCTCCACACCAAGCTCTCCATGGAGACAGCCAGACATACACTACTTTTTGCCGCTGTACCCACTTTTCACTGAGGCTCATGATCTACCATTCTCATCATTACATGCAGCAATTGATCTCAATTGCTTTCAAACAACTCTGGATGTCTCCAGTGGTGACAGAGTCAGCATCGTACAGATACTGCCAGTGTGCTCCTCCATCCTTTGGTCCAGTTTTCTGACTGTCTTTGACAAACAGCCTGCTGCTCCTTGTGTCCTGTGGTGCTGTTTGATGAAGGTAGTAATGGTAAACATCCAGCGGTTCTCTGCTGCCAGGCACTGGGCAGTTGCCCAGTCTCTGACAGTCCTCTGAGTGCCAGTGAACTGGGGCATTTCTTCCTCAGCTGGCTGCGCAGAGGTGGCAATGATGTGTTCACCAGATGGTGGTCCAGATAAAATACCTATCAAGACATCAATTTCTGCGCTGCTGAAGGATATTACTTTGCTGGTACTTCCTCTGATATGTCTGCGACTTCTTCCTCTGCGGTAGTGAATGAAGTATTGGCTGGAGGAGTTAGTCTATGCAGAAGCCACTGGAGACATCAATGGTTACTGGTGACATGTTTGAAAGCAATTGAGATCAATTGCTGCATCTAATGATGAGAATGGTACATCATAAGCCTCAGTGAAAAGTGGGTGCAGCAGCAAAGGTAGTGAAAGTGAGACAAGATGTTGGTACTTGTCCTTGCAATGTGCAGAGCACATTAACTACCTTTATGTACTGCTGGGCATTTTCAAACCACAGATATGCACTGACCCAGGTGGCAACCTCAGACTAAGTTGGTAGAGTTTCGTGCCAGGATCTCCTTTAGAAGTCCTGTAGGTAGAGGATATGTTGCTACTGCAGAAGACATTGGTGAGGCTACTTTTAGAATGCTGTGCACAATTCTGGTCGCCCTTCTATGGGAAAGATGTTGCTAAACTTGTGAGGGTGCATGTAAAAAAAATCATAAGGTTGTTGCCAGGTTTGGAGGGTTGAGCTATAGGGAGAGGCTGAAAAGGCTGGTGGTTTTTTTTCCATGGAAGGTTGGTGGCAGAGGGGTGACCTTATAGAAGTTTATAAAATCCTGAGGGGCATGGATAAGGTGAATAGCCAAGGTCTTTTTCCTTGGATAGGGGAGTCCAAAACTAGAGGGTTTAAGGTGAAAGAGGAAAGATTTTAAAGACCTGGGGAAAACATTTTCTCACAGAGGGTGGTACATGTATGGAATGAGCTGCCAGAGGAAGTGTGGTGGTGGATACATTTGCAACATTTAAAAGGCATCTGGATGGGTATATGAATAGGAAGGGTTTAGAGGGATATAGATTATAGTGGTCCTGGAAAAGCATAGCAGTTCAGGCAGCATCCGAGGAGCAGGAAAATCGTCATTTTAGGCAAAAGCCCTTCACCAGGATTAGAGGCAGAGTGCCTGCAGAGTGGAGAGATAACTGAGAGGAGGGTGGGGGTGGGGAAAA
>NC_057712.1:87821670-87838455 GCF_004010195.1 Chiloscyllium plagiosum | reverse complement strand
GACTCCCTGAGATTCTTGTAGAGAGAGGAGGAAAACTTCTTCAAGGCAGGCATCCTTGCAAGAGGATTCGCAGTAGGGTTAAAATCAACGAGGTAAAAACAATGACTGCAGATGCTGGAAACCAGATTCTGGATCAGTGGTGCTGGAAGAGCACACCACCCCTGCTCATGACTCCACCCCCATTCCCCCCACCGTCACACCCACTCCAGTTACTGGCTCCGTCTCCACTCCCAGCTCCACACCCTCACCAGATCCGAGCTCCCAACTCTGTCGAGTTTTCACCATCCCTCCAGACCTTCCCCTCACTGAGGACGAATGATCAGTCCTCAGCAAAGGACTCATCTTCATCCCCGTCCGCCCACACATCAATGAATTTAAAACACGCCGTGACATCGAACACTTCTTCCGCCGCCTCCGAGCTTACTTTCACAATCAGGACTTCCGCTCACCTTCCTTCAAGCTTACTTTCACAACCAGGACTCCTGCCACCTTCTGAGGACCCCTTTGCCCGCCTCCAACACACTCCATCCACCTGGACACCCCGTGCTGGCCTATTACCGGCCCTCGACCTCTTCATTTCTGACTGCCGCCAGGACATTAACCGCCTCAACCAGTCTACCTCCCTCCCCTACTCCAACCTCTCACCCCCACAACGCACAGCCCTCCATTCCCTCTGCTCCAATCCCAACATCACCATGAAGCCAGCAGAATAAGGGGGTGCAATGGTAGTCTGGCGCACTGACCTCTACACTGCTGAAGCCAGACGCCAACTCAAAGACACCTCCTCCTACTACCTCCTCGACCATGATTCCACCCCCAACACCAAACCATTATCTCCCAGGCCATATCACCTCATCACCTGAGGAGATCTCCCATCCACAGCTTCCAACCTCATAGTTCAGGAACCCCGCACTGCCCGGTTCTACCTCCTTTCCAAAGATCCACAAGCCTGACAACCCTGGCCGACCCATTGTCTCAGCATGCTCCTGCCCCACTGAACTCATCTCTACCTACCTCGACACTGTCCTATCCCCCCTAGTCCAGGAACTCCCCACATACATTCGAGACACCACCTATGCTCTCCACCTCCTCCAAGACTTCCATTTCCCTGGCCCCCAGTGCCTCATCTTCACCATGGATATCCAATCCCTCTACACCTCCATCCGCCATGACCAGGGCCTCCAAGCCTGAACTGCTATGCTTTTCCAGCACCACTCTAATCCAGAATCTGGTTTCCAACATCTGCAATCATTGTTTTTACCTTAGAAGGATATGGATCAAACGTTGGCAAATGGGACTAGGTTAGGTTGGAATGTCCTGTCTGTTTGGACATGTTGGACCGAAGGATCTGTTTCCGTGTTGTATGACTCTACAACTCTGACTCTTTGACTTGTCCAGCACTGCTGGTCAGTGAAGAAAAGTGGCAACGTGCCTCTGTTGACCTGGTTTTGGGTAATACTTCCCACACCGGAGCTGGGAAAAGCAACACCAGGCTTGCGTCATTTGAACTGATGCATAGCTGAAATCTAAGTATGATGCCCATGATGTGAAAGCTGCAAGGTCCAGACTTCAGGGACCATTTACACATGAACAAGGAACATGAGTCAGCCATTTGACACCTCAAACCTGCTCCACCATTTAATAAGATCATGCCTGATGTGGTTTTAACCTCAACTCCACATTCCTGCACATCCTCAATAATCTTTCTTTCCCTTAGTAAACTCTTCTGCTGCATGTGAAATCACAAATGAGAAGATTTTTTCTTTCACAGGCTTGTGTGATTTTGGACCCTCAGATGGCAGGGCGGGTAGCCATATTGAATATTTTTAAGATGGCAGTAGTTACATTTCTTGTTAGGCATGGGATTCAAAGTTATGGAGGTTGATGGGACTGCATAAATTTGAAATGCAAACAGATTGGCTATGATCTTTTCAAATGGTGGTGCAGACTCAAAAGGGCTGAATGGTCTACATCTCCTATAGAACGTTTGTGCTATTTTGACAGCAAATTCTGACCCATTAACTCTCAAAGACAGGCTCCCTATTCCCACTAGCCAAAATATGATTTATGATTTTTTAAAAAGAAATGAGCCATCATCAAATCGTTTCCAAGTACAAATTTAACATGGTGCTATAATACATCTCTTCAAGTATAAAACCTTTTCAACATTCATTTTAATCAGGAGATACGTTGGAAACCATAACATGTTTATCAGTATATAGATGGTATGCAGTACCAGTCTTGCTTAATTTTTATGAAATGTGATGAGAGTACTGGTTTCAGCAGTTCTGCCCTGTCTGTTGATTGAAGATTAATGCAAGATAACAGAGAGGATTTTTTAGACAGATAAATGTGCACAGCCTACTCTGGATGGCTTATAATTTTCTGCAGCAGCTCAAACATTGTGTGCAGTGACCTCAACATATCCTGCTTGACGAGAGGATTAGTCTTGAGCATAGGCCAAAAAAATTAAATTGAAATAAATGAGGAAACATGGGCAGTAATAAATGTATTGAATATTAAACATGGGAAGAAAGATAATTTTTTTAAGACAATCTAACAGACTTGAGACAACAATTTGAGTACCGTGAGCAGCTTTATCCCCTTATTCAAGGAAAGATATTGTTTTGTAGGAGGCAGTTTAGAGAAGGTTCATTAGGATAATCCCTGCTATGGACTGATTGTCTTTTGAGCAAGGATTAAACAAGTTGGAGTTTAGAAGAATAATAGGTGATATCATCGAAATATTCAAGATTCTTAAGGTGCTTGACAGGGTAAATGGTGAAAGGATGTTTTCCTTCGTGAGAGAGTCTGAGAACAGAGAGCATAGTCTCAGAATAAAGGGGCGCCAAGTTAAGACTGAGAGGAGGAGGAATTTCTTCTCTCAGAGGTTTGTGAGTCTTTGAACTCCTTGCCACAGAAAGCTGTGGGGGCAGAGTGCTTGTTATATTTAAGGCTGAGATAGGTTCTCAATAAATCAGGGAATCAAGGGTCACGGGGAAAGGGCAGGAAAGTGGATGGAGCAATGTCAGATCAACTATGATCCTATTAGTTGCAGACCAGACCTGAAGGATCAAATGGCATGCTCCTGTTTCAATTCATTATGGTCGAGGATGACATGTTCAGAAAAAAATCTAAATTGATTTGGAAGATAATTTGGATTCAGAAATGCTCATTAAGAATGCTAGTTCAGGTTACTTTAGGAATTGACTGAAGTCCCTGTGTGATTTTTAACTTTTGGGCAGTGAGTGGGCCATCTACTATCACAGCAAAGTCTTCTGTTTCACCTTGAGGACCACTCATCAGCTCAGCCTTTGGGTATTGAAGTTGCATCCCAGTCCAAAGCAGTTCAGAAAGTTAAGGCCAATGCAAAATCAAGAAACCAAATTCTTGGGATGGTCACGATTGCAGGAGTATTGCAGGAGTACAGTATTGCAGTTTCACACCTTCTCTTCTGATGTGTAACACCCTACTCTTTTTGCATTGTATTTCATCTGTCATTGTTCAGCCAATTATATTTTGTTTAATTCAGTTTGTTGTTTTCAAGCTACATCATTGGAATCAAATGCTCCTCTTCGCACATTACCACAATGTACTTGACAAATTTACTACCTGATACTGAATCCAAGATGATAATTTAAATTAGAAATAATGAAAGTTCCAGTTATGATCCTAAGGGTAGGTTAGTGACAACTTTTGAATGTCAGTGTTCCAATAATTATTTTAACAGTGGTTGACCTTCAGAACATATTGTGTCTGGAATAATGGGAGAAAATCCTGAAGATGTAGTCTGTGACTCAGGGCTCTGATATGAGCTGTGCTTTGTCCTCCCACTCGAGTCACTCACCATCACCAGCATCATCCCAGGCTCAAGAACTGGCAGTCGTTGCATTTCTGCATTCCTTTTCCCACATAACTGTTTGAAATTTCAAAACCCTGCATGTTCTTCAATCAAGTGCTACCGTTTTAATGTCCCTGTGTATTAATGTCCCTTTGTTGAACTGAACTAGGGCTGGGAGAATGATTATAAATCATGAAGTTCTGCTAAATGATTGGCTTTTAGATTTTTGGTTAAAGGTTCACTGGCCGATACCAGGGATGAGATCGCTGTCCTATGAGGAGAGATTGGTTCAGCTGAATCCATAATCATGAGAGTTTAGAAGACTGAGCAGGGATCTGATTGAAATGTATACAATCCTAACCGGACTGGACAGGTTAGATGCGGGGTTCAGTGATTTCCCTGGGTGGGAAGTCGAGAATCGGGGGCATACTCTCAGGATATACGGTAGATTATTTAGGACTGAGATGAGGAAAGGTTTCTTCACTCAAAATGTTGTGAACCTATGAAATTCTCTACTACAAAGGCTGTTGAGGCCAGGTCAATGAATATATTCAAGGAAGAGAGATAAATTTTTAGTTTGAAAGGCATCGTGCGGTATGAGGAGAAACAAGAATACAGCTTTGATATAAAGAATAAGCCATGATCTTAATGAATATCAAAAGGCCGAATAGCCTAATTCTTTGTTTCTATATTTCCATTAAGCTAAATTTATTTATATTTTTCCTTAAAGAACATTCACCTTGCCTTCACCCTCTGGTCATATTTTCCAATCTTTAATTTACTCTCAGCAAATTTACTCTCACCTATTTGTGCCTGTAAGGATTCTTTCACATGTTTTGTCACTTGGATAGATTGATAACATCACTGAAGTGCCACTTTGGAAATGTGTGCGAATTCAGAGATTGGTAACAATAAAGGTGATATTCCATATGCGTGATTGACAGATACTTATGCAAGACTTACTTTTACGTCAGTGTTGAGGGTCATCACTGCGTGCTGACCACAAAGTCTGGGTTCACAAAGCTAAAAGAAGAGAGCAGCACATCAAGGACAAGAACCTTTAGATTTTGTGTTTAACATCTAACATTGTTGTAGCTTTCGCACATTATCAGTATTTTGAGAGAACACCATACAATATCAATGTTGCCATGCTTCAAGTTAAATTGTTGCCAATGTCTTGGGCCGTCCAGTTACCAAGCACTGGTGACTTATAGCTGCCATTAATCTTCCATTCTATACTGAGTCTAAGGTCCAACCTGTTGAGTGGCGGAGCTTAGATCACTTTTAACAAGAACAAGCACTTGTCTTCCAAAGCAATCTGAAGTTTATTAGCAATAAGTACAATTAGCATTAATTAATTAGGCACAATGATAAGTATCACACACAGATATGACATGGGGATTTCTCAAGATCTGATGCAAAATTAACTCCACACAAAAATTGTGTGACCTCATCAGACTAAAGTTGCGTTAGCTTCACCCAATATTAACTCTTTCAGAACCATTAACTTATACACCATCTCTCCCCCAACTTTTTGTCACAGAATCCAGTCGTTGTTATGTAACCTCATCTGAAGGACTATTAGTCTGCAGTGAACTTCTTTTGTAGGGAAACCCTTCCCTCTTAATTTAGTTAATTTTCCCACATCGTCATCTGGAGGACCTTTCAATCTCATGAATGTTCATTATGCTATATGGCTATTTTGTTGAAACAAATACCTTTGTACTTTCCTGGATTGCTTGACAATGCTTGCTGTTTGATTTGAACAGAACTCTTCTTGCTTGCAATATCCTGGATATTCATGGCAGGCAGTTTGTTAGTTTTCACCATTCCATGGATGTGTGAATGTTGGTCTTATGACTATGGAATTGAAAGTAGCTCATCCTAGTTTTATTTGAATAAATTTTTTGTAATCAATCTTCAGCTCCCTCTCAGTTGAAGAATACAAACTCTTGATTTCACCTTGTTGTTTAGGCTGAACATTTTAATTTATTATCTGTGGTTCTCTTTATGGTGCATTGGAGTTGTTTCACATCTTCAGTCATGTTATTGGAGTATTACACCTTACTTGGCATTATCATTGTCACTCGCATTGACAATTTTGCTTTGAGAGACAACAAGTTGAAGTATTCTTCAGTGATGACAGGGATAGGAAACATCTACATCCATACTGTAATGCCTTTCATGTTGACAGCATGAACTAGTTCTTTTGTGCCAACGTGAGTATTATCACCACATTCTTTCGTATTTTGCAATTCTAACATGTATCTAAGAAGCCCAATGATTATTTCTACTGCCTGCTCCATGACCAGTTGGTCAATAACATGTTGTTTCCAAGAAAGTTATTTTTTTGAAACTCGTTGCACTCCTCCTGCAACAGCATGCTAGTTGAGGCAGATCATGTGTAAAGGCTCAAAAGTGAGGACTGTTGATTGAGATCTCCAACACTTGTGTGCTGTTTGGTTGCAATATTCCTTGAAACATTTGTTTTTGGAAATTGCTCAACCTGGACCCTGTAGTTGGCTGTAACGTCAGCCATGTTTTCTGATCTGCAATGGTGGTGACAGTCATTTCTGTATCAAACTTAAAACTAGCCTGTTTGTTAATTGATACAAATAAGTCTGTTTAAGTTGAGTGTTTTGAATAACTAATTTTGTTTAAACCAGTAATTTCTTTAGAAAGCCACAGTACCTTTTCTAATGGAGGAATAATATCCAATATGGGAACCTTTATTAACAGAGGTGGAAAAATCGCATCTACCACTTAATAAGAGTAAGATTTCAGCCATTTGCTGACTGAAATTGTCCTACTTCTACACCTTTTTGGAGATGTCTGACAGATTTATAGACAGAGTATTCTTTCATCAAGGTTGGAAATTGCCTGTGCTTGTGAGGCTTCATTATGTTGATAATGATGCTTAGCAACTTCTGTTTGGCTTACATTCTGTGTTGGATTGTTTTATGTCTCCTCGAAACTTATGTAAATAGTTTCTGTTGTTCTCAGGTAGGACTTTTCTCTTCTGAGGACTGTTTTTGCACCTTTCTGGTTTCAGCTTGCTGCATGATTTGAATAACATATCCTAAAGCTAAATTTTCCATGGATTCAAAGAAATCTGACAAAGAGTCATCAATAATTCCAACAGCAGTTCTGTGCTTTCTGATTTCAAAGCTCCATAATCATAGATTTCCCATATGCTTGTGGAGAACATTAATGAAATGGCTGGAAGCTGAACTCTTTTGTTAAGTTTTGTTGTTCATGGATTTTATTTCAGATTGTTCTCAAATTGTCATAATTATCAAAACCATAATTATTAAAAAATGTTTTAATCATTAAAACTTCATTAAAAGTAGCTGTATTTTCTTAGATATTTGGTAATGTCACCCACTATAGATGCCATTGAATATAGTACCATTATCTCAGTTTCAGACTTATTATTTAGGTCTGCATTTAATGCTTGTCTTCTCTAAGGTAGCCCATCCAGTGCTGAGTGTGGCCCATCTCTCACATTAAAAGAAAGTTTTATTTCTCCCTCAATTTCTATTTGATGGTTTAATTTACTTATTTCTTCAAAACAATTTTAAACGGTAGCATCTCAATTATGTTTATAATCTGCTGTCTTCGGGCTTGTAATCTTGCATTAAATCCATGTTGGTTTAAATGCTGCTTACTTAAAATGTATCCAAACTTTTAAGCTCTCCTTTATAGCAATACTGAATGTTATTGTTCCAATACAGGTTTCAATTCTTTTAACAAACAATAGCAAAAGACTGTGAAACCATAAGATAATAGAGCAGAATTAGGCCATTCAACCCATCAAGTCTATTTGATCATGGCTGATATGTTTCTCAACCCCATTTTTCTGCCTTCTCCCCATAACCATTGATTCCCTTATTGGTCAAGAATTTATCTATCTCAGTGACTTGTCCTCCACAGTCTTCTGTGGCAATGAGTTCCTCAGATTCACCACCCTCTGGCTAAACAAATTCCTCCTTATCTCACTTCTAAAGGGTCATGACTTCAATCTATGGCTGTGCTGTCTGGTCCTAATTTCTCCTACTAGTGGAAATATTTTCTCCATGTCTACTCCATCCAGGCCCTCAGTATTTTGCAAGCTTCAATGAGATTCCCCCTTCTAAACTCCATCGAGTACAGACACAGAGTCCTCAATCACTCCTCATATGACAAGCCCTTTAGCCCTAGGATAATTCTTGTAAACCTCCTCTGGATCCTCAATTTGTGTTTTGTTATTTCTTTCAGATCCTAAATTACGCTAAACAGCAATTCTGTGTTTCTGTACTGTTTTGGGGGATTTTCTGCCTTTATTAATGATCAAAATGGTGGTTCCCACCTTCTGGAGGGTTTACTCATTCCTGACACTTATTTTCATTCTGTTGTTATATTACAGAACCAACTGAACAAATATCTGTATGATCCAGATATATTTGCTATGCACTTCCCAACAGTAAGGGTCACAACTAACAATTATAGGTCATTAGATTGCCATTAGTCGAGTGATACATCAGTGAAGAACTATCTTAGACTGGTGGTTACCTATTCAAAACTTAAAGCCTAAAATTACTTTTTGTGTACTCATTTACAAATGTAGGCAATGAGTATTGGCAGTCAATTCAGCCAAAGGGAAACCAAATCTGAGCCTGATATTTTGCAAATCATGCCAGTTGGCATATATAGATGGTGGCTTCAACATTAATGTATCATGATATGTGTATTATTAATGTTCTATCTGTTCCAATCACATTGGATTGGCATCAGTCAAGTCTATATTCACTCTTATAGACTTAATTTGACAGCTTAATATTACGATTATTTTCAGTATTGTTGCTACTATAAACTACAGAATCTTCAGCAGATATAAAGTAAATAATATTAGAATTTTAAACATTAACTCATTGTAAGTTTCAGTAACTCTGCTCAATTCATTGTTAGCAGCAATCTATAGAACTTGCTGCGAGGTCTAAACCGGTAGTACACTTGATGGAGACAATAGTTACCATATGTTATTGTGCACAATTATCATATTTAAGCAGGCAGATTAATTGGATTTTGAACTCAAAAGAATGGGAAAAAATAACTTACATTGATAACGTGGCCAATTTTGGTTTGGAATAAATTCCAATCTTCAAATTTTCGCCAAAGAAGTTGGTCTAAATATTGAATATGAGTAACGATAATGTTGTGAACAATTACACAGCAAAAGTGGTCTTAAAAACAAGCCTTAAATGCTAGAAACTGGAAAATTAAACTGAAATACAGAGCAGGTTAGTAGTTCAGCATAGGCCCTTTGTCAGAAAATGCTCTATGGTGAGGCAACATATTGCTCTTCAAAGATTTTATTAAAAGGAGATTTTCAGAGATAGCATTTTTAAACTGTGTATGATCCTGCCTAGCACACAAAGAAGCAATTACAGCATATCACAGGCACAAACCGATCTTCAGTGAAATTCAATTTCATCGTGAAGTGGTGAGAAATCCAGAGGATCATACACAATATATTATTACCCATGAGTACACCTCAGCAACAATAAGAGGAAAAAATAAGTATCAAGATAAAAGCCAAGGGCAATGATATTTATATAAATGTAAGATTCTGTGTGTAGTTCCATGAAAAGGTATAAAATCTTGGCAGGGGGTACTGGAAAACAAAATTAATGGCTATTATCAGAGTGCTGAGTCGGCCTTAGAACCTGAACATCGCATTCATATACCTGAAAGCCTATACAATTTACAGTTGAGAAACCTGTGGGTTTTAGCTTTACTTTCTTTGACCATTGTAGTTTGTCAACAGCTGAGGATATTGTGGTTGTAAATGCCAGTACAGATTTGATGCAAATGATTGAGGCACACTGCTTTAATCTCTCTTTAATCATTCAATCAAATTCATCAAGAACCAGCCCAAGGTTGAATATCAGAAAGTGCTAGCCAGTATATACCATAATAATAAAAAAAAATAACTATTTAAAGCAATAACTAACTTGAAATAAATGTTTTAGACAGCTAACTCTTGTGTTATACCACACTTATGTCGATTAAATATAGGCGACTAAAATTAAATAGATTGAAAAGCTTGCTATTGAAAGGTTACTGTGAAAAATGATCCTGACAATGTTTCTGCACAGCTACAATTAGACATCACTGTCAACAGAGGTGTACAAATAAAAGATAAGTTTATTAATACTCAACAGACTTTTCTCAAAATGTAGAGTGCTAATTTCAGGAAGTTACATGGAGATTTTCTCTCCATAAAATCTAGTGAGTTTTCTCTTGCAATATCGTGCCAGTTGTCTCATAAAATATGTCTCACACCTCCATGGTGCTGCTTTTGGCCTATCTTGCATTCACTAGTCATGGAAGTATTCAGTACTGCTGAAATCTTCCAGATTTTCACCTGCTGCTACTCCATTTAAAGCCCTACTCTGCACAGGTTCAAATGCTTCAAGAAAGGTGAAGCTGTTCCCAGTTGCAGTGTGGGCAGAATTGTCCCAGAGGTGGCTGACAGAAGCAGGTTTGGCACCTCAGTCTGCTGACAGTGTCTTGGAAGTCCTAGAAGACGAGGGGATGGAGAGGAGAGCTATCCTCTTTCCTACTGAAGACCCGAGGAGACCACATCACGAGACCCTGCCAACCCTCTCTGAAGCTTCATTGTAAATACATTATCACATTTATGAAAACATGTTCGCCTTCTATCATCACTTGTGTGATTGACTGTCATTTTTGTTCCAGCTTCAAGAATGGAGACAGAGATAGTAGTCAGCCAAAGCACCACACAATGTTATGACCCTGTCTGAAGGATGGCTATTTTTTTCATAGCTCTCATGCTATCATAAAATTTTGTCATGAGTTAACGATTGAATGATGAATTAACTGAGTCAAATGCTGTGAAAACTTCCATCAATTTGTAACTTTAACTTTTAATAACCAAGAGGAAAGTAAAGAAAGAACAAACCAATCAGTTGGTTTTACAGCTGGAATTAAGTAGTGGATGTTGGCCTCTGCAACATCAGTACATTTACAGTCAGAGAATGATGACTTCAATCAACATCGTTCCATTGAAAGCAGTTGCCAAAGAACACAGGAGATTGGAGAGATACTAACCGAATATTTCACATCAGTTATTACTATGGAGACAGAAGTGAAGGCTAGGGAATTCGGGAAAATCAATATTGATGTCTTGAAAACAGTCCATATTTCAGGATAAGAAGTGCTGGAGGTTTTAATAAACATAAAGGTGAATAAATCTCCAGAACCTGTTCAAGTGTATCCCAGCATGTTGTGGAAAGTTAGGGAAGAAATTACGGGGCCGTTTGCAGAGATATTTGTATCATCTATAACTTCAGGCGAGGTACTGGAGAACTGGAGGGTAGCTAACGTTGAAGAAAGGCGTAAGGAGAATCCTGGGAACTACAGACCTGTGAGTTTGACATCAGTGGTTGGTAAGTTGTTGGAGGGCTTTATGAGAGGTAGGATTTACATGCATTTGGAGGGGCAAAGACGGATTAGGGATCATCAGCATGGCTTTGTGCATGGGGAATCGTGTCGCCAAAACTTGATTGAGTTTATTGAGATCATAACCAAAAAGATAGATGAGGGCAGAGTGCTAGACATTGTCTACATGGACTTTAGTAAAGGAGATTTATTCACCTTTATGTCTATTAAAGGCTCTGCATGGTAGGTTAATTAGTGAAGTTAGATCACATGGGATTCAGGGAGAGCTTGCTAATTGGTTCCAAAATTGGCTGAACAGTAGGAGACCGAGGATGGTGGTGGAGGGTTGTGTTCGGACAGGAAATCTGTGACCAGTGGTGTTACACAGGGAGCAATGCTGGATCCATTTTTGTTTGTAATTTATATAAATGATTTGGATTAGAACTTAACAGGCATGGTTAGTACGTCTGCAAATGACACCAAAATTGGTGGTATAGTTGACAATGAAGAAGATTAGCTAAGATTACAAAGGAATCGTGATCAATTGGGCCAATGGGCTGAGAAGTGGGTAGATGGAGTTTAATGTGAGGTATTACTTCCTGGTAAAAGGAACACAGGCAGGAATTATAGAGTTAATGGTAGGGCCCTGGGTAGTGTTGTTGAACAGAGGGACCTAAGGTACAAAAGTCTCATCTCAGGTAAACAGAATGGTGAAGGAGTCGTTAAGTAATTTTGCCTTCATTGCTCAGAACATTGAGTATAGGACTTTGGATGTCCAGCGAGGTTGTACAAGGCATTGGTGAGGCCACTCTTGGAGTACTGTGTACAGCTCTGGTTGCCCTGCTATAGGAAGGATATTATTCAATTGCACAGGGTTCAGATAAGATAAATTGTCGAGATATGCTGAATAGACTGGGACTTTTTCATTGGAGTGTAGGAGGTTGAGGAGTTTGTGAAATCATGAGCAGCATAGATAAGGTGAATAGCAAGGATCTTTTCCTGTAGTCGGTGAGTTCAAAACTAGGGGGCATATTTTTAAGGTAAGTGGAGAAAGATTTAAAAGGGACCCAAGGGGCAACATTTTCTCGCAGGGGATGGTTTATGTGTGAAATGAATTACCAGAGGAAGTGGTAAATGCAGGTACAGTTATAACATTTAAAAGACATTTGGGTAGGTACATGAATAGAAAGGGTTCAAAGGAATATGCGCCAAACACAGGCAAATGGGACTAGCTTAGTTTGGGAAAATTGATCGACATGAACTAGTTGGACCGAAGGGTCTGTTTCTGTGCTGTATGACTCTATGAATCTATGGCTCCGTGACTGCACACATCCTGGGTTGATGTGGCCGATGATACTGTGCTGGTGATGTTCCTTCTGATGAATGTTGTCATTTTCCTACACAGTACCTTGCTGCAGCTTTCACAGATTGCCATTGTGCACCCATAAATATTCATTGCATCCTCCAGCTGTCTAGAGTAAAGCATGCAAGGTTTATGCTGTATCCTTTGCCTGTACTGACCTGTGGCAAAGTCTCCAGACATGAGCAATCATGGGAATCTCATGCTAAGGTGACATCATCCAGCCCTAAACAACCCCAATGAAATAATCTGTTGTGCAGCACATACATTTGCATCATAAAATGGAATTTTGCCTCCTATCTCAATACAGACTATAGCTCCCTGTATCCCAAATCCTGCTGCAGATGACATGGTTTCCTTATCGTGTTCCCAGGACATCCTCATTTAGTTGGACTGTTGCCCCTTTTGCATCTTGAGGACTTTCCATTGAAGATGAAAGACTGGATTTCCTGCAATTCTGTCCATCATGAAGGCTTCTTTTGCTGGAATCTCTGCTTTAAGAGACTGCTCCACATTTGCTAAAGGTTGATGCTGGTCCTGGCCTTTCAAATGCATGTTTACCTCAACAATTTTGCTGGATGCTCGGCATAGAACGGATGCAGATACAACAATACTTGGATAAGACATGGGTGCAAAATTGGACCATTCAATCCCGGCTGATCTGATAACCTTTATCTTCACTTTACTGCTTTATCCCCACAATCCTTGATTCTCTTAAAACAACTTGCCTTCCTCAGCCTTGCATAAGTTTATCCAGTCAGTCTTGACAGCTCTTTGTGGTAGAAATTCCATTAGCTCAGGCCCCTCTGGGAGAAGAAATTCCTCCTCACTTCTATATTAAATGGGAGACCCTTTATTCTGAAAATATGCTGTCTGATCATAGTCTCTCCCACAAGGGGAAACAACCTCTCAGCATCTAACCTGTCCAGCCCCCTAAAAATTGTCTGGTATGTTTCAATAAGGACTCTTCTCATTCTTTTAAACTTCAATGATTACAAGTCCAGGCTACTCGATCTTTTCCCACAAGAAAATCCCACCATATCCCACATTATCTGGAATAAACCTAGTGAACCTTCTCTTGATGACCTCCAATGCCAGTATATCATTCTTGAGATAAGGGGACCAGAACTGTTCACAATATTCCAGATGTGGTTTAACAAGAGCCTTGTATAGTTTGAGCAAGAGTTCCCTGTTTTCATACTCCATTATATTCCATTTCATTTGCCTTTCCTATTACCCACTAAACTAGAGTTTAAGAGTGGGAAGGTTATTCTGGAACTGAATAAATTGTTGGTTAGGCCACAACGAAAATATTGCATACAGTTCTGAAATTCACATTTTATGGTGGATGTGATCACTCTGAAGAGGGTGAACAGGAGATTTACCAAAAAGTTGGCTATGCTGGATGGTTTCAGTTATGAAGAACGATTAGACGGATTGGAATTGTTTTTCTTGGGACAGAGGGGACTGAGAGGGACATGACTGCGATATATAAAATTATGGGGGGACATAGGTAGGGTAGAGAAGAGGAACTTCCCACCTTGGTGAAGGGGTCGATAGCCAAAGGGCATAGATTTAAGATAAGGGGCAGTAGGTTTAGACAGAATGTGAGGAAAATATTTTTCCCTGAAATTACGGTGGGAATCTGGAGCCCCCTGCCTGCAAGGGTGGTGGAGAAGAAACCCTCATAATACTTAAGAAGTATTTTATTATGTCCTTGTGATGTGAAGGCTTTGGCCAGGTACTGAACAATATCGTTAGAATAGTTAGGTTGTTGTTTATTACTGGTGCAGATGTGATGGGCTGAAGGGTCTTTGTCTGTGACACAGACCTCTAAGACTCGATAATCCATAAATCCCTCTATGCTGCAACTTTCTACTGTCTCTCCTAATTAAATAATATCGAGTTCTACTTTTATTCCTGCCAAAGTGGTGACCTCACATTTTCCCACATTATATTCCATCTGCCAAGTTTTCATCTGCTCATTCAAACTGTCTATATTTCTTTGCAGACTCTTTGTGTCACTCTCACCACATACCTACCCACCTTTTTTTTTTGTCAGCCGCAAACTTGGTGATAATACCTTCATTTCCATCACCAAAGTCATTAATGTATATTGCAAATAATTGTGGCCCCAGCACTGATCCCTTTGACAATCCAATAGTTAAAAGTTGCCATCCTGAAAATGTCCCCTTTATCCCAATTCTCTATTATTTAGCCAATCCTCTATTCATGCTAATATATCACATCTAACAGAATTGCCTCTTATTTTATTAACTGGCCTTGTGTGCAGATCTACCAGCAATGGTTTCAATGAGTCTCTTTGGGGAATATGAGAAGTGCAATGGTACTTGTCATTAATGTGAGCAGTCAGCAGTCAACTGCACAAACAAATGGCATTTAACCTTACCCTCCAAACATTGGGAGATGGAACCCTGTGATGGAGGAATGGGAGACATGGGGAACGGTGCAATGTTTTTATATGGGGTTTTCACATAGTAGACTTGATTCAGATGTATGGTGCGGGAGCCATTTGGCATGTACAGTAGGAAAATGAGAATGTTAACAGAAGTCAGACGCGCATTCTGTGTTACCAGTTCAGTACATCTCCTGAATTATAACATGCCATGGTCCATACAGAAAACACATTAGAAAATCATTGGGCTGTATCTTGTGATTACTTCACCATTCAATCAATGATATTCCAACAGCGTTGTGCAATTTTTTCTCCTTTTAGCTAACCCAGCAAATACAGGGTTAATACCTATGGTGAAAATGTGTTGCTGGAAAAGTGCAGCAGGTCCGGCAGCATCCAAGGAACAAGAGAATCGACGTTTCGGGCATAAGCCCTTCTCCTGTTCCTTGGATGCTGCCGGACCTGCTGCGCTTTCCAGCAACACATTTTCAGCTCTGATCTCCAGCATCTGCAGTCCTCACTTTCTCCTCGAAGATTAATACCTATGGTGGTTGGATGGTATAAATAAACATCACTACACAGGCTGACAGCAGTATTGGGATGAAACCATTCCTGGCACCACAAGTAGAGAATTGTGAAAATTCTCAAAGTGTTTTGCTCTTTAGCAAAGTATTTTCTAATCCTCCTTTCTATCTTTTCATACTCATTTGCTCCCAGCTTCACTTCTGCGCTGGCCTTTAATTCTTCATCTAATGTTCACTTGTGACATCCTGGTTCTATTGCCCCAAAAGTGGATGTATCAGGGCTGGAACATATGGCGTCTATTGTAGTTGGTAGGTAATCAAGTGGTGTGATGGGGTACTTTCTTTTTCTCATTCCTGTTACCATGTTCCTCATTTTGAGAGATCCCAACTCAGAGAAAGGAATTGGGTTTCTACAAGAAATTCACTGTCATGATGACAGGGCCTTACAACAGAAGAGGGTGTCCATCATTCAGCAACAAAAAAAACAATTTAATTTAAAGATCAGTAATGTGGATAAATATCCCAGAAACTCTGAAGAAGTGCTATCATGAAAATTAGAAAACACTTGACATCCAACCACATAAGGAGATATTAAGATAGATCTCTTTCTCGATTTGTTCTTTGAGATGTGAGTGTTTCCGCCAGACTGGCATTTATTTCCATTCCTGATTGCCCTTGAGAATGTGATGGTGGACCACTTTCTTGAAGTATAACACTCATTGTGGTATAGATGAACTCACAGTGCTGTGAGGCAGAGAGTGCTATGATTTTCTTTCAGTGAATGGAATATATTTCAATTCAGGGTGGTGTGTAGTTTGGGGGGGCGCGGTACTTACATGTGCTGGTGGTCCTATTTGTTTGCTGCCCCAGTTCTTGCAAGTGGCAGAGATTGCACATTGAGCAGTAGTTGCTGAAGGCATCTTGCTATGTTACGACAGTGCATCTTGTAAATGGTGCACACTGCTGTCACTGTGTGCTTGTACTGGAGGGGTTTAAAGCAGGGAAGGGGAGTCAGTCAGGTGGGTTGCTTTGTCCTGGATGGTAGGAGAAAGTGAGGACTGCAGATGCTGGAGATCAGAGTTGAAAAGTGTGGTGCTGGAAAAGCGCAGCAGGCCAGGCAGCATCCGAGGAGAAGAAGAATCGATGTTTCGGGCATAAGCCCTTCTTCAGGAATGAGGCTGGTGTGCCAAGCAGGCTGAGA
>NC_057712.1:87813264-87821568 GCF_004010195.1 Chiloscyllium plagiosum | reverse complement strand
TGGAGGAGGCCAAGGACCTGCATGTCCTTGGCAGAGTGGGAGGGGGAGTTAAAGTGTTCAGCCACGGGGCGGTTGGGTTGGTTGGTGTGGGTGTCCCAGAGATGTTCCCTAAAATGTTCCGCAAGTAGGCGGCCTGTCTCCCCAATGTAGAGGAGACCACATCGGGTGCAGCGGATACAGTAAATGATGTGTGTGGAGGAGCAGGCTTATGCCCGAAACGCCGATTCTCCTGCTCCTCGGTTGCTGCCTGGCCTGCTGCACTTTTCCAGCACCACACTTTTCAACTCTTGCCCTGGATGGTGCCAAACCTCTTAATTGTTGGAACTTCACTCATCCAGGCAAGTGCATAGTGATAAGAATGCAGAGCTTTGATCAGATCCACTGGCTGTGGAATCACTTAGCTCTATCACTCGCTGCTTATGCTTTTTGCACAGTCCCGCCTTAAGACTTCAACAGGTTGACACCTCATTTTTAGGTATGCCAGGTACTACTCCCAGAAGCCCTCCTGCACTCTCCATTGGACCAGAGTTAATCCCCTGGACTGATGGTAATGGTTGAATGGTGAATACGACAGGCCATGAGGTTGAAAGTTTTTCGTAAGTATAATTCTGCTGCTGCTAATGACCCACAGTACCTCATGGGTGCCCAGTCTTGAGTTGCTAGATCTGCCCAAAGTCTGTCCCATTTCGCAGGTTGATCATGTCAGTCAACACAATTGAGGGTATTTTCATTGTGAAGACAGGATGGAGTGGTCACTCTTACGATAAAGTCATGGACAGATGCATCTGTGGAAAGCAGTTTGGTGAGAATAAGGTCATTTTCCCTTGTGTTGTTTCCCTCACTACCTGCAACAGTCCCGATCTAACAGTTATGTCCAGCTCTGCCAGTAGTGGAGTTGCCATGCCACTCCTGATGATAGGCAATGACGTCACTTCTCTAAGTATATTCTGCACTCTTCCACTCTCAGTGCTTCCTCTAAGTGTTCCTCAACATGAAGGTGTACTGCTTCATTAGTCAAGAGATTGCTGGATATGGTAATTTGCAGGATTGCCCCTATTTGACTAGATACCATAAGACTTTTTGAAATCTGGAGTCAATGTTGAGGACTTCTGAGGCAACTCCCCCTCCTAACTGTAGGGGGTGGGGTGGGGGAGATAGAGGAGATTTGATGAGTACACGGATCCATGGATAATAAATCAGCAGATAATGAGAATGGAATGTATCACTGTATGATAACCTCTGCAAGATCTGCCCTGCCAGTAGGACAAGACTTACTCAGGGATAGTGACAGTATTGGTTGCGACATTGTCGATATGGTGTGATTGCCTGTGGATGATTTTATCGGGCTGTTGCTTGACTAGTCTGTGAGACAGCTATCCTAATTTTGGCAACAGTCCCAGATGTTAGTAAGGACGATTTTAGCGAGTCATTAAGGACGTATTTGTTCTTGTTATTTACAGGGCCTAGGTCAATACCAAATGGTTCAATTGGTTTCATTTCTATTTCTTTGACGCTCTTTAGTGGTTTGATACATCTGAATGGTTTGATTGGCCATTCAGAGAGCAATTAAGAGTCAACCACGTTGTTGTGGGTCTGGAGTCACATGCAGGTCAGACCAGGGAAGGATTTCCTTCCTTTAATGACATCAGTGAACCTGACAAGTTTTCCTGTAAATTGACGATGGTTACATGGTCATCTTTAGACTTTTAATTCCAAATTCAGTTCCTATGATCTGCTTTGGTCAGATTCAAACCCGATTTCAAATCCAACAATAATATCACTAGGCTGCTGCCATGCTCACCAGGGCTGTGCTAGCACCCTGAATGGGAATACTGTAGAGATCATAAGGGTCTGTGTAACTGGAAGAAGCTGCATTGATCAGAGATAGTAAGGGGATTTGCTGCATGTTGGAATAGAAAATTTGGGATGAAATCAAAATTGTGTAAAGTGAAGGATGACAGACTTCATACGAGTGCTAGATAGGAGGAAAGTGACAAAAGTAAAGGAACCATTCACCAAACATCCACTCATCCATTCTGTTAATAGCTTCCCTCTCATTTATTTGGACAGCCAGTGGCTTTAGAGTGACAACGGCATTACAGCTTGTTTCGGACATCCCATCCTCAGAGATTAATGAATTTTTAATACATGAGAGATAAGGTCAATTCTTTGCAGAATGTATTTGACATGTAGTGGCATAAGGTGAGCAGTTTACTTCTGGCTTGCACAACAAATCGAACCACTATTCTTAGTGTTCATTATTTTGGCTGCCTCACTCATTCTGGAGTACTTATTTTCCCATTTTCTTCCCTGATCAATGCACTGAAAGAATAGAATTTACCTGATATGCCACCCCACCAGACAACTGTATTCAGAAACCATTTGAAGGCATCTCCACTCTCTCACATCTCTCTGGGCCACCTCATACAGTAACTTCCTCACATTCTCTTTGCTGAAGGGAGCAGGCCTGTGAGCGTCTGAAACAATGCTGTACAATCAGTCAATCTCCAGAAAAATAAATGCTACAATCTTTAAAACGTTAATGGATCTTTAAAAAAAGTGTTCTGAATTTACAGCTTTGAGAATAGGAAAACAGCATAAGGAGATATTTATGAACTTAAACGTCAGGATTTTTCTTCATATTTAATCTCTTAGCTTTCAGTGTGCCCTTTCCATGGCTGAAGTATGCACATCTGCAACCAGATTAGCTCCTAGTATAAAGTTTACATTGGCAATGTTGAATAATTACTCAAATTTGCTAACCAAAGAAGATCAATGCTAGTCAGGTCACTGCACTGTTGAAAAGTCTTGCAATAATGCCAAAGCAAATGAGACTAGACTTTATCTGGAGTGAAGAATCAGCTGCTATTGTAAACATTAATCCCACAGTAATGGTTTTAAAATTACCTTTCAAAATGCCATTCAATTTTGAATTAAAATTACCTTTCAAAATGCCATTCAACTTACCATTCGAAGTTTATATTGTACAGCATCACCTAACAGAATATCATGAATGGTGTGTGTTTGTTACCTTGGTTCAGATCTCAGTATTCATAAGTGATTGATAAAGTCAAGAATTCAAACAGCAAACCAGAATTTGGATCCATTACCTATTGGAACAACATTCCTGAATTACCATTCTTGGATGAAATGTTAAAAATGGGGTATCACCTATCATGTGGACTTTAACTAGCCTGAAAAATAGGGAATTTTCCTGGTATGGGGGCCAACATTCTTCCTTTTGTCAACATCACAGAAAATAGTTTAGCAGCTTATTTCAGCTATTAGTTCTTACTGTGCACAAAATGGCTGCTGCGCTTGTTACATAATAACATTTCAAAGTAATTTATTGTATGTAATGTGATTTGGCATGTTTCTGAGAAGCTCTATTAAAAGCAAGTCTTTCTTTTTCATATGTAGGAGAAATAGACGTTTTTGACAATTGAGTTATTAACATAAATCTTTTAGTTGTAGTGTGCAATATATGAAATTAGGAGTTCATTGAATTCTCACATTTGAGAATTAATACTACATACATATATTTTTCGCATTTAATAAAGCTTTGAACAGTGATATAGATCTTTAACACAATCATGTATTGCAAAGAATCTCACAAAGCAACATTCAGAAAAAACACACATGAAATGTTTTATGTGTATAAACAATGCTTTCTGTGGGCAATATGCTATTTTATATATATATATATATATATATATATATGCATACAATATATATTATAGATTGTGAAGCAAGGGAAAGCAAATGCCAATGGATTCATATAGTTAGCATGAATAGTTCAAAAATACATGTCACAAATCTCACAGTTGTGCTTTTATTATTATTACTTGGTTTCCCAAAAACAATTTTTAGTCTTTCTACCATGCTTTCAGAATTGGTGCAAATTTGCACTTCAAAACTGTGAGGAATAAATGTGCAGCATTATTTGATGTCTAAATGCGGGGTGAAAAGGACTTCAAAGGCAGCACAATACTTAAGCTAATTTCATCATTGCAAACCCCAGCAGAAAATGATTGCAATGTTGATTGCCTCTTGTCTATTGTGCTGACAGCCTCATCCATTGCTTCAAGAAATTAATCATTGTCTTTTATCCATGAGCTTTTCTGTAGCTTTGACAAGCACAATAGTGCAGTGAGGTTGCAATATGTATATGACAGGGCCACACAATACCTGTAAATAACAGCCAGTTTAATTGAAAGATAGACCCAAACCTTACCAGGCTTTTGTCATAATAACTATGGATGACAAAAATCAAATGGCATCAATAGCTGGATGTGTATTGTTACTTTGAAGTTGTACCCAGCTACCACCATCACCTTGACTAAGTAGAAGCTACCACTTCCAACTGTGAATTATTATTGATGCATTTATACTATTTTTTAATATACAAATTATTTTATCATTTTCAATTTTAATTAATTCTGTAATAAGGCGCTTGCATTCTGACACTTCTGCCTACTATAGACAGTCTACTCATTAGAATGGATATTAAACAAAAGGTATAGCCATAACAGCCATAAATATATTCTAGTTTTCAGTTGGTTCATCAGTTCAAGGTGATGAAGACTCTTAGATACATTTGATATCATCGTCCCAGAATATCAATCATACTACTTTCTTACAGTGGGAAGAATAGCCATCTGAACAAGCATAGAGCAAAGCAACATTTCGGCAGGATTCTCCTGGAGTTTTGGCCTGGATCTATGCTGAAAGTTGAATAGAATCCTGCATATGTCCTGCTTTGTTAATAGGACTTAGTGATCAAAACCTTCTGATTCAAAGGGAAATATGCTCATGCCTTTACAATCCTTAATAGTGCATACAATGTAACTGGCAGGAGCATGGAAAGGTTTTGTAACATAAATAAAAGAAACTGACGTTGACAAATATTAGAATGGAGATTTACCTTTCTCAAGTCCATAGCTGAAAATGTAGTGATTACAGTATTGATCTTCCAATAATCGATCGTAGTCTGTGCCTGCAAGATTTGTCAATATCTCACCTAGTGAAGCTTTGTGATTGGAGTATTCAAGCTAAAAATTTGTCTTCATTTTGCTACGTTTGGAAAAATGAAAGCTGACTTATTGTGTAAAGCATTTTGCAGTTGAGCCGGTAGTCGATCAAAATAATTGTTCAACTATCATTTGTGTCCCTCCTTCTAGGTTATGTAGGCACCAATAGATGTCAAAGCCATTATTATAGCAACTTGGAGGAACATTGTAGGAACATGTAATGGTGTAATGGTACCAACAATTGCATAATCTTGTTAATAAACTGGTTGATGGGCTCCAATTTTTCTCTTTATTCTTTCACAGGATGAATGTGTAATCAGCTAGGCTAGCACTTATTGTCAATTCTGAATTGCTCAGAGAGTGATTAACAATCCATTACTTTGCTGTGGGTCTGGAGTCATGTGTAGTCACAGATCAGGTAATGATTACAAATTTCCTTTCCCAAAGGATGTCAGTGAATCAGATAGATTTTTTAGAGTCATAATCATAGAATCATACAGCACAGAACCAGACACTTCAGTACAATTCACCCATGCCAACCAAGTTTCCCAAACTAAACTAGTCCCAGTTGCCTGCATTTGACCCATATCCTTCTAAACCTTTCCTATTCATGTACCTGTCCAAATATCTTTTAAATGTTATTTCTGTACCTGTCTGTACCATTTCCTCTGGCAGTTCACACCATACACGCATCATCCTCTATGTGAAAAGGTTGGCACCCAGGTCTTTTTTAAAATCTTTTCCCTCTCACCTTAAACCTATGCCCTCTAATTTTGGACTGTGTACCCTGGCAAAAAGAAACTATGGCTATCCATCCTAACTATGCCCATCATGATTTTATAAGCCTCAATAAGGTAATCCATCAGCCTCTACGCTCCAGGGAAAAGGTCCTAGCCTATCCAGCCTTTCCTTATAGTTCAAAGCTTCCAGTCTTAGCATCATCCTTGTAAATTTTTATTGCAACCTTTCCAGTTTAATAACATCCTTTCTACAACAGGGCAACCAGAATTGTATGAGTACTCCAAAAGTGGCCTTACCAATGTTCTCTTACATAGCTGTAATGTCACATCCCAACTCCTGTACTCAGTGCTCTGATGGATGAAGGCAAGCTTGCCAAACACCCGATCGATCTGTGACACTACTTTCAAGGAACTATGTACCTGAACCCTGAGTCTCTCTGCTTGATAACATTCCCCAGGGCCCTTTCATTAACTGTATAAATGCTGCCCTGGTTTTTCTTACTAAAAGAAACACCTTGCATTTATCCAAATTAGCTGAGCTGATTAAGATCCCTACTGTACTATCAATGTTGCTGTCATCCGCAACATTACTAACCACCCTTCCTATAATCTCATCTAAATCATTTATATAAATGACAAACAACAGTGGATCAGCACTGATTCCTGCAGAACACTGCTGGTCACAGGCCTCCAGTCTAAATAACCTTGCACCACCATTCTCCTATCATTGAGCCAACTTTGTATCTAATTGACTAGCTCTCCCTGGATCCCATGTGATCTAACTTTACTCTACCATGCGGAATCTTTTCAAAGGCCTTGCTAAAATCCATGTAGACAATGTTTACTGCTCTGCTTTCATCTATCCTCCTGTTTACATCCTCAGAAAACTCAAAGTTAGTGAGGCATGATTTCCCATGCACAAAGCCATGCTGACTATTTCTAATCAGTCCTTGCCTCTCCAAATGCCTGTAATTCCTGTTCCTCAGAATCCCCTCCAACAACTTACCACTATTGAGGTCAAGCTCACCAGTCTATAGTTCCTGGGTCTTTCCTTGCAGTCTTTCTTAAATAAAAGCACAGCATTAACCACCCTCCACTCTTCCAGCACCTCACTGTGGCTGTGGATGAATCAAATATCTCTGCCAGGGCCCCTTAATTTTTTTCCTAGCTTTCCACAATGTTCTGGGCTACTTGATCACATCCTGGGGATTTATCCACTTTTATGGATTTTAGGTCCAGCATCTCCTCCTCTTCTGTAACCTGGACTGTTTTCAAAAAGTCATTATCTCCCCAAGTTCTCTAATTTCCTTGCCTTTCTCGACAGTAAATGCTGACGTAAAATATTCATTCAATGATTCACTCATCTCCTGTGTTTCCACACATAGATGGTCTCATTGATCTTTAAGGCACCCTATTCTCTCCCGAGTTGCTCTTTTGCCCTTAATATAATTGTAGAGTCTCTGGATTCTTCTTAACCTTATCTGCCAAAGCTATCTCATGTCCCCTTTTTACCCTCCTGACTTCTCTCTTAAGTATGACCCCAACTATCCATACCTGTCATGTCTCCTTTTCCTTGACCAGAAGCTCAAAATCTCTAGTCATCTAGTGTTCCCTACTGCTCCCAGCCTTGCCTTTCTCTCGAACAGGAACATATTGTCTCTGAATTCTCGTTATCTCACTTTTGAAAGCATACAACCTTCCAATTATCTCTTCACCTGTGAATATTGTACCCCAATTGACCTTTGACAGTTCCTGACTAATACAGTCAAAATTGGCCTTGTTGCAATGAAGAATTTTAACTTGTGAACCAGGCCTATCCTTTTTCATAACAGTTTTAAAACAATTACAATTATGAACAGTTGCCCCAAAGTGCTGCCCTGCAAACACCTCAGCCCCGCTTGCCCTGCATAATTTCCCCAGAGAAGGTTGAGTCTTGATTTTGTAACTGTACCTGCCTCTACCACTTCCTCTGGCAGTTCATTTCATATACTCACCACCCTTTGTGTGAAAAAGTTGCCCCTCAGGTCCTTCTTTCGTAAGTACATCTACATATTAATGAAGAAAATTTTCTTGAACACAATTAACAAATTCCTCCCATTCAAGCCCTTGACACCAAGGCAGTTCCAATCTATGTTTGGAAAGTTAACATCTCCTATTAATGCAATCTTATTACTCTTATACATGTCTGAGATCTCCCTACATACTTACTCCTCAATTTCCCATTGACAATTGACAGTAGTTATATGGTTGCCATTAGTCAAGCATTTTTTTATAACTTCACAGTTTTATTGAATTCAAACTCCACCAGTCCTCAAGATGAGATTTGGATGCCAACCTAGTCCTCTGAGTTAATATCAATGAGGTAAAAGCAAGGACTGTAGATGCTGGAAACCAGAGTCTAGATGATGGTGGTGCTGGAAAAGCACAGCAGGTCAGGCAGCATCCGAGGAGCAGGAAAATTGATGTTTCGGGCAAAACCCTTCATCGAAAATAGAGGCAGGGTGCCTGCAGAGTTGAGAGATAAATGAGAGAGG
>NC_057712.1:87785568-87813248 GCF_004010195.1 Chiloscyllium plagiosum | reverse complement strand
TGGGATGGTGCTGAGCTGGAAGGTTGGAACTGGGGTGAGGTGGGGGAAAGGGAAATAAGGAAACTGGTGAAGTACACATTGATGCCCTGGGGTTGAAGGCCTCCAATCCACCTCGTCCACATCCCGCACCTCCACCTTCAAACTCCACCTCTCCAACCGTAACAAGGACAGAACCGCCCTGGTGCTCATCTTCCACCCTGCCAACCTTCGCATAAACCGCATCATCTGACGACATTTCCGCCACCTCCAAACGGACCCCACCACCAGAAATATATTTCCCTCCCCGCCCTATCTGCTTTCCGCAAAGACCGTTCCCTTCGTGACTACCTGGTCAGCTCCACGGTCCCCAACAACCCACCCTCCCCTCCGGGCACTTTCCCCTGCTACTGCAGGAATTGCAAAACCTGTGCCCACACCTCCTCCCTCACCTCCATCCAAGGCCCTAAAGGAGCCTTCCACATCCATCATAGTTTTACCTGCACATCCACCAATGTCATTTATTGTATCCATTGCTCCTGATGCAGTCTCCTCTGCATTGGGGAGACTGGATGCCTCCTAGCAGAGCGCTTTAGGGAACATCTTTGGGACACCCGCACCAATCAACCCCACTGCCCTGTGGCCCAACATTTCAACTCCCCCTCCCACTCTGCCGAGGACATGCAGGTCCTGGGCCTCCTTCACCGCCGCTCCATCACTACCTGATGCTTGGAGGAAGAACGCCTCATCTTCTGCCTCAGAACACTTCAACCCCAGGGCATCAATGTGGACTTCACCAGTTTCCTCATTTCCCCTTCCCCCACCTCACTCCAGTTCCAGCTCAGCACCATGACCTGTCCTACCTGCCTATCTTCCTTTCCCTCTATCCACTCCACCATCCTCTCTGAACTATCACCTCCATCCCCACCACCATTCACCTATTGTACTCTATGCTACTTTCTCCCCACCCTCACCTCCTCTCATTTATCTCTCAACTCTGCAGGCACCCTGCCTCTATTCCTTTTGTCCGAAACGTTGATTTTCCTGCTGCCTGAACTGCTGTGCTTTTCCAGCACCACTCTAATCTAGACTCTGAGTTAATAGTCCAGTGACATTATCATTATACTACTGCCTCCCTCATTGATTCAGCTTTTAAGTTAGACATGCACTGAATGCAAAATCAACAATAGATATCAGAAGCACACAAGTCTACTAAGGGCGTAAACTTTATAATGTTATCACATCAGCCTGACAACATCATACAATTGTCCAAATGGGCCAGAAATATCAATGGATGGAAAATTAAGAAATGATTGTGCTAAATACAGTTAATTAAACAAAAGCTACAAGGAAATGCATCCTCATGAACACCATTAATAGTATTGTGCAGCCTAAGACATTCAAAATTTGTTTCAAATTTATATTTCCAAAGCCAGGTTCTTAAAATGTAAAGGTACTACTCTCATGAACTGAATTTAGTTTGATTCCTCAATAATGTCATAAATTACACAAAATATATTGACAATGTTATTTTGAAAGTATATCTAAAAAATAAGCACATTCCAAAAAATGTTTCAAAGAATGATATATGCTGACATTTTCTAGGAGACTGGGTAAAATATCAAAAGTAGCTGTTTATATGATTCCTGAGTTCTTAATGGTTTCCCATTAAAGTTAGGGTGATAGACCCAGGAAAAACATTGAAAATTTTGGGGATGTGCCTTTTAAATAAAACAAAATAGCTTAATGGGAAAATGTTGATCAAGATTAGGAAGGAAACCTAAGAACCACAGCAGATAGTTCCCTGAAGAATTTCTGGCTGCTTTTGAAATAACTAATAGATTATTTGGCTATATGAAAGGAAGAATCAAATGTAGATCAAAGAAAATAATTCTTTCATCGTATAGTGAACATCTGGAGAATTCAGAGCTGTTCTGGAAACTAAATTACAGAAACAAAATTGATAGATTTTACAATGAAAGTTCAGGTGGATTTTTGGAATCTTTGCAGCCAAATTGTATCACTTTCTTCAAATTACAGAAGTGCCCAATACAAGCATTTTCAGGAAGGAAAATCCAGCCTTTTGTGTTTCAAGTATCACATTTGTATTATGTTAATGCTGAATTCACTCACGTTAGTTGTAAAAAGTGTTTTTTTTAAATAGTGTTTAAGACAGGATATTACTGTGTTAAGATCAGTTAGTAGAAAGTGAGGACTCCAGAAGGTGGAGCACAGAGTCAAGAGTGTGGTGCAGGAAAAGCACAGCAGGTCAGGCAGCATCCAAAGAGCAGGAGAATCGATGTTTCAGGCATAAGCCCTAACCTTTCCTGATGAAGGGCTTATGCCCGAAACATCGATTCTCCTGCTCCTCAGATGCTGCCTGACCTGCTGTGCTTTTCCAGTTAACTTAAGATCAGTTTGTTTAACGAGCTTGCTGAATTTTCTCAGGTGTATAAAACATCAATAAAGAAAGACAATGCAAAATGTTGTGCCAGAAAGTAAGTTGATCATGTTGTTCTTGAAATTAATAACAAAATAAGAGACACCATGCTAAATAGTACTTTAACTTAGTGAATTCATTTGGAGTTTTAAATAATATTGTTTAAACTATTGCTGTATTTACCTGATTACTCAGTGTTTGTTAATTCAAACAATTCTATTGTCACAAACTGTCAGAGGAACAATTATGAAACATTTGACCAGGAGAAACAGCAACCATATCTTTAAAAATAAATCTCATCCAAATAGGCAATAAAAGGGGAAGATGTATTTAGATTAAAGATAGGATTACTATACAAATAATTAGTTTAACACAATGATAACCAAATTTTACTCTTAACTAGTAAACAAGTATAGACGTGTGCACATCTTAAAATAATAATGTCTTTTACAGTGTTTAGTGCTCTGCCGGCACAAATTAATCATTGCTTTAAAATGAAAACATAATATGTATTTAATTAAAATTGCTTTTAACCTGAATGGATACAGAAATCAATTAGTTGCACAAGCAGCAGAGAAAATCTTAAATGTTCAAGCGTAACAGTGCTTTAACAATGCTGTGATGGTTAATTACAATGCTACTATTGATGGGTGCAACTCAGTATATTGACTTCAAATAGATTACATAGACCAATTGTATTTCCATACATAAATATCAGAATGCTCAGTGTAGCCTGGTAGAAAATATGAAAATTCAAGAAACAAACTGGGAATGTTGGAAATCTGAAATATAAACATGAACTGCTGGAAATACACAGCAGCTTTTACAGTAATTAAAGTTCAACAAAAATACTCTATTGTTTAGGTGCTGGAGTGAAATACATTTGGAGCAAAAGAATGAACAACAAGAATGAGCAATATTATGGCTCATTGAATAAAGGCAGAGGTAAAATGATGTCAATTATATAATTATCAGGAACACATTTAATAATGTACCTACCTAATTGGAAGTGCTATGACAATTATTGCTATTATAGCTTGCATGGATGAATAGCAAATTATTTTAAAATTCAAACTAGGTCAAATTTTATGTAGCTAATTTCTATTTATGTAGAGAAGACCTATTTCTTGCGGTTTTATGGCCTATGTTAGCTAAATTTTTAGTCACTTAGATTTTAAACTATCCTACTGATCTCATCACCCACACCTTACACTCCACAATTCGTGTCTTCAACCATTAAACATGTTGTGTTCTTTACCTCTCCTTTCTACTGCCTCCCAATTTAACCTTCACTCTCTCTCATCTTTCTCTTATATACATGCTAATAACTGCCCCATCATTTAGGCAACATGTTTTTGAGCTAACATTACCCATAAGAAGGTCTCTGATTCCCCTTTTATATTTACTTTCTTTTTCTTCAAGTCTTTCTTGTAATTTCACCCTTCTTTCCTCTGCTCAGTGCAGGTCCCACTAGCTACAACAGTGATCCAATCTAAACAGTATTGTTTCTCAAACATTTGTAAACACATACAAACATATATTCACACACACAAAATTTTTTTTTACGGAGTCTGGAAAGTTTTTCAGCCAGTTAAAACTATTTCCTGGCAGAATCTTTTGGGGACTGAACAACATGGAAGATGACAAGAAACCTGGGAGAAATATTTTGGGCCGAAGGGCCTGTTTCCACACTGTAAATAATCTAATCTAATCTAATCTAATTGCATAACAGCAAAACCTTTCTCAGTATTGGGAGGAACTTGCTACATTTTACAACTAGCTTCTGGGCTTTAAAATGAGATTACAGCTAGGCAGTGGTGTGATGCATATTAAGGGGAACTATTTCTCATTGTCTGTCTCATTAACTACACACCCACCTCATCATTATGCAGCTTCTTATCTGACCACCTACCACAAAGAAATACAATGCCAAGAATTCACAGCAAGAAGGTCAGAACAGATATCTACAGCTCTAATACACTGCTTCGACCTCTGAATCTTCATAACAGACACCCAGCACCAGCATCTCAATAGACACTATGGACACTGGCTGAATGCTCCCAGGTGCTTGCCAGCCTTCCCAATCATCATGGCATGTCTCCAGTCCACTTACAGGACATTTCTGCACTTTAAAGCTGCAACTTGCATTCACCAACAGCGACCAATGCTTCTGCATGCAGAGGCAAGCACCCAGCTCACGGATTGGACCCAGCTGCATCTCAGGGCTGTTTGCTTACTCTCTTATAGCTCGTTCAGCCTGATCCTATCTAAATGCTCATAGCATTTCCCCCTTGCCTTTGTGCACTTCTCCCCCCACAGTCAGAGATTTAAGGTTCACAGTACTTCTGTTTTGCCTTTCCATTGAGCACAAACACAAAGTCAAGAAATTGTCATGGTTGTCAGCAGGTGACATCCTTCCTCTGCACTGTCCTCCAAGTCCTTGTCCAAAATGAGAAATTAACACACCCCTTATTTTTTGTTTCAATTGAAATGTAATCATGTACAAATGTCTGTCCTAGGCTGCTGCAGTCTATAATAAGTACACACCCAAATCTTAGAGCCCATTTTATTAATGTCCTTGTGTTTAACACATTGCTATGTTGTACACTTGAAGTACGGTCAGAGGCAGTGAGTGACCCAACCTGAACTAAAAAGCACAGCTGTAGAGACGTGAACTACCATTGAAAGTGCAAGAACAAAGACCACAATGAATAGCTGCTAAATAAAAAAATGGCTGCAGCTTTTCCCTAGCAGCTCCTGGTCAAATCACTGGGAATACGAGGCAGAACTGAGAATTCTTCCAGTGACTGGCCCGAATGGAGTACCCAGTCGTGCACTCAGATCCCGTAATATCTATGAATTAACACAATTAGACAGGATTACATTTGGAATCAGGGATCTAAAAGTGGCAAAACACACCAAGCGAAGGCATGAAACATAGTCCAGTACAAAGACAAATATCAAGCTGTTACAAGCTATTCTTCCAAGAGTACAAAAGCTACTGAAACCAGCTACGAGTGAAAAGATAAAGGTGAAATGGCGGAAAGCCAAATTTCATTCGACAAGCCTGCCAAAGCACTATCAGAGTTGAGAATTGGAGACTTACAGAGGGCATAAATATTTAATTGTCTCAACAAAAGTCAGTCTGCATGGCAGCTAGGGTCCTCTGTGAAGCAGTTGTCACTTCAGTCTAATGTGGTGGAAGCAAATGACTAGTATGTCATTGCAACTGCAGGACATGTCAGTTCTCATCTGCCATAGTCATGTGACCTCTACCATAACCCACACACCCTGCAGACAAGCAGCTTAAACTTGACTTCAATAAAGTTCTCATATTAAAAATTCTGTTGCATTGTATAGTCGACAGAGATTTTCTTCAAACAGTTTTGAAAAACAATCTCGTAGCAACTGCTTAAATTTGGAGAAAGATAAAGCTAATTGAAGAGTATGGTTGCTAGAAGGAAGATAGATACCATGCAGTTCTTTGGATGCAGAATCAAAATTCGCACATCACCACACCACAGTTTTGGGCAAAAGTGTAAGTCTTAGACCTAGATTTTGAGAGAGTTTGGGACTTCAGTTAAAACACAACCATAAAAGTTATTCAATACATAAATGTTACAGTGAGTTTGAGCAATTTTTTTAAATCTTAAAAATTCTGTTTAAATCTTTATTTTCGATAAAGGAAGTTTCAGTTACTGAGGAAGAAAGAGGCTTCATAAAAATATTCAGGTGCAATTTTTACACATAATTTAAGCAATTTGTAGGGAAATGCCACCCAGTGGTCAGTTGGCTCAATTGCAGGTTGATTTCTATTCAGGTCTGCATAGGAAAGCCACATTGACATAAATCCTCCATGCCCTGCATCACCAGAGACCAGATATGTGATCCAGAAAACTATATGGACATATCTGATGTCCCCAGGAATTACTTGGGAAGTTTCAGTTTCAATGGTCAATTCCTCTGTTGCCCTGGATTCTGCACTGCTGGAGTCAGAGATTTCAGAGAGATGCAATGTACATCCCTGGATAGTGAAATGTGAGACTGTAAGCTTGATGGTAAAAAGACAGCAGTCTGGGACAGAGACATGTTTGCACTTTCCCTACTTGTGTGTAGTAGCCTGGGTTTGAGTGCTGGTAATCTGTTTTGAACAGTTAAAGAACCATCCATTATTCACTCCTGCATTGTAGGTAAATGATTCTCTTGCTCTGAGTGTTAGAAGCTGTTATCAAAATTAACAGGACAAACTGTAAAGTCTGTATCTTTTTATTTTTCCTTATTTTTGATTGTGGACTGAAATGGGTAAAAAAAAATTAATTTGAAGGTAGATTGTTGCACTTTTTAAAAGCATGATACTCATTGTAAGTGCTGCTCACATGGCAATCACATAGTTGTTAGCAGTCAGGAGGCCTTTGTCATCAGTAGCTCGTTGGTGCAAACAATAGGGAAAATCCAGTTTCAGACAAGCTGGAGCCAGGCGTCTGTGAATAAATGGAGCATTGCTCGGAAAAAGGTCACTGATACGTTTGTGAAATAGTGACCAGTTACTGATAACAAAGGCCTCCTGACTGCTAACAACTATGTAATTGGCTCCCGGGTAGCTCTACAGCTTAGGAGTGTAAATATTCTGGTCAGAAGCCATGGACTTCCAGAAAAGAAGGAGCTGTTTTGTTCTGCAGTAAAAAGCTTCTCAAACCTGCAGATAGCAAGTTTATTTTCTTTCATCAATTTCTGTAATTTCTGACTTTTAATTAATGCATCAGAGACCTTTAAAAGTGTGAACGAGTCACCCTCTGCCTTCTGCAAACAAGTGAATTTACATGGAAGAGGGAAGATTGAGAAGCAGCAAAGGATCATCTCAATAAACCTGTGGACAAGGACCATTGAACTTTCTTGTCAGTCTTTCACTTCAATATATCACCTGATTTTGTTTGTATAGCGAGTTCAATAAACTCACCCATGATGAGTTGAGCTGTTAACAAGCTGTTTTACAAACAAACAGTGTCAATTGAAAACTTGAGAATCTCACCATATCGTTTGAGAAAAGCAGGCAGGTTACGGTGACGCGATTTGTCATTGAGGTAGCAGGATTTATGCAAACCGACATCCCACTATTACTTCATTAGTTAGAAATAAGTTGATAAATGAAATTGGTAAATGAGGCAGTAAAATCCACTTTCAGAGTTATACAGTTTGCTTCAAATAAGGATAGTAAGAGAAGAGATTTATTTTCTGTTCTCGACCATCTACCCAGTAGTGAACTGGATAGCTGGGGCACCTTATAATCAACCAGGAGTGAACTGGACAGCAGGGGCACTATTTAATCAGCCAAGTTAGCATGGGGGAGGCTTCTGACACATTTCTGTCAGCTCCCGTTGGAGTCAGAGGTGGTGAAGATCTCAGATGGCATGTCCATCTAGAGGCCATTTGAGGCCCTCAATGCATGTCAATGACACTAAGGGCTTCTTTCTACCAATTCAGGCATTCTACCAGTGGCAATGTTTAGTATAGCATGGGGGGAATGTCTCTACTAAAGGCTGGTGGCATTCTGTATTCAGGCACTCTGTAATCCCAGGAGGGAACTCCTCTGCATCAGGAGCTGCCACTCCTGCCATCCACAGTGAATCTGATTCTCACCACATTGGGGGAGGTTCTTCACCTTTAAAGATATGGATGACATAATCACATCAGAGGTCCTGGAGCAGTCATGGCAGGATTGGCTCTATGTTTCCAGAGCAACTGCCACAGCTATTACATTCAGGTTGATAATAAGTCAATGAGGCATAAGCATTGGTCAGCATATTATTTCGTCAATGCAAGTTACCTTTGTAGACAACACAAATATTGTTATTTAGAAACCTGATCACTAGTACAAAAACACATTTCGTTCGCTAAGTTTGAAAAAAACTGACGATTTTATCCCAGAACCTTGTATGTACAAACAATTAAGTTGTGGCCTGTCGGTTTGATGACAATTAAATTAGTTCTGATGTTATGTTCATTTTGTCTTCAGGAGTCTGGCTCAATAGTTTATTTTACAGGTTTAGTTCCCAATAGCAGTCTTGATGTTTCACAGACACAGTGATTGAATGTGACAACGAAACAAGTTTAGCTTCACAACCTTCTTTAATTTGGGATTATATTTTCCTTCTTTCAGAACTGTTTTTGAAGTAATTGAAAGTTCGATGTCTTTAATGTTGTTTCATTACACTGATCTTGTACACTTGTGTTACCTTTGTGCTCAGTTTTTGTAATAAATCACAAAGCTAATGATTCATTCATGTTTGACTTTCATGAAATTATTGTAAGAAAAAGCCACAGCAGTGGGAAACCCTGGAATTTTGTCCCTTGGAATAAATCACAAGAATTACTGAACTGATAAAATCTAGTTAACTACCTTAACAAGTATGTACATATCCCATCCAGGACTGCTGCTCAGTTTTTGAAATTTGTTTATTTAAAATGTGACACAGATGGGATGGCAAAAAGCCTCCAACAACTGTCAAAGATTAAACAGCTTACCACTCATTTATGTAGTTTGCCTGCAAAATAACAAGTCATTCCTTTTATGGGTTAGCTGCAAAGTATAGAATTTTGTTTTATCCAATCACAAAAAATGAACATGCTTTACATTATATAGCAGCAAAGAGTCAACATATCTCCAGCATGCTGCATTAATTCAACATTATTACAATTACACAGCTTTTCTTTGAGGCTTTTCCCTGGCTGGTTAATATTCTATAACCACAAAGCAGAAACAACATATAATTTTATTAATACCTTCCATTTCACTGAGGTGGCTTCAGGCCAAATCACGTCAAACAATCTGCTCTGAACATTCTGCTCACATTTTGACAGGTATGAAAAATTTTATCTCGGTAACTGAGACAATCCACAATATTTTAAATCAATTAACAATGCCCTAAATAAAGCAACCAGCTACACTCATTGCTGATCTCCCAATGTTAACAATCCTTTAAATCTGCATAGTTGCAGAAATGAATCAGATCTTCAGTTGATCTTCCTTGTCAGTGCATAAGTTTTCATTGAAATGTGACAACTAATTTTGAAATACAATATTTACAGACAACAGACAAAGAGATTTACAGACAACAACTAAAACTTTATCTCTTTTCACCTTCAGTTGTGGAGATCATGAAGGAAAATGATTGCAGGAAGAATAATTTATATTTTGGAGTACTGGAAACCTCACTTAAAGTCGGCTTACATTCTTGAAACCTTAAACTTTATGCAAAAAATCTTTAAGTGAAGCATTGATTCTCATAGGAATCAATATTAAAGTTCAAGTTATGTTCTAGAGAGCATTATTCAGTGGAGAAAAAAATTAAAACATCTGTACCCTGTAAATTGAAATGCAATTAAATTAAATAGCTATGTTGCTTTATTAGTAAATGAAATAACTGTTAAAATAAAAGAAACGCAAATAAAAGGTCATATTCTATACTCACCTAAGATTGACCGTGCTCAATCTGGGATCGTAGGGCTACCTGCAATGAAAAATGTCTGCCAGCAGGTGGAGCGCAGGACCTCAGTTCAAATTCAGATGGGAAGCGAGGACCAGAGCCAGCAGTGAAAGGATAACCAGATCTAGAGCCTAATGTTATCAAAGGAGTTGGATGGTAAGGCCAGCACTGGGAGAAGGAGGTCTGGGAGTGTTGAGAATGAGACCCAGAGGAGAGAACAAGACCTGGGCAAGATAAAGCCCAGGGAACCTGAGGTCAAAAAGAGATAAGACCAGGGCAGAGCAAGTTGGGAAACTGTGTCAAATGGGGATAAAGTCTGGAAGCTACAATATCTGGAAACAAGGCCACAGTGAGATAAGTTTTGGCAAAACAAACTGAGAGACAAAGCCAAAAAGCAAACCCAAGAGGGAGGGAAGACCCCTTGCCCTTGATAAGAACAAAACAGAGTGTCTATGATACATGCAGTGCAGTAATGGATACTGACTTGTGATGGCACTGGACACTGACAATGTACACAAATGACACAAAAATGAAAATTGCACCTAACAGTATCATAATCTGTAAAAGAGAATTTGAATGGTTCGTAGCCGTTGATTTACACTTCCAGGTCAGAATACAGGAAAGAATGAATATTTTCCAATTTTGTATAATCCTGACTGGACTTGGGAAACATGTGAATCACAGCTACTCAATAATTAATTACAATGGACAAACCCAGATGTGAAAAACAGTTTCTGTTTCAATATTTCTTATAGCTGGGGGGGGGGGTCGGCGAATCAAGAAATCATGTCTAGATTTAAGATTTAAAATATTACAAGAAGTTGAAAAGAACAAATATCCGATAGTTAATTTTAACTGCCTCTGCTTAATGCTGGCAGGAACAGGAAAAATTCATTAGATCATTTAGCCAACCTGTTTATGCTGGCATTGCCAATTTGGTTGGAGTTATAGGAGGGATGGTTAGATTGCCACCTGGTACATCTGAGAAGCCACTTTTAAAATGTAAATTGGAAGAATGCAAGGACTAACCTACATGGGACTCCTATCCACATCAATGTGGGTTGACTTAACTGTCTTCTGGGCTGGTGCAGTAAGTTATTCAGTTCAAGGCTAATCACGGATGGGTAACAATTACTGGTCTTCCCAGGAATGCGCACATCCCATGGAAGAATTTTTTTTAAAGACCTTAATTGAATTAGGAGGTACAAAGTGTCGTGATTGCACTGTGCATTGATGTTGACTGAATCGTAAACACAGGGCCTGAAAATAATCTCTGGAGTATTAGGATAGTTCTGCCCAGTTTATCAAAAATATTCTTATCTTCTAGTGATCCATGTGAGTATCCCGTACTACCACACACACCCATGCAACCCTTCCACCATAACCACCCCTTCCACCACCTTAAATGTGATTGTCAGCTCTGTTCACGTAAAACCTGACCTCTTCAATTTACTAAGGGGTCATTGCTTTGGTGCTTTTTGCATTTCAGCTTCTGAAATTGTTTCGGAATGGTAGATGTTGACATATTTACTTACCCACTGCCGGTTAAACACAAAACTATGCAACCACTGTTTTCAAACTTGAAGAGCAGTTTGACTCAGATTTGTGTTGAATTCATTTTGTAACTCCCAGTTTTTATAGACGTAACGCTGGTAATTCATGTTCAGTCTGTCTGTCTCTTACTTTAAAGAAAGAAAAAAAATCTTGCATTTAAATAGTGTTTTTCACAACCACTGGGCATTGCAGTGCTTTATAGCAGTGAAGTCATTTTTGAAGGGTAGTCACTATTGTAATGCAAGCAATTAATTTGGTCTGAGCAAACTACAACAAATAGAAATGTGATAATGACCAGAAGATTCGTGTAATTGATGTCTATTGAGATATAAATATTGATCAGCCCACCAACAATAACTCACAAGCTTGTATTCAAAATTGTCTACAACAGCAAAATAGATAATTGAAAAGGACTCTAGCTAATAGACTGATTTAGAAGGTGGAGCACTGATGTGAACTTTACAATAGTACACATTTTATAACTAAATACACACTTGTCCTCCAATTGCTTGTTTCCTGACATATGGTGGTGATTGAGCCACTTTTAACCTCTGATAATGGAAACTTAGAAATAATGCAGTCTGGTCACAATAGTTACTGACAATCAGGGCTCACATTTTGACAGCTGGGTTATTTCCAGGGTACAATGTTCTGATCAAAATATTAATCTTAATTTAGATTAGAATGGTAGCTTATATGTAAAAATGTACTCCTGGTATCCCAGTGAGGGAAATATTTCTTGTATGGCTTTGAGGTGAGATGACTGGCCACATAAAACAACTAACTCTGAAAGTCATTCCAATATTCCAAAAGGCAAGGCAAACATTTTACATCAACTAGTCCTCTTAGACAGTACCTTCCAAACCCACAATCACTACCATCTCAAATGATAAAGGCAGAAAATACATGGGAACCCCAGCACCAGAACTGTCCCTTCCAACTCATTCGCCATCCTGACTTGCATTCAGTGCCAAACTCCTGGAACTCACTCTTATGAGTTGTGGGTGTACCTACACCAAATGGACTGCAGTGATTCAAATAGGCACTTTTTTGAGGACAATTAGAAATGAACAGTAAGTATTCTCATGCCAGCAAAGCCTACATTGGTGAATAAAAAAATAGTCTGCATCATCATCTGAAGACCTGGACTTTGCTCACGAACCTGGTCCTCGCTAATCTTTCAATAACTCTTGGAGACTGGAAAAGTATTCTGAGATATGCTCCACCTCTTGCTTTTTTTAATGCAACTTTTGCCTTTTCATCTCTATGCAGGACTATCAGAGCAATTCTTTTGATTATTTGTTGGGATGTGGGATCACTGACAAGGCCAGCATTTAGTGCCCATCCTTAATTGTCGTTGAGAAAGTGTGATGAGCCACCTTATAGTACCATTG
This sequence comes from Chiloscyllium plagiosum, assembly GCF_004010195.1. Lineage (NCBI taxonomy): Eukaryota > Metazoa > Chordata > Chondrichthyes > Orectolobiformes > Hemiscylliidae > Chiloscyllium > Chiloscyllium plagiosum. The sequence goes on along the minus strand of NC_057712.1, from coordinate 87,800,400 downwards.
CAGTTCATCAACTTTTCTGTGGAATTTCTTCACGCATGTCTTAAAACCAACCAAAATCCCTTCCTGAGAGTCATTTTACTGTAGTCTCCCAGAACATTAAACAGCCCGATGGAGTACCTTTCAGCCTTGAGCGCTAGAATTCTGCAGTAATAATGCAGGTACCGCTATCAGCAGAGGTGACAAGTGATCTTGATGAAGGTAGGGTTAAAAAAGCATCAGCTACATGCCAAGTACTGATAGACAGATAATTAAGAGCAATTACATTTACATTTCTACAATATATCCATAATACAAAGGAGCAGAATTAGGCCATACAGCCCATCAAGTCTGCTCTGCCATTCAATTAGATCATGGCTGGTCTGATAATTCTCAACTCCACTTTCCTATCTTTTCCCCGTAACCCTTGATTCCCTGAAATATTGGAAATCAGCCTGTATCAAGCCTTAAATATCCTTGATCACCTGGTCATAACACCTCTCTGAGGTAAAGAATTTCATGGACTCACTACCCACTGAGAGAAGAAATTCCTTTTCATCTCTCTCCGAGCTTGGTAACTCTGAGATTATGTCCTCTGGTCCTTAAGGACAAATAGGTGGCAGCACCATGTTATCACTGGCTGCAGACAGGGCCTCTGCTGAGACTGAGGCTCAGCATGTGACTTGGATGTGGCTTCCCAGTTACAGGCAGGGAGGCTAGTTAGATCCATTCCATCACACAACCCTCCCAACCCTACCCTGCGTGTACCCCAGTGTTGCAGGTGAAAAAAATGTCATGGCCATGACTATTTCTGTCTCACAATGGCAGCTGACAGCTGTGTCTGTTCAAGTCTTATTTTTATATTCTTTACATTCCTTTTTTACATTCTTCATCCTGCATTGCCCTTGTGATTATTCATTGGCAGCAGGAGTGCCTACCTCTCCAGATGAATCTTCTCTCAGCCACAGTTCATGAGATCCCTTTGGACTTTCTACCATCAAGTGCAGCCCACCAGCCAAGCTCCATTTAATGAGGCTTCTGGAAGTGGTCTGTTAATTCACCCTCTTCAGGAAGATCATGCAGACAGACATATATCAGATACCATCAGAACGGAAACAAGAAATGCACCCTTGAATTGGATGAAAACAAAGGCTGCAAGCATCTGCCAAGAAATCTACTGTGCTTCTCATCTGAACTCTAAGGCCTCAGCTATGAATAATACAGGAGCTTTCATACATTCTTTGACAGATTGCACAGCAAATCTGGTTAGTGATGTTCTTAGTACTACACAACAAATGAAATCCTATCATTCACACAGGTGTTTCACATAGAAATTCCTTCAGACAATAATCTCTTTGTAAACAGGTCCTATAATGTAAGAATCCCTGGATGGTGCAACTCAGGCAGGAGCTGTGCCCAGCTTCTGACATTCACTTACCTCCTCACCTGTACAACCTTACTCTCACTGTGTTGCTTCATCAACCTGTGTGTGTTAGATAAGTCGCTGTTTGGATGAAGTGTTGCTAGCTCAGAAAAAAGAAATAATATTCATGATCTAATGGCACTCACAGAGATGTGGTTTCAGAGTGAGGAAGGCTGAAATGTGAATATTTGAAGGCATTTGCCATTTTCAAAAGATAGGAGCCCAGGAATAAGTGACGGGGTAGCTCTGTTAATTAAGGACATATTAATATGGCAGAGAGAGGTGAGCTTAGCTCAAAAGAACAAATTGTAGAATCAGTTGAGTAACAATCAGAAATAGAAAGGCTGCAGGCCTGAAATGAATCCCACCACAACAGATGGTGAAATTTGAATTCAAAACTGAATTTAAAAGATGAATGATGATGGTCTTCGATTGTTCTAAAAACCCATCTGACTCGCTAATGGCTTTTAAGGAAGGAAATCTGTCATCCTTACCTGGTCTGTCCTACTTGTGACTCCAGACACACATCAATGTGATTCACTCTAATAGCATGCTGGCCAATTAGAGATGGACAATAAATGCTGGTGATATCCATACTTCATGGTGAATTAAAAAAAAATCCCACACTCTAATCGTGAAGTAACTCATGCCAGACCACAGCATGGACCAGATAATATGCAAGCATGAAGTGAAGAAAATTTACATCCTTCATGGTACAAGATTAACATTTAATAGTGTACTATTTCTAGTTTTCCGTTTATTAACATCTTAAATAGAAATTGATTGAACAATTTATCCTAAGAGCTAGAGAGGCAAGTTAATCTGCAGATCAGTGACTATCAAAAGCATCTACAAAATTTGAAACTGCAGTGTCAACCTGTGTGTTTCTGAGGTCTTGAGCTGCTTCAGTAACAGAAGATCAGACACTTCATCTCCTGTCATTCATTACACTTGTTTAATAGGAGCCAGTCAAAAATAAGGAAATATTTTACAATCCATTGTCAAAATTATTTTGTTAGAGATTTGTAAGATCTATATCCTATACCATCCCTGCCCACCTTGTAAAAGCAAACTTCTAAGCATATTTATCGGAGACCTTTTAGTTTGACAAATTGATCGATAGATATGATTCCACAATTCTTATTAAATTTTATATTTTTGCCTTTTAATTTGCATTTGTATTATATTCATATGATATTAAATCAATATTGAGTTAAAACATTGTTAACAATGTATTTGTGAATTAGGGAACTAATTTTACCTATGGTAGTGAGAACGACTTCTGAGAAATTAATTGAATGTGTGTACTTTTAACTGATCAAACAATAACCTTGAGAAATATTTCATCATTTATAGAAAAAAGAGATATATTTGCCAATTTATTTTGCTTAACATGACAATGATTCTTTATGGCAACTTACACTGTCACTACTAATATATTTTCTGAAGGATTTTAAAAAACATTTCTTTGAGATGAGCCCAGTGGTGTTGTTGTAACACTCGAATATTAAAATTGAGACATTTAAACTTGTGCCAATACATCTCAATCTATAAATTTAAACAGGTGTACCACAGAACCATAGTTTATGCATGTGAATTAAGGCATAATAATATCTTAGAGTACATTCATGATTTAAATATTTATGATTACTTTTGCAACTATTTCACAGCATTTATAATTTTGAAATAAAATTAATAGTTTGAAAATTACAATAAAATCAGTATGAAGACCACATAGGACTATTTTAATATCAGTGACTGACCAAGATCTCCTTTCCTACAATATATCTCCCAGGAGAGAATGATTTCTAGCCCTCTTGAAAGGAATGCTAACTTTGCATTTGCCTTCCGAACTGCCAACTGAATGCTTGAAACGTCAACCCTCCTGCTCCTCGGAAGCTGCCTGACCTGCTGTGCTTTTCCAGTGCCACACTTTTCAACACCAACTGAACACACGTTGACCTCAAGATAATCCCAAACCAAGGCTCTCAAGTCCTTTTGTGCTTCAGATTTCTGAAGCCTTTCACGATTTAGAAAATGGTCTATGGCTATATTCTTCCACCAAAATGTTTAACTTTACACATTGTATTCTGTCTGCCACTTCTTTGCCCACTTGCCAATCATGTTCAAGTCCATCTGCAGCCTCCCTGCTTCCTCAACACAACCTGTCCCTCCACCTATCTTTGTGTCACCTGCAAAGTTAGCAACAATACCCTCAGTTCCTTCGTTCAGATAATGTGAATAGTTGTGGGCCTAACACTGATCCTTACGGGTCTCCTCTAGTCACCGGCTGCCATCTTGAAAAAGACTTCTTTATTTCTGCTCTCTGCCTTCTGCCAGTTAGTCAATCCTCTATCCATGTTAGTACCTTGCCCCTAACATCATTAGCTCTTATCTTATTCAGCAGCCTCCTGTACAGCATTTTATCAAAGATCTTCAAGAAATCCGAATAGATTATATCCACTGGCACTGCTTTGTCTAACTTGCTTGTAACCTCCTCAAATAATTCTAACAGATTGTCAGGCACAACCTTCCCTTGATGAACTGTGCTGAGTCAGCCCTATTTTACCATGCACTTCCACATACTCCATGATCTCATTCTTAATAATTCTAAAATCTTACCAATGACTGGGGTCAGGCGAACCGACATAAAATTTCCAGACTTCTGCCTCCTTCGCTTCTTAAACAGGGATGTTACATTTGTCATTTTCCAGTCCGCTGAGACCCTCCCTGACTCCAGTGACTCCATTCACCTCTAATGCCTCAACAATATTCTCAGATACCCCCTTCAGAATGAAGGTAAATTTTGTCTTTTGATCATTGTATAAACTGAGTACTATTGAATAAATTGTCCATTGAATATATTTTGCCAGTTTTACTTTTGCAGTTTTATTTTCATTGACTTCAAAGGAAATTCAAATCAGGGCACATGTATAATGTGCAATGGGATCGACATCCAATTATACAATCAGCAAAATAGTTTAAGAGTAAATTCCATTAAAATTTATGTCTCCACATAAATGCTGCACGCTGCAGATATCCTAGCATCTACAACAGCCTTTTCTCCAAACAAAGCTTTCTTGTTAAAATTATTTAAAACTTAAAAAGGCAAATGCAATTTTAGAAGTTTAAAATTTTCACCATCAGGAATTGAACAAAATTTCAAATTAGGACTCTTGTAACTTCAACAGTAATTCAGAGCAAACCCATTTATTATAATATCCAGGTCATGCAAATGTTGAGGTACAAAAAACTTAAAGCTCATACACGTTGTAAATATTTAGTTCATTTAGCAAATTGCTTACAATGGAATTTATTCCGGAATTTAACGCATTTTAATAGTCCAGAATTTTAGCCATATACCTAACAATATTAATACTCTAAATTTTTAATGTCTTACGTCTTGAAAAACCACATACATTTTTCTATCCCAAGTTAAATCCACAGAACAATAAATAACTAAATGACTGGCAAAGACATGTCATACACGCTGATCAGTTGTTTGGTGATGGCACTATTTGCATGTAACTAATTTGTAAAGGTATTCAGAATTATATGCCTTGCCCGCCATTTACAAGAAGGTTGACTTTCTCACCTACATTATTATAGATAATGCAGCTGAATAATTTGCATGCAATGTCCTCATAATCCACACAAAAACTCAAATTTGTGTGTTGAAAATGTTGATTTATCAATTATTCTTGAGAAAGATTGCCATTCAACAGAATGGCACAATGGATAAATTTATCTATATTTGTAGTTTTTATTATACTGGAATACTGATTTATTAGAAATTAATAAATTTAGCATTTTGTGAAACAATAAATCTATTTATCACAGGGAACAATGACTATTGTATATGATTCTTTGCATCATGTTTACATGCAAAGCATGACTTCGAATGAAAGTAATACAATTAACTCGAATGTATCTGTATTGCTCTTTCTCAGATTATTCAAAATTTTCTAAGTCAACGTTATGTTATAATAAATTAACAATATTCTGACCTTGAGACATATATTTTTCACATTCCAATGTGTGCAAATCATTTCAAATATTCCAGTGCTGATTTTATAATGCGATGAATGCTGGTTAATCCTACAATATGAGGAACAATACACAACTCCCATTTAATTTTATTTCTGTTTGTAAAATACAATGATCTTGATTTATCTTATCTTTTTCTCACCATTTCCCTTCTCCAAAAAGAGCTCATGAGGCAAAAGACACTAAATGCAATTAAATAATACTGAAGTAAACAGCAGTAACAACATAAATAAATTATGTGACTTTAAAAGATTAAAAATTCAAAAATACAATTAAATATGGTTACCTACTATACATAACTGAAGAAAGGCTAATGCCCGAAACGTCGATTCTCCTGTTCCTTGGATGCTGCCTGACCTGCTGCGCTTTTCCAGCAACACATTTTCAGCTCATAACTGATTCTTATGTTTACAAAAGGATGAACATTTATATATCTTAAATAAAACTAAGGTTTCAAAGTTTATTTGTTCAGAGCCAAAGATATTTGTTATTACTAATGAAGTTACTGTTAACTTATAATCAACACACTTTCTTAATTAATAATTTTTATTTGTGCAATCAGATATGTTTGCTAACAAATATCAGGGAAGATATCCTTAAACATTGAAGTAAATGTTATAGTATAAACACCAAAATTATTTAAATAATCAACAATTTCTTATACTAGCGTTGAAGACCTAAGTCAATAGAACAGAAAAAGTTATGCATTTCTCAAATAAGATGCACATTTTAGAGCTTTGTCAGTTGTTATGGTGCTAGAAAGGGGTAATCTGTCAATTAATCTATTCTAGTTTATTTAATTAAAGTATGCTATCTGAAGATGATGATTCAAATGATCAAATCTTAATTGATGATACATGTGTTTAATTCAGGCATTTAGGCCTTATACTAATTACATTATTGCTAGTTATTCATGTCCACACTTCATGAAGATTACATCCTTTTCTAATGAATGAAGCTATACGGCATTGAAGGTGCTTAAACATTGTTCCTTCTATTTTATTGTTGTTTGAGAGAAATAATCAACTTCTCTGTCATTTGGAAGTGAGGTCGACATCTTTATTGCAAATGGCTGTAAAAACTGTAACTATGATTCTCGATGAATCTTCACCTATATTGGACCAAGAAAAGTACAAAAGTACAAATAAACTAATAATATTAACTGGTAGAATTTTGATTTTGCTCTTCAGTCTATCGTTGGCAAGAAAAGCTCAGCAGAGCAAGAAGGCCCTCAAATATTTATCAAATGTATAACAACTATATGCCATAAATGAATACAGATAAATGGAAGACGATATCAAGGTGAACACGATATTCTGCTCCTATGAAAGCTGGATTTACTATGGCATTGACAGTATGTTCCTCTTTTGGTGTCTTGTTTGCTTGTAATACCCTATTTATGTTTTGTACTAATTATTTTAACTTTCAGTTCCTAATTATGAAGGTTGCTTCTATTTTACATCAGAAACATTCAGTATCGTGTATTATAAACAGCATATCGATGATCAAACAACTATCTAATACCAAAATGAAGTAAGGACACTAACACAATCATTTCCAAGTATAATTTTGACAAGGTACTTCCATTCCTCCCTCCTTTTCTATACAAGTAGAAACATGTTCAGATTTATGTTCCATGGAAGATGAGGAAAGTACAGTTTATATCATTGCAAGTAATTTAAAGAAAGAATGCATTTTTGAAGTCATCCACTAAATTATTATTAAGATCCAAACGCATCAGAGAATTTCTAACATATTTTGACTTCAGAAAAGTTGCCAGTTTCAGTTTGAACACTTCTCATTAATATTATAAACTCTTTAAAATGTGAAGAGGTTTTTAGTCCTATTCTTATCTATAATTCACCATGAGACAATTACATTAATTGGCATAATTTGAAAGTCATATGATAAACTGTCAAGAAAAATCCATTAAATACTTGCTCTAATTGTCTTATTAGACATTTGCTTTTAGATCAGTCATGTTGTGGACTGAAATTTGGATTGTGCAATTTTTTTCTGTTGATGAACTTTTCTGTTAATTTAAGTATTTAACATATTTTATTTTTTTTTAAATTCTTTTATTGTAAAAGATTACCAATTAATGGCAACCACAAGTCAAAGTGCCTATCATGGATTACAAAAACAACTGCCTTGTGATTTTTCTGCACATTTGCCAATGCCCTTGATTTCAGATTTGAATGTGGTCCATTCAATAATTTTCAATGTGTGTTATTTCACTACAATGCACACTAATTAGATAAGTCATAAAACACCATTATGTAGTTTCAATTATTTTGATTAATCTTGATAAAGTTTGAATTAACTTACCGTTTGTCTCAGGCGATGGGGTATAATTTTTTTGTTTCTGTACATATTCTCATCCATTAAAATACAGCAGACGTACAACCCACTGACTCATGAGAAAATATTGTGCTATTTTCTAACACCGTTTCCTGTAAATTACAAGTAATCACTGCAATACACTCCAACAGGAATAAAGCACTGAGAACAGGAAGTGTACTTTGAATTATCTCCATGCTATAGCCCTCCAACAATGAACAGAAGTTATATGAAAGGGCCTAATTTAATGTTACCATTTCATGTGAATAAAATTGCACTCTGTCAAAAGGTATTTCCAAATTGCTAAAATTAATAAATTACTAGATATTTGAAGAGAATGTAGCAATCGTGCAATAGCCTTTTCATTATGTATAATCACCATCATCCTCATTATCATAAACTGTAGGTGAATGGCTTACAAACTCCTAGCAAGATTATTTAAATGATATGCTTGATACTGAAAACCCATTCTGCTGTAAAATACCTTTGTTCATTAGTATGGTCTTTCTGAAATCAGGAAAAAAAAAAGAAAACTGCTGCCATAAGTAATTATCAATGGCCAAGCTGTCAGTTAGTCACATCAACTAAAAGACCAATTATTCTGATGATACACAGGTTGTAAAGCTGGTTAGGGTAGATTTCAGTACTGACATTAACTCTATCCAATGACTAGAATTTCTACTGTATCAGAAAACCAATTATTGTAATAAAGGCCTTTTATGATTTACATGCATTTGGGTACACATCTTCATTTACACTTACCTGTTCTGGCTGACCTAATCCAATTTTTAAAATATTTTGTCCAAATAAGAGTCTATCAGGCAATGAGAACATGGATCTATTCTCAGACAGTTGAAATGAAACTTTACTGTTCTGAGTCAATGGAAATTAGAAAATCAAAATCTAACACAGTTGGACTATTTCAAAAGATGAGGTATTTGCTTTTTTGAAGGTTTTCTCTGAGTAGTTAAATAGTGTGAATTATGTAAGGAAATGAGACTTAAGACCTACCAAAATCATAGTATATAAAAGTTTCAATGCCTAATACTTATGAGACATAAGCAGCGAACTATTTTCCTACATTGCAGTAAAATAATTGAAAATAGTAAAAACAGAGCATGCTGGAAATACTCAGAAGGTATAGTAGCATCTGTGGAGTGAGAAACAGAGTTTTGAGATGAATATGACTTCTTTGGAACTTGCTGCATAGATATTGTCAGATTATTGCTGAGGATTTGCAGCACTTTTAGGTTTTATTTCAGATTTCCAGCATCCCCAGTAATTTGCTTTTATTTTAGCTTTGAAAGTAATGGTTGTTTTTATTATTTTTAATCTTCAAGATTTTAAAATAATTTTCAGCAGAATATTTACTAAATCAATCACATTCAAAAGAGACTTTTTTGGAGAGGGAGTTCCATGCAAATCATGATGATGTTCTGATCAAGTGAGTCTGACACCATTAAGCGAGAGACAATAGTTACCTGTGGAAAGAGGCCTTAGACACGAACACTAGGAGGTAAAGTAAGTACACTAAATACAGATGTAAATAAAGGAGTATTACGATACATTAGCCTAAAGAGGCTAGTTAATTAAAGTGTCTTGTATAGAGATAAGAAGCAGGCAGCTTCAAGGACTGCATGTTGAATGTATACCTTGCCTGTAACTGAGTCATTTTTAAGGATGGCATGAGCTGTGTCAACACAATATTGTGGCTCTGCCTGCCAATTAGTCTGCTGTGGTTGTTCAATTGCACTTACAAAAATGAATTGGTTTGCTGTAATGTCTGCTTCATAACTTACAATGCTTTTTTTTTGTTTTAAATAAGCTAATCTATGGAATTCATCAATTCTTTAAAAAACAATTTATTGTGGTGAACAACGCTGGAAAATATGCTGACGAGATCTATTGTTTTGAGCAGTTAGCAAGCAAGTTATTCCACAGGTGAAACACAGGGTGACCAGTCTTAGATCATGTAAAGGTGAGGGGAATATCCCACGTTGTTTTTGTTTATACATTATCAGAGAAAACACAGCTTTCTGGTAAGTAATCAAATCCCTATTGGAAATCTAGTTTAATTCACTTGAGAAAATAAAATAATGTGCGCCAGGTTGATAGCAAGCAAGCAAAGATCAAGTACAAGAAGAAAAGACTGAACAACTGGATTGGGAGAAATCTAACCTTGAGTATACTGTCTCTGAGATGATAAAATGTTTAGAAAATATCTTTGTGTTTTTTACTCACTCGTGGGACATGGGAATCGCTGGCTGGGTCAGATTTATTGTTCATCTCTAAATGCCCTTGAGAAAATGGTGGAAAACTGCTTTCTTGAACCTCTGCAGTCCATGTGCTGTGGGTAGACTCCCAAAGCTGTTGGGAGGGAATTTCAGGATTTTGACCCACTGACACTATAGGAACAGCAAGATATTTCCAAGTTTCCATATCATCTTTGTTCCAACTTGTGTCTATTAATTTTCCCTCCATGTCCATTCACTCAGTGTATACTATGTACAATGTCAATGAGACATATAGTAACAATGGTGTGTGTGGATCTGATCAGCAAATAAAAATACCATTGACAAATTTTCTTTTGAAAACACAACTTAAACCCCAAAAAAATCATTAAAGGTCAATAACAGATGCTTTAATTACTTCATACCTCTTAATTGCTTGTAGATAGACATTGAGACATTGACAAAATGGATCACAGAGAGAACAACTTTCGGCTCAGGCTTGAAGGGCCAAAGGGCCTGTTCCTCAGCTGTAAATTTTCTTTGTTCTTTGTTCTTTGTTCTTAACTTTATTATAGCCACACAAATATTTGAATCAACCAAAGTGAAATGCTTTATTTTAAGAAGATTAGTGGACTTCTCAGGGAAATGGCATAAAGATGGGATGAGATCAAAATCCAAGCATTGATGGATAAGGTGCAGCAAAGAAAATAAAAGAATTCCCATTTGAAAAGAAACTTCAGAAAACTCTTCCAGGTGTTGCGAGGAGGAAAGTGGCAAGGAACGTGATGGAGGATAAAGAAGAAAAGATTAATGAAGGGAATCATGCTAGGGCCTGGATTTTGTTAGGTTAGAGTGAGTTTCCACTGCTGAACTAAAAGCTAGTATTGTTGCAGGAAATTACTTTCCTGACTTTTTCTCCCTTCTTTCATATCTTCTCATTTAAATTCAGAATGCATGATTTTTTTATTCTGACACCATGACATGTATTTTTGGCACAGAGAGTGAAAAAAGAGCTTTGGGTCAGAAATCTTTCTCTAAAGGGAAGTTCACTATAGTTCATTTTTATGGGATAAATCTTTGCATGGAAGGCACCTTATTGTTAAACTGTATCTCTTCATTCTAGTCTCTCCCACAAGAGGCAATGTCCTTTCAGTGTTTACCCTGTCAAATTTCTACAGGATGTTATAGGTTTCAACAAAATCATCTTTCATTTTTCTAAACTCCAATGGATACATGCCCAATTCATCTGACATCTCCAGACTAAATTTCACAGAAAAAAAAACATTTCAAGAGTTCAGGCTTTCTCAAGGTTCACTTCAGACAGCCTATGGAAGCCATTGTTAATGAAATACACTAAATTGCGTTCCAGATGGCGTAGTTGTTTTTTTTTCCTCATAGTGTAAACTTCCCTACCTGCTCCATTTTCCTAGTGCTGTCATCTTGTAATTCTTGGATGCCGCCTGACCTGCTGTGCTTTTCCAGCACCACACCCTCGACTCTGATCTCCAGCATCTGCTGTCCTCACTTTCTCTATTTGGTAAGTGAATCAATATTCAATTAAGCAAATTTCAATGAAAGTCAATCAACTCCTAATTAATTTCTCACAAAATGGAACTCAAAGGTTATTAGAAATCACAAGTTTACTTGAATAAATATGATAGCAAGAATAATAAACAACTTGATTAAGTCATTTAGATGTTCAGTTTATGTTGTAAATTGTGGAATTAAATACTGAAAAGAAACTGCAGCCTCAAAAAGATTCATGGTCATTTTCACTATAGACATAGTAAAACTAAAGCAATTCATTTTATTTAGTTCTGTGCTCATTTGTCTTGTTAGCAACAGAGGACATGGTAGATTTTGACTATCAGTTCACTCCAAGATGCATTTGATAAACAATGACACCTTTCTTTCAGATCCAGACTAGTACTCTAAGCTGCTCAGATTTTTAAAGTTGTTCTAAATGCTGGGTAACGTTCTGTACAGAGTACCAGTTCAAGACTGAATGAAGGAAATAAAAAGGCACTGATATAGACTTAAGAGCACTTACTTTCTGAGCCACAATCAGAGGAGAGGTTGCACAGCTGAGGTCTTCGAGTGAGGTCCCTTAATTTTCTTTTCTCAAGTGGTAACATATAACCTTCTCTAAACCTTTCTCACAGTTCATCTCTTTTACACTCAGCCTGCCCGAAAGATGTCTTTACATTATTCCAGTTTATCCATCACACTTCTCTTTCTCCATTCTACATTACAGTATCTCTCTAGTTCAACCTGCATTCTGCACGTCGGCATGATCCATTCATTTTCCTTCACCCACTTATTGTTATTGGTTAGATTTTATGAAATTCCACCAACAGGAAACCGAGGGGGAGGAAGGCTTGATAAATCCAGTGAGTGCAATAAACCGCCTTTTCTGTCCCCACAGCAATTACACCTGTGGCAGAGGTGGTGACATGCAGTCACAATCCAGAGGGCTATCTGAGAATCCCCCCCCCACCAAAAAATAGGAGATTAATTCCAACTTAAAAGTCAGTGTTGGAAATGCAGATCCATTTATGGGTCAAATGATACAATGGATTTTGCTTTTAACAGAGGCCTAGCTCCAGAGGTGGGTAATAAAATTGCTGAGCAGGATGATTAGACAAATAGGTTATCTTTTAAAAAAAAACATACAGAATTAAGGGGCCAACATGTGGTGTTGTGGTATTGTCCCCACCAGGAGGCCCAAGTTCAAGTCTCATTTCATGCAGAGGTATGTAATAACATCTCTGAACAGGTTGAGTAGAAAATAGGTTTTAAATAAAGAATTGGGCCCTTTGCAAGTTGTGGTTAATTGTTAAAAACAAAAAAAACGTCAATGGTAATTTGGTGGGAAAGTCATTCTGTTGTTTATGATAACCCTTTTTAAAAGAGAAAAATGAGGTGTACTTTGCCTCCTCTCCCTTGTTCTCCCTGACTTTTGATGGTCTACTTTACCCTTAATGGACTTTGCACACCATGGGTGATTTACTAATGCTAGTTAAGAGATGAAAATAAAATTGCTGATGGGTGAAATGGAAAAAAATGAGCAGGAATCTTGACCTGGCTGATCTTGCCAGTAGCATATCCTTGTCTCAATACTTAAGATCTGGCCTCTGAAGGGCTTCTGTTGTGCTGTGGTAGTGTCCCTATCTCTGAGCTAGGAGAACCAGGTTCAATTTCCACTTACTCCAGAGGTGTGTAATAACATCTTTGAACAGTAAAATGAAACAAATGAACTGCAGATGCTGGAGATCTGAAACAAACAAAAACAGAATTTGCTTGAGAAAACCAGCAGGTTTGGCAATATCTGTGGAGAGAAAACCGGATTAACGTTTCAAGTCCAGTGACCCTTCTTCAGAATATGTTTGAACAGGTTGATCATGGAATATCAACAGCTGGGCTCTTTGCACCATTGACGTCTGGGGTACATCAACTCCTCCCACAATTTTGATTTTGACCACTCCCTTGTTCCTCCACTTCCTGATTTTTTTTATATGTCACACTGCCCCTAATAGTTACTGTTTGTATTTTGATTCACTGGAAAATTTTTAAACTGGTGATGAGCTTGTTTTATGGACTTGTGGTTGGTTCTCTACACAGGAACCCATTTACTTTCTAACAGGAGCCTGGAATGGTGGGACCTTACCCACAGATTAAAGTGGTTCAAGGAATTCCAGGCTAACTATTTACTTTGTATTGCTGTCAAGTCAGTGGACCATGTTTATATAGCTTGTAGGCAGTTGCACTCTCTTTTCAGTTTTCTGAAACACTTTTTGTTGTTCTTTTAGTTGCAATTCAGTCTCATGCTGATGATCTTTGGACACCTGGTGCAGATGGGACAGGCAGGTTGTAGGATCTCCCCATGAGCATGCTCCTAGACAAGGCTAAAGTACCCATCTATAGATCCAGGCAGAAGAATATTCAAGCAATAATAGTTCTATCCCCAACCTCTGAGATTTAGCCGACTTCCAGAGAAGCCCATGCCAAATATTCAGTCTGCCAAATTTCCCTGGTTGCGAGAGCGGTATGTCCCTTCTATTATTGGTCAGTTGACTGTTAAATGGCTACAGGAAAATAGCCATTGTTCTTCTTAATGGGCTCCCCCTTGCCATTGACTTGTTAACTGGAAGGGTAGCAGGGAATCTAGTCCAGTTATCATTAGGAAATATAAAATATGTTGCTGACGATTAGTAAAAGATGAAAACATAATCAGGAAATTTCAGTACACAAGATTCTCAACTTACAATGTGGAGAATTGATTGCAACATTTAGCTTAAAGGCACGTTTTGGATAAAAATCCATCAAATCATAAAATGATTAAGAGAAAGTTTAATGCTCAGCTGTGGAACTTGAAACTTTAACCCTGTGTTTTTTCCTTTTTTAAGTAAAAAAGCATGTCAAGCGAGTTCAATAGAGTCATTTCCACTACGTCCTGGGGTGAGTTAGCTTCTCATATTATTCAGACACTAACTACAGCAAGGGAACTTCCACAAAGAAGAGACCATAGCCTTACCCCTCAGTGACAGCTCGACCTCCGATTAGCAGGTCTGTGAACTGCAAAGATGTTCATCTGCACCTTTCACCATCACAGAGAAAGGTGATATGGAATATCTTAATATGGAATTCATTATCCCAGAGGGTGCTCGTTGCATAAGTTTAAGGAGGCGATATACAAATTTTTCATCAGTGATGGGTTGAAAGGTTATGGAGAATAAGTGGGGGTGAAGCTGAGATGAAATCAGCGATGATCATTACATTACATTAGATTACATTACATTACAGTGCGGAAACAGG
>NC_057712.1:87781276-87785519 GCF_004010195.1 Chiloscyllium plagiosum | reverse complement strand
AGGGGTATGGGGGTGGGTTGCGCTTCAGCGGGTCGGTGTGGACTTGTTGGGCTGAAGGGCCTGTTTCCACACTGTATTGTAATGTAATCTAATGTAATGTAATGATCCTCACTGATTTCATATTGAATAGTAAGGCAGGATCAAGGAGCTGAATGGCTTACTCCTGATCCTATTTGTTATATTTTTATATTTTCACAGCCACTGGAGAACGAGGTAACCAACATCTCTTAAATGTAGAGAACTATCTAGAGACCAAGCACTTACTCAGTCCCTTGCCTGTTCTTGGCCACAAATGATTTGTTCAAACTGCACAGAGAGCCACATGCGCATCAGGCGGGTGTGCTAGAGACAGTCAGCCGGCTGGAACAAAATATGGAGCCCTTCAACATTCTCACTGCTTTGATGGCTCTGGCTTGCAAATGCTAACTGTGGCCGTGGAAAGGGTGACGGCCCCATAGACTCAGTCCAGCAGAACTCTCAGTGGCTGATAGATATGCACTTGAGCCTGCACTCCATCATTTTAGCCATGGGAGTCTGCATCTGAGCTAGAGGTTCTCAGCTTTGGCTCCCTAGGCCCAAGGGCATCAGGCAACAACCAACCAATTGTGTCAAGGTCAGAGGTTAAACACATAGCAGACTCCCTCCAACGTATCAGAATCTGTGCTTGCACCTAAATGTAGTGGGAGGGAAATGAAGAAAAAAAAATATTGAGGACATAAATGTGCTACATTATTGTAAATAAGACAGTATTTCTTAATATATTTTTATTTGCATTGTTGCATGTGAGTGATGTGAATGATGAGAGGATGTAAGATTTTTAATCATCAAGTATTGCTTATCTTTCACAAGCATCTAAATTTTTGGCTGCTGATAACAGCAGTTGTCAAGAATCCTTGACCCTTAACTTTGAGGACTACAGCCAAAGCATTGCATGCTAATGTGGGTAGCACTGAGGCTAAAGGCAATCACAGAATTGTTACAATGCAAAAGGAGGCCATTAAGCTCATCATGTCTGCACTGGCTATCTGAGCATCTGAACTCAGTGTCATGCCATTACCCCATATCCTTATATATGTTTTATATGTATATAATCATTCAATGTTCTTTTGAATGCCTCAATTGTACTTGTCTCCACCACATTCCAAACCCGTATGTTGTATTAAAAGCTGCATTTCACTGCACATTTGCTTCTTTTGCAAATTATGGTTTCTGGTCGAGATCCTTTTATAAGTGGAAAGCAATGTCTCCCAAACTAATAAAATAAAACAAAGGACTGTGGATGCTGACGATCTGAAACAAAAACAGAAAAACTCAGCAGGTTTGGCAGCATCTTTGGAGAGGAAGCAGAGTTTACATTTTTTGGGTCCAGTGACCCTTCTTCAAAACAGGAGTATGATGATTCCAAACATCTCAGCTTGTCCCTATATATCAAAATTTCAAGGGAGCACAGTGATATTCAAGACTGAAAGGTGCTCAATGGGCAGCTCACATTTTGACTGCCCCTCATAACACAGCAATCTGGAGAGAAAACATGCACAAAGTACTATCTACTGCAAGTTTTGCTCTGATAGAAAATGTTTGAGTATATTAAGATGATGTTCCAGTCCCTGAACACACTGAAGCATTGAAGTGATAGAGATGAAGGAAGGGTCAAATGGAGATTTGTCAGGACTCGTACAAACTTGTAGGTTCTCATGAGAGCCAGAGTGACAGGTGACTCATGAAATATTCTCACATACCTTTATTGCCTTGTGATGTTAGCACACTGTTTAATTGTTTCTTTTCCCTAAAGGTAATGCAGGGAAAGGTCTGCATAGTTACTTTAATTTTGAGTCAATTTAAGCTATCATTTGCACATTAATATGGACATTCAAACATTCAATCCAAAAGAAAGTAAATAACAGCAAACTAACAAATTAGATAGCCCTTTAAACTTAGCAGGATGGCAGTTCAGAAACCAAAAAAAGTAAACTTTCAAACAAATTCAACAACACTCCAGGTAAGGCAAAGTTACAGTGATCATGGGGGATTAATATATACAGGTGGTCTGGAAACGTCAGGTTGGGAGTGGATTGCAAGAAAAGGAATTTGTGGAATGTCTACGAGATGGCTTTTTGGAGCAGCTTGTAGTGGAGTCCACAAGGGAATGGACAATATTGGATTTAATGTTGTGCAATGAGGCAGACTTGAAAAGGGAGCTTAAGGTGAAGGAACCCTAAGGAGGCAGTGACCTCAATATGACTGAATTTACTCTGCAATTTGAGAGGGAGAAGACAGAAACAGAGGGAACAGAGGCACCTTCATCCCTACCCTCATCACCTATTGTACTCTATGCTACTTTCTCCCCACCCCCATCCTCCTCTCATTTATCTCTCCACCCTTCAGGCACTCTGCCTGTATTCCTGATGAAGGGCTTTTGCCCAAAATGTCGATCTTCCTGCTCCTCAGATGCTGCCTGAACTGCTGTGCTTTTCCGGCACCACTCTAATCCAGTAATGGTATTACACCTGAATAAAGCACCTACAGAGACAGGAGGGAGGAGCTGGGTAGCAATGACTGGGAGAGGAACCTAGCAGGAAAGACAGTGGAACAGCAATGGCAGGATTTTCTGTGAGTAATTCAGGAGACACAGCAGAGATTCATCCCGAGGAAAAGAAGCATGGTACAGGGAGGATGAGGCAACCGTGGCTGACTAGGGAAGTCGGGGATAGCATAACAGCAAAGAGAAAGGATGTAATGCGGTGAAGGGCAGTGGGAAACCAGAGGATCGGGAAGCTTACAAAGACCAACAGAGGGTAACAAAAAAGAAATAAGGAGGGAGAAGATTAAATATGAGGGTAAGCTAGCCAGTAATCTAAAGGAAGGCTGTAAGAGTTTCTCTCGATATATGAAGGGCAAAAGAGAGACAAAAGTGGACATTGAGCCACTGGAAAATGACACTGGAGAAATAATAGTGGGGAAAAGGAAATGCCTGAGGAGCTGAACAAATACTTTACATCACTCTTCACAGTGGAAGGCATGAGTAATATTATAAAAAATCAAGAGATTGAGGGAGCAGAGTTGAGTATGGTGGCCATCACCGGGAGAAGGTGCTAGAAAGGTTGAATAGCCTGAAGGTGGATAAATATCCTGGACGAGATGGACTACATCCCAAACTTCTAAGGGAGATAGCTGGAGAGATAGTGGAGACATTAGTTCTGGTCTTTCAGAAATCATTAGAATCAGGAAAGATCCCAGATGACTAGAAAATCGCTAACATAACACCCCTGTTTGAAAAGTGTAAGGAAAAAGACATAAAATAACAGACAGATTAGCCTAATCTTGTTCATGGGTAAGATCCTGGAATCCATTGTGAAGGATGAGGTTTCTGAATCCTTGGTATGATGAAATAGGGCAAAGTCAGCATGGTTTCATCAAGGGGAGGTCGTGCCTGACAAAACTGCTAGAATTTTTTGAGGAATTAAGGAGAATCCAAAGGGTTTTTACAAATACATTAAGGACAAAAGGATAACTTGGAAGAGAATAGGACCCTTGAAAGATCAGCAAGAAAGACTTTGTGTGGAGCCGCAGAAAATGGGGGAGATACTAAACGAATATTTTGCATCAGTATTTACTGTGGAAAAGGATATGGAAGATATAGAAAATAGCGAAATAGATTGTGACACCTTGCAAATTGTCTATATTACAAAGGAGGAAGTGCTGGATATCTGGAAACGCATAAAGGTGGATAAATCCCCAAGACCTGATCAGTGTACCCGAGCACCCTGTGGGTAATTGCTGAGCCTCTTGCTGAGATACTTGTATCATCGACAGTCACAGGTGAGATGCCTGAAGACTGGAGGTTGGCTAACGTGGTGCCACTGTTTAAGAAGGGTGGTAAGGACAAGCCAGGGAACTATAGAAGAGTGAGCCTGACCTCGGTGGTGGGCAAGTTGTTGAAGGGAATCCTAAGGGACAGGATGTACATGTATTTGGAAAGGCAAGGACTGATTATGGATAGTCAACATGGCTTTGTGCGTGGGAAATCATGTCTCACAAACTTGATTGAGTTTTTGAAGAAGTAACAAAGAGGATTGATGAGAGCAGAGCGGTAAGATGTGATCCATATGGACTTCAGTAAGGCGTTTGACAAGGTTCCCCATGGGAGACTGATTAGCAAGGTTAGATCTCACGGAATACAGGGAGAACTAGCCATTTGGATACAGAACTGGCTCAAAGGTAGAAGACAGAGGGTGGTGGTGGA
>NC_057712.1:87720442-87780924 GCF_004010195.1 Chiloscyllium plagiosum | reverse complement strand
GAGGCTGGGGGGTGACCTTATAGAGGTTTACAAAATTATGAGGGGCATGGATAGGATAAATAAACACAGTCTTTTCCCTGGGGTCGGGGAGTCCAGAACTAGAGGGCATAGATTTAGGGTGAGAGGGGAAAGATATAAAAGGGACCAATGGGGCAATCTTTTCACGAAGAGGGTGGTACGTGTATGGAATGAGCTGCCAGAAGAAGTGGTGGAGGCTGGTAGATTTGCAACATGTAAAGGCATTTGGATGGGTATATGAATAGGAAGGCTTTGGAGGGATATGGGCTGGGTGCTGGCAGGTGGGACTAGATTGGGTTGGGATAACTGGTTGGCATGGACGGGTTGGACCGAAGGGTCTATTTGCATGCTGTACATCTCTATGACTCTACGACTCTATAAGCAGTGAGCAGGTTAGATCAAGGAGATGTTATCTACCTGGACTTCAAGAAGGCCTTTGACACGGTGCTGCACAGGAGGCGATAGAGTAAGATAAGGGCCAATGTGTTAATATAGATAGAAGTTCAGCTGTCTGGCAGAAAGCAAAAGAGTGGGGATAAAAGGGTCCTTCTCAGGATGGCAGCCAGTGACAAGTGGTGTTCCATAAGGCTCAGTGTTGGCACCACAAATTTTCACTTTATGCATTAACAATATAGATGAAGGAACAGAGGGCATTCTGGCTAAGTTTACAGACAACAAAAAGATGGGTAGAGGGGCATGTAGCATTGAAGAGGCGGAGAAGCTGCAGAAGGATTTGAATAAGTTAGGAGAGTGGGCAAAGACGTGGCAGATGGAGTACAACATGGGAAAGTATGAGGTCTGTTGGTAGGAAGAATAGAGGAAGGACTATTTTCTAAATGGGCAGAACAACCTCGATTGATTCTAGAAACAGAGTCTCAACAGCACAGCGACTGACCTACATATAGCCCAAAGATTACTTACACTTGACCTTGAGCACTGAAGGCTTTTGATAACATACCACACTTTAGGCAACTTACTAAGATAAGGCTCCCTGGTGTTGGAAGCGGTATTTTTGTTTTAGTCACTTATAGGACTTGGGTGTCACTGGCTGGGTCAACATTTATTGGCTGTCCTTAGTTGCCCTTGAGAAAATGATGTTGAGCTGCCTTCTTGAACGGCTGTAGTCCATGTGCTGTACCATTAGAGAGGAAATTTCAGGATTTTGACCCAGTGGCAGTGAAGGAATGGAGGTGTACACATATATCTGCCACTCTTGTCCTTCTAGATGGAAGTGGTCATGGGTTTGAAAGGTATCTACTAAGGATGTTTGGTGAATTTCTGCAGTGCATCTTGTAGATAGTAAACTTAGCTATGACTGAATGTCAGTAGTGGAGGGAATGATGTTTGTGGTATGGTGCCAATCAAGAGGATTGCTTTGGTGACAAGCTTCTTGAGCATTCTTGGAGCAGCATTCATCCAGGAAGTGGGGGTGTATTTCATAACACTCCTGACTTTTGCTTTGTAGATGGAGCGCAATCTCTGGGGAGTCAGAAAGTGAGTTACTCGTTGCATTATTCCTAGCCTCTAACCTGCTTTTGAGCCATTGCATTTATATGGCCAGCTGAATTTCTGGTCAATTGTGAAACCTATTATATTAATAATGGTGGATTCAATGATAGAAACATCATTGAATATCAAAGGGTGGTGGTCAGATTGACTCTTATTGAAGATGGTCATAACCTGGCATTTGGATGGCGTGAATGTTACTTTCCACTTGTCAGCCCTAGCCTGGATATTATCCAGGTCTTGCAGTATGAGCTGCTTCTTCAGAAGAGTCAAGCCAGACTCGAACCATTAACTCTGTTTCTCTCTCCACAGATGCTGCCCGACCTGCTGAGCATTTCCAGCATTCTCTGTGTTTGTTTCAGATTTCTAGCATCTGCAGTATTTTACCTTTATTCACTAAGTTGATACCAGGTATGGAGGGACTATCTTATGAAGGGAGGTTCAGTAGATTGAGCTTACAACTTGTTGAGCTGTAGAAGAATGAGAGGTGACTTATTGAGCCTTTGAAGATTTTTAGAGAACTTAACACAGTCGATGCAGAAAGTTTGTTTCCCTTTGTTGGAGATTCTAGGACCTGAGGGCATAATGTCCAAGTAAGGGTTTGTATATTTAAGACAGAGAGGAGGAGGAATTTCTTCTCTCAGAGTTGTGAATCCGTAGACATTTTTACCACAGAAGGCTGTTGAAACTCAATCATTAAATATTTTCCAAGCTGAAATAGGCAGATATCTAATCAGTAAAAGATATCAAGTATTATGGGAAAAGGAAGGAGTATGGAGTTGAGGGATATCTGATTAGCCATGATCTCATTGAATGGTCAAGCAGAACCAACGGGGTGAATGGCCTTCTTCTGTTCCAATGTCGTATTGTTTTATGGACTGACCATGGCATTCACATAGAATCAACCACTTCACGTAGAATCAGGCCAGGCATTTGACTGTCTGCAGCTGCAATCCTGGCTGACTAAACCGGACAGCTCTGATGTTGACATAGCACCATGCAGTCACCCTGTCTGTGACTGATACATTTACTCCTCAGTGCTTCCACTGCCATAAGTTGAGCACTCCTTCTCCTTCACTTTAAAGCAGATGAGGCGGCATGCTTCTAACTCGGTGCTAAAGACCTTGTGTGATTAAAAAACAAGCTCAAGCACAGATGTTAAGTGGGCCCACGTCAGCACTAAAAATCCTGTGTAGTCACATATGATGCTTGGTTCTCCCACTGCAGGAGACAAACTGCCAGAAGCACATCCTTCAGCTCCGACCTACATGTTTGAAAACCTAAAGTCCGAGCTGAATTGAACCAAGACAAGCATGGTTGTGTTGTGAGGCTGGAGCTTTGACAATGTTGATTTGCATGAACAAAGGGTCCAGGAATAGTGTGGTCATTGAGCATGTTTATCTTGTGTAGAAGAAGCAGCTACATGTAAAGAGAAGCTAGATGGCAGGCACAGTCATTCCACGAGCTGAAATGGGCATTAGCAAGTCAAGTCTCCAGAGACTTGCTCTGTTTTATCAGTTGAGTTTTTCTCTGTCACGTTTCTTAATTGTGGAGAGGTAGATTGGACGAGCAAGTTGAAATATGAATGAGATGCAGATGAAAGGAAGTGAACTTCTCACCACCCAACAGCACAATTCTGAACTTGCCATCTCAGGCAGGAGCACTTGATTGGTAGGGCTTTTACTGAAGGCATGAATCTGACTTTGCACTCTTGCCTGATTAAGTCACCTCATTCACCATCATTGTATCTACCTCAAAGAGGGCGGTCCCTTGAGCCCAAATACGATTTGAGCTATTGAGTCTGTGTGGAAACTTCACAAAACTTTGAATATAGTGAATCTAGCCAAAGGATTATTTAACCTCCATTTCAATGTTAATCTATTGCTATAATTCCAGCTGATGTTGTTACTGAACAAGTCAGATTCCAGATTGAAATCTGGCTTTAAATATCAGATCTTACTTTTCTTTCTGGTTGTAAGAAAGTGGGCTCTCACTGAAACATGAGCAATTAATGTTGCATATTTAGATTTAATAATGAAACAGAAGCTACTTTTGCAAAAAAAAACTATTTACATAAAACATATGTTTGAAGACTTTGAAACATAGTAAAAAAAATACCATTAATCTCAACAATATCCCATTGCATTGCTCGAACATCAGCGAGAATGCATTTCTCTATGCCACATAGCTTTTGACTTAGCTGTGGCTTCCATTCCTAGAATGCTATAGTCTCTTCCTTGATTCATCATAAAACTGAGCCTAGACTTTTTCAGCTTCAGATAATCCCTCCAGGATTTTAACCAAACACTACTGGTCTTGAACTTTTAAAGTAAACTCCTTATGTGGAGGTATTTTTATTTTAAACAATCCCAAGCTATCTTCTGTTTTTCAGGAGCAATTGCTTTATACATCTAGGTTCAGCTAAGAACTTATGCAGAAATGCCCAAACTGAAACTAAAAATGAAAAATATTTTTCTCCAAGGTATGGGTGTTTACCTATGCCCAAAAAGAATTCTAGAATCTGTTAAATGGAAGCATATTGCACTCACTGTTTACTTTGTTCATTCAAAACTCTTCCAATGTAAACAAATCCTATTCATCTCTGAAGCTATTGCTCTTAGACTGTTTTGTTAAAAGATGTCAGCATAATATGGCTGTTCAAGGAGGTGCCAGTGTTGAAACAACTGATCAAAGAAAAGCCAGTCATTGAACCGCAAGTCAAATAAACATTAGTTATTGATTAGTTATTGAACACCAATTGTGAATAATCAGTCAAGGGAAAACCAATAGACAATTTTAAAGGAATTCCTAGACTCATGAAGGGAACGAAACAAAGACAGAATTGATTGATATGACCCATGCTGGCATGAGGGAATAATTTCAAGTTGTCAACAGGATGGAAATGTGTGATTATACAGGTTTGGCAGAAATATTTTCCACTCCTGTCAGCACTGAAGAGAATTCAGATGACAAAAATAAGCAAAGTTTGTGAGAAGATGCAAATGATGAGAAAGATAATGAACAGAGTGACCCATTTGATCTCATTGACTGATCTTTAATTGAAATTGTTCAGACAGCAGCACAGGCTGGCAAATGAACCATAATGGCAGATTCTCATTTGATGCCAGATGATGAGGTGACCCAAGTTCAAGACAAATGTTTCAGTTCTTCATTTTCCAGGAAGCGTCATTAATACCAGTGACAGAGGTCATGATATGTAAGCAGCAATCCTCAAGTAGCATGACTGAAGAAGAGAACATGTTGGGTTCATCAGTAAAGGAACCACAGGGTATAAATGCAAACATCCAACCTAATCACCAATCTAAATTACAGAGCCTGTGTACTTTAACATTGATTTTTCACAGATTTAGAATTAATATTAGAAGATAAGAGAGCATATAACGCCACCAAAGTCACACTGAGGTGGGATAACCAATGTTCACAGATTCAGGACATGGTCAAAAGAAAGTGCCTGGCACCGAGATCCAGTAAACTGTCAAAAAGAAATTGCTTGGCTCAGAAATAAAGGATACAGTAGAAAAGAATATGCCTGTTTCATTAGAGTATCTGTCTTCCATGAAACAAGTTCATCGGATTAAAAATCCCTCCACATAAAGATATACGGCAGTTACATATTCCAGCAGAAAAGTGTTTCTCCGACAGGGAGATTTTCCTCTGTAAGGGACGTTCAGGAGAGTGAGGGTCTACCAGATGAAGAAGAGGCACAATTCCTGGTTCACAGGAAAGATATCCTTCGTAAAAGACATCCAAGAGATAAAACATCCTCCAGAGGAGAAAATCCATACAGTCCTTTTCAAGTCCTGAACTAAATCAGGTCAGCAGTCCTCAGGTTGGGAAATTACCAAGTCCAATGAGGATGCATTCTAGGAGAATTGTGAAGCATCCAAATTAACTGAATTTGTGAAGTCAAAGACATGAGAAACACGGGGACATGATAAATTTAATTATATACATAAACATATACGTCAATTGTGGGAAACAGACTTAGAGGAGATATTGAGTTTGAATTTGATTTATTGTTGTCACATGTCCCAAGATACAGTGAAAAGTGTTGTTTTGTGTGTTATATAGGCTGATCGTACCATATAAAGTGCATCAGGGTATCAGAACAGATTGCAGAATACAGTGTTACAGCCACTGAGAAAATTACCAATTGAGAGGTCTGTTCAAAAGTCTGACAACAGTGAAGAAGAAGATATTGTGTAAGGCAATGATACTGAAAAGTTAATAATGAATACTGCATTAAGTTCCAGCCAATCCTATGATAAGGGCTCATGTGAAGAAAGACAACAGAGGAAATAAGTGTCTAACAGTACAATGATAAATTCTGACTCTGCAGACTGACCTCTTTTTTCAGACTGTGCGTGGATTTGCATACATGCAATGTGAAGCTGATTTTAAAACTTTAAAAAATTTTTAAAATGTTTTTTATCTTTTATTTTATCTTTCCTTTTTTTATAACTTTTCTGGTGTTTTTAAGGTTTATTATTCTTGACTTCAAGATTTCACTCTATCATGCATCTCCTGGGTGTCAGCAAAATGGCATTGAGACTCATAAGTGAAATGCTAAAAAACTTGTTCAGAGAGGAAATGATCTAAAACTTCACAAGCAATTGGGTTTCCATTCTTCAACATTTAGCTTGTTTAGAGAAATCCATGTGTACACTATACATTGTGCCTTGCCTTTGGATGTAGTTGCTTTCAGTATTAAGAAAGAATGCCTGCACATGAACTATGGTGCCAGAAGTGTGCACATGAAATTCGGTGAATTTTGTGAGCTGCAAGAAAGCCAGTTAACGTAAGTTGCACTAGAGATTTTTTAAAATCACTGCAACTACTAGGTGTCTCAGTACACTTGTGAATTTTCCAATCCCTTTTCCTGTGGAGTTGAAACCTAATGTGGAACAGAATTGAAAATTCTAGTCTCAATGGGAAAATTATAAGATCATAACAATGTGAAACAGAAAACCTAAACAAGTAAGAATGCTAACTGTGTTATCTAAAAAAATTGGCTCAGGCATTCATGTACCTGGACCTCACTGAGATGAGAAAAGCCACACTGGAGAAACACATAAGACTTTAAAGACCCAGGTTGAACACTCCGTGATACCATTATGAACAAAAAAAAACAAAGTACTGTGAATCTGGAAATCAGAAACAAAAATAGAAATAGCAAATTTTCCATTTTTATATTTCTATTATATTTCCATTTTTCTATTATGAATAATATGTTTTTAACATCAAAGATCAGGTAGACAGGATCAATAGTAATCAAAGAACATAGAACATTACAGCACAGCACAGGCCCTTAGGCTCTCGATGTTGCGCTGCCCTGTGAAACCAACCTGAAGTCCATCTAACCTACACTATGCCATTCTCGTCCATATGCCTATCCAATGACCATTTAAATGCCCATAAAGTTGGCGAGTCTACAACTGTTACAGGCAGTGCATTTCATGTCCCTACTACTCTTTGAGTAAAGAAACTACCTCTGACATCTGTCCTATATCTATCACCCCTCAATTTGAAGCTATGCCCCCTCATGCTAGCCATCACCATCTCAGGAAAAATGCTCCCACTGTCTACCCCATCCACCCCTCTGATTATCTTATATGTCCACCCCTCAATTTGAAGCTATGCCCCCTCATGCTAGCCATCACCATCTCAGGAAAAATGCTCCCACTGTCTACCCATCCACCCCTCTGATTATCTTATATGTCTCAATTAAGTCACCTCTCAACCTTCTTCTCTCTAACTAAAACAGCCTCATGTTCCTCAGCCTTTCCTCGTAAGACTTCCCCTCCATCCCAGGCAACATTCTAGTAAATCGCCCCTGAACCTTTTCCAAATCTTCCACATCCTTTTTATAATGCGGTAACTAGAACTGCACGCAATACTCCAAGTCCGGTTGCACCAGAGTTTTGTACAGCTGCAGCATGATCTCATTTCTCCAAAACTCAATCTCTCTACTAATAGAAGTTAACACACCGTATGCCTTATTAACAACCCTATAAATCTGGGTGGCAATTTTGTGGGATCTCAGCACACGGACACCGAGATCTCTCTTCTCATCTCCACTATCATGAATCTTACCATTCACCCAGTACTCTGCATTCCTGTTACTCCTTCCAAAGTGAGTCACCTCACACTTTTCCGCATTAAACTCTATTTGCCACCTTTCAGCTCAGCTCTGCAGCATATCTATACCCGTCTGTAACCTAAAACATCCTTCGACACTATCCACAACTGTACCGATCTTAGTGTCGTCAGCAAGTTTTATTATCCCAACCTTTTACGCCTTCATCCAGGTCATTTGTAAAAATGACAAACAGCAGTGGACCCAAAACAGATCCTTGCTGAACTTACTAATACTAAGTTCAGCATTAGTAACAGAACTCCAGGATGAACATTTCCCATCAACCACCACCCTTTGTCTTCTTTCAGCTAACCAATTTCAGGTCAATGTGTGACTAGGCTGAGATGTCAAAGTGAGTCAATCAATTTGGGCAATTAAAAGATCACTCTATCAGAGTTAGGATTATTTTAAGAATAAATGATCCTGCCATGGAGCACATTGCTGAGAAAAGATAAAGTGACTCTCAAAAAAGCTATTGAATATGTACTGAAACTAGAATTTGTCAATAATCAGCTCCAGAGTCCGAAGAGGAGAACAGAGCAGGCATTGTGTTATGCTGAAAGACAGTCCAGGCCTAACACGAGCAGCACAATGAGGAAAACATACTTGATGAGTAAAATAATTTTTCCAGAAGGTTCAACTGAATGATCATTACCAAAGTGCAAACATGACGGAGATCATCACATGAAAGTAAAGAAAACATACCCAACATAAATAAAAGTGTTCGAATTACAAGAAGCTGAATTACATGATGTGTGAGTGTATTAATAAAAGAAGCAAAGCAAAGCTCCTGGAGAGTTGTTGTAAGATGTTTCTGATTAATCCCTCTACACCAGAAAACATGTCAGATAAACTCAGATAGACATGAGTGTAAGATGAAACAACATGACCTTCATTGGCCAAGTGAAATGGCACAAGGTAATAACTAAAAATGGAGCCGTCAAAGGTAAAGGTAATGTTGAGACTATATGATCAAATGATAATTGTCTCAAAAGGATAAATTAAGAAAAAAGACAAATGTGATGTGAATAATGAAGATCTACAGTTCCAGGAGTAGACACTAGACAAAATCCATTTATCTCAGCTGAACCAAGTCTAAAATTCGGACTGGTAACCATACATACATCAGAAAAGTTCACAGAACACCAGACCATTGTCTGCTGAATGGATTCGAGATTCTTTGAATTTGGATGTCTATCTCATGATTATTGGAGAAGATGCGAGTGTGAGACCAACTCAACATTTGCCAAGGAGAATCTGAGCTGCCATCAAATCCAAATTGAAAAGAAAAGAGTAATGAAGAAAGTCTCAACTCTTACATATTGAAATAGCAGCATGTTAGCAGTGAATAAATTTGGAAAGCTTAGGTTATGCATTAGATCCAATGGATCTCAATAAAGTTTTGAAGACATCCACTACTCATGCCAATCATTGATTGTAAAGGACATGGAGAGTTATTGGGGCAGAGAACAAGATGCTTCAACCAATTAGTGATGATAACATCAGTCTTGACATACTACAATGTTACCAATGCAGTCACCTTGAGTGAAATGCCAGCAATGCAGGATATGGCGCATCCCTCATACAGCAAGGACAACCAATTGAATTTGCCTCCAGGATACAAAATGGAAGACATTCCCTGAAACCAGAGAAGGAACATCAATCCAAGAACGAACAAAGATTAGATGAACAGCTGACAACAATTCACACAGATACCATGTGAAAACCTGAAAGCTTTAATGATTTTGTATGAAATGTGTGTGCAGGGACGGATTGTAGCAGAACAGACTGGAATGAACCAACAGTTTTGTTCATGAGTAATAATATTCTTTATGGATATTGTAGATTGTGCAACTTCAGAGTGCAAATGATAGTGCTTATTTTTATATGAGAATTAGAATTACAATTAGATTTACTATGACATGTACTCAAGTACAGGGGCTTATGAGTACAGTGAAAAGTGTATAAAATTGCGATTTTTGGTACCATCTTAGATACAAAAACACCTAGGTACAAAATATTAGGTATAAATTAGAAAAATTAAAAAATAAAGTTAAAAGTTCAGCATTCCAGCCCTTCTAAAGCAAAGAGCCCATGCTGGGCTTTACCTCAAGGCTGGGAGATAGAAGGTGCTTGGAAAAATATATTTGTATACTGTAATTTACCATACTCAAATGACATTGTTGCTTTCAGTTTAGGGAGAGAAGCTATTAAAGCCTGCATTCGGAACATAGGTGTTCATAACAAGCAATACAGAATAACACAAGCCAAGTTCAACTCTAGGATCCAACCAGAAGTTGGTAAACCCAGACAAACTTAACATCCTCATTAATATGTTGCTAGCCAACTTGCCAAGCCAAACGCCTGGGAGGTCAGTGCCAAGTGACTAACTGGCTATTAAAACTGGCCAGTTGGAGCTCAGTGCGGGACTCAAAGAAATAGACAAAGCACCAAAGTATATAATCAAGATAGAAATCAGGGCCATCACAGTGAAGTCTGGGGAGTGAGACAGTTGGATCTTCCTTGCGGATCCCAGTTAGAATATTACTGGTCTTTCACAAGCAAATTACAATAACCTACCTTGGTGTACTTCTTCTGCTGCAGGATTCAATTCCATGCAGGTTTTCTCATGGGGAAGCCCCAACACAGAACTGGATTAAAATTACTGTTGGGTCTCAACCACACCATCGGAACTTTTTCTGGATATTTAAACAAAGACCACACTGATATCAAAAGATAACGTTGGACCCTGCAATTTAAAATTTCACCCATCAGGATTAGAATGGGAGAACACAGGCTTTGTCTCCCATTTTGTTTGAATTACCCCTTCTCACTTTCTCTCAGCTAGAGAAGTTAAACTCTTCAGTTCCCAATACCCAGTATTCAAATGGTCAAGAAGGGAATTTATTGTACCAGATCCAGCTTTTAGACATTATATAATTAAGGAGTGACAGCATCTTTATCTAGAATGATCATCATCTTTTCCAAAACAGGAGAACACGTATCTACAGGCCGAAATCAGCATACGAGGTATGGGATCATTTTGAGGCTAATTCTTGGAGATCTGGGAACTTGCAAGAAAGTTTTCAAATGGAAATGGTCCACAGGAAGATGAGTAGCCAAATATGCCCAAAAAGGAAGAGAAGTCTTGTATGTGAAACAATAATTCATGCATAATTGAAACATTGGACTTGGTCATGGCAGTGACTGAAATGAAATGGACGAGATCCTTCACAGCAGCAAGCACATCTGACAGACTTAGCTGTGAGGCAAATGTAAATAGGAATCAAATATGACTGAAACATGTGGTAAGATTTTCAGTCAGAAAGGCCATAATGTTCTCCATGTAGACTTAAAATTTCTTGCTGTTGCAGGGTTTTTGTTAAAATAATGCCATGACACAAGCCCTAACATCAGCCTGTCGCATCCAGGCAACACTTAAATATGGTCACAACCAGTTCAGAAATATTCTCCTCTAGCCCTAGCAAACATACAGTGCTGATAAGTCATTCTTATAAAAGATCAGTGGGACAAGTCTGACCATATTACATTAAAAATGTTCAGTGTGCCAATAGTATTCTTGTCACATAATTTGGTGCATTTTATTTTTATTAGTATATGAAATAAATGAGTTATAATGCCACCACACTGATGTATCGACATGATTTTGCAGCCAAGAACTAAAATGAAAAGCTACAACTAAGTCTGATTGGACTGAAGTAATGTGACCACAGCTATTTTTAAAAACATCAGAAGTCCACGACCCTATCACTATTAAGCACCCATTCTTGATGTAGTGTGCATCTCACATTTGAAAGCGTCAACAATTTCTGGCTGGCTGACTTGATATTGAGGCATGTTCTATTTTCTTTCCAAAAGGCCATGTCATTCTTATACAACTTAATCAGTGGCTACATACAGAAAAGCAAAAGAGAACACTGCAGCATTCCTGATCATTTTAATGAGGACCCCTGGCTATTCAGTCATTGAGGTATAATTGACTTGCTCTTCTCTTATTTTCATAATAGACACTCCAACCTAGACCATGATTATTTTGCTATAAGAGATGTCAAGAAAAATTTGAAGTTTTCTGAGTATTCCCATTAAAACTGAAAAGATGCCACCCTGTCTTTTTCATGAGCTGAATTCATTGGGTTTTTGGAACTCATTATGCAGATTGGAGATGCAAATAACAGTATACCTACAATGGTGTGCCCTCTCCCCTTATATACATACCATGCTGGACAAAGAAAATTATGTCATTACTGAAACAGGCACAGACATACATAGGTGCTTCAATGTATGCAACGGTGGTGAGAATATGGCTTTGATATTTGGTGTTGAATTTGACAGTAACATTTGAAAGAAAATTCTCTAAAATGCAAACATTTGTACCATTTTCATGACAAAATGTAAAAAATTAAAACTTGTGTGCTAGGTAATTGATACTCAATTAGGATGGGTGGTGCCTGAATTGAAAATAATTCTCCCTTAAAATGGAAGAAAACTGTTTAATCATATGGCTAAGTATGTGGATGCAATTACCTTTCAGTGTATTTTATGTGTTCCAAAAATAAGGATTTGAAACCGCTCAAAACGGATAAATAAATAATGGGAGAAAATATCTTGCTTCAGACACTAGCCAGCTCAAGAATGTTTATATTTTATGACTTCAGTCATGCATATGTTGTTTTATGCCCATATTAAAATGTTACAAGTTCTATGGTCCCACTAATGACATCATCATTTCATTGCATATTAGAACAAATAAGAGGTGAGTTAATTTAGTCCTTGGCTCCTAACGAGATTTTCAGCCTGTCTCCTATGTTTCTAACTTTTTTTTTCTCAGTCTTTGACTAATCGTGGCATGGATTTTACAATGTGAGACCATCATTAAAATAATTACTACAAGCTCTAGTAGTTGCAGGCCAATTCCTATGTAGGCAGATTGAATAAGACTTTTTTCTGTATAGGACTGAAATTACTCTGTTACGAAATGCTATATTCAGATTATGAGAACAGTCAAAGTCCATAACATTACTCTTTTTGAATATTCATGGTTGTGATAATGGAGTGAGAAAGAAGCACCAAAAGTCATCTTTCAACATCAACTGCACTTTCACCATTTGTGATTATTAATTTGAAATATTTTAAACAAAATGCAAAATCTGTTACTACACAATTTCAGTTTGAGATTTTCCAATCATCAGTGACTGCGATGTTGTCTTTCATCATTGGTAAGCCTTTACATGAAATAAGAATTTATCTTCAAGTCCAATATTTTGTTACAGACTCTCTCCACTTACTGGGACTTTAGTAATACTGTGTGCCTCTAATTAGTGATAAAAAGAGAATCAAATTTAATAAATTGTAGATGATTATATAAATCCAACATTGGGTCAAACATCGAGGTCAAACGTTATACTTAGGAAAATTCAATTAGGCTACTAATGAGGAGAATAATTTGAGCAATTTCAATTTATAAGACCCATTAATGTTTATTATGTCTGTAATATGACCATTGTTGTTGTCAAATATTCCTCCTATTAAACAATTAACTTTACTAATCAATGAAGGGGGTGTAATCTATAGTTTTGAAGTTCAAAATAATTTGTATGCTTTTTGCTTACTTATTAAATATTCTAATTGGCTAAACAAAACAATTATTTAGCACCTTTTATAACCCTGGGAAAAAGTGTGCTGCAATTATTAAAGTATTTTTAAAGTGTAGTAAACTGTTGTAATGTAGCAAGCCACCATTTGAAAACAGCAAGGCCTCACAAGCACCAGCAAAATAAATGACCGGATCTCCTGATTATGGGTTTTGTTTGGCGGTTACATATTGGCTAGGACATCAGGAGATCTCCACTGCTCTTCTTTAAATTGTGTCTTCACTGACTGTTCAATTGATTTGAAGATTTTTGACAAATTCTATTTTTTTCTTTGCTCCCATTTAGCGGTGAATTTTCAGTGGATTTTTCTTGTGGTTACCTATTCCTAAACCTACACATGAAATTTTCACCAGTCAGTTAAACTCATTGCAGTAAGCCATCTTCCTGATCAACTTTTGATGTAATCTTTGCTTTAAATAATTATTTGTCACTGATTCCGTTTTAAAAAAAGATGTAATCAATGTGACATCATTGTAAAGCAGAAACTATTCAAAATTCAATCCACAGGGATTAATTAATTTAGTACTCATATTAGAGTGCCTTTTTGCCTGAAACTCACTATTGTTCTGCAAACAGGGAACATATATGATTAACATATATTGGTGCACAGAGTTTGCACTGAAATTAAAATAGTATCCATGATACTTGATAAACAATTATAATTTTTATTCGGTCATATATTTCATATTTTTTCTTGTATTGTATTAAGATGACTATCTTATTAAGATACATGGGCACTTCAGTAAATTCTGCATTGGTCAGGAACCTGGAGATATATGTTTACAAATCATAGAGTACAGCTTGAAAAAGTGGTTAAGAAGGTACACAAAGTCCTGAGCTTTGTAAATAGAGGCATAGAGAATAACGCAAGAAAGATATGATGAACCTTTAAAATACTGGTATTGCTTCAAATGGCATAGACTTGGTACCACAACTTATAGAGAACATGATGGCAGTCAGAGTGCAAAATATATTTCTGAGAATTCTTTCAGACTTACGGAATTTCAGTTATACTACTAGGTTGACAAAGCTGAAGTTGCTTCCATCAGAGAGATTTGTGAGGATTTCTGATAGTGGTGTTCAAAATCACGAGGCTTTTGGGCAAATTAAATAGGGAGAAACTGTTCCCATCGGCAGAAGGGTTGAGAACCAAAGAGCACTGATTTAAGGTGATTGTCAAATGGACGAGAGGCTACATAAGTAAAATCTTTCCAATGAAGTTAGTGGTTAGGATTTGGAATGCGTTGACTGAGAGTGTGTGGTGGCAGATTCAATCCTGGATTTCAAAAGGGAATTGGATAATTATCTGAAGAGAAAAATGTTGCAGGCCCATGGGGAAAAGACACGGGTATGGGACTTCACAGAATCATAGAATTACAGAAGGAGGCCATTCAGCCTAAATTGTCTCTACCGACTCTTCAAATGAAGATAATTTCCTACTGGTAATTCCTGTTATATCCCCCCACCCTTGCATATTATTTCAATCTCAATAATCATCCAATATCCTCTTGAATGCCTCAACTGAACGAGCTTCCACCATACTTCCAGGCAATGCATTCCAGACCATGATGTGAAAATATTTTTCTTGCAATATATTTGCACCTTTACAAATAATTTCAATTCTATGTCCATTGGTTCTTGATTTTTTTTTATAAGCGGGAACAGTTTCTCCTTATCCACTCTATCATGCCCATTCATGATTTTGAAAACCTCTATCAGATTTTCTCTGAGCCTCCTCTCCAGGAGAACAGAGCCAACTTCTTCCTCATAGCTGAAAGTTTTCAACCCTGGAACTCTTCACACTCTTCTTATAATGTGGCACATACTCGAGCTGATATCTAAAAATGTCAAATATAAAGTCAATGTCACCTCCTTGATCTTGCACTCTATGCCACTATTAATAAAGTCAATTATACTGTATCCTTTATTAATTGCTTTCTCAACCTGTGCTGCCAACTTTAGTGGTCTGTACACATATACACCAAGGTCCCTCTGCATCTGCACCCTCTTTAGAATTGTACCCCAATATAATATTACCTTTCAATGTTCTTCCGACCTAAGTTCTACCACCATCACCCAATTCTCGTCATTGAACCCCATTTGCTAGCTCTCTGCCCACTCCACTAACTTGTCTGTACCTTTTTAGAGTTCTACACTATCCTCCTTACAGTTTACAATTTTTCACATTTTACAATTTCGAGTAATCTGCAAATTCTGAAATTGTCCCCTGCACACTAAGTTATAAATCATAAATAAAAATCAGGAAAAGCAAGGGTTTCAATACCTACCTTAAGAAAGCCATTACAGCCTTTCTCCAATCTGAATAATATCCATTGAGCATTATGCTCTGTTTCCTATCACTCAGCCAATATTGTATCCATTTTGCTATTGCCCCATTCATTCCATGACCTAAAATGTTCCTCACAAATCTGCCGTGTGCCGTGTATCAAATGCCTTCTGGAGATCTACGTATGCCACATTGGCAGTGACATATTCATCAAGCCCTTTTGCTGGATAAACATGGTTTCCTTTGAGAAATCTATGCTGACTCACCTAATTAATCCACTTGTTTGGAGAAATGCATTTATACCATTATTGTATTGGTTAGCTTGCTGTAGTCATATGACCTCTAGCTGTATTCCAAATACATGTTTTCGCTGTCAGCAGGAACCATTAGACACATCAGAACATTGTGTCAGAATGGGGCATGTGGAAATGTGTGTATTTACAGAGCTGGAACACAGCCAGCCACTATAGAAAAATAGGAAAGCAGAAATTAAAATAAGACAACAGTATACATCTTTGAACTACAGACTGAGTCAAAATGGTTATGCATTTTCCTTTCCCTACAAGTGTGGAAATGTAAGGAGAGATGAGAAGGATGTGGAACTTTTTCCCCTCTCAGTGGCAAAACTATAAAATAGCAACAAAATTAGTTTAAACTCCTGCATATATAAGATTGCAACCTAACTATCATTGATGCAGAAAGCATGCTACAAGTTAGACTGCAGCTGATATCTCAGTGAGGATCATTTTAAACCTAAAGTTACTTACGAATAAAATTTGTTCAACATCAAAGCTCAAGGGGAGAGGAAACTATACATCAGAATGTTATATCTATATGAATTCTGAGAGTTTGAACAACTGGAAGATAATATCATTAGAGACAGGGTTGTCGTAAGCAGAGCGCATTCTGCAATGAAATGTCTGCTGAGAGTAAAGAAAACATTCCCAAGCAAGCTATTGACATACAGAAACTCTGAAGTTATCAATCGTCAGTGAAGTTGTATAAATGGGAAAACAAGGCATTGTATTATTCTGAATGAGAACAACAAATTGTGAATAAAAAGAAATATTTGCAGTAGAGTCAGCAAAAAGATCAAGGCCAAAGGACATGATGTAAATATTATGGTGGTCAACACAAAAAAGAAAAGGAGGCATGCTCAGTTTGTGGAACACGATGCTCTGACTGCAAGCATTTGTGGATGGTCAGTTCACTTATTGATGTGGAAACACAATGGAAAAAGGCATTGCAGATCATAATCAGCATTTAATTGAACTGCTCGAGAAAGCTTGCTGATGGTCCTGAAAATTGTTGGATTTGTGAACTATTCCACAAAATTCTAACCAAAATAGGCATTAGAGTGTGAACATCTAAGCAAGTTGATACTGGGGCACAGTAAGAACAGCTTTCACTGGAACCAAATAACTAGTGATGACAACATTAGTGCTGAGGTATTGTGAGGTCATGGTTAAGGCAACTTGCAAGGTGATGCCAATGAGACAGGACCTAAGGCAAACCTTATTTAACAAGGCAAGCCATTTGGAATTTCATCCACAGAGTATTAACATTAGCTGATGGTATTAGCAGATAGAGAAAGTGTACTTGGCTGTTGTTTTTGTTTGTAAATAATTTAATTAAATCAATGACTGTTTGATAGAAATGTAGAGATGTCTGACCACAAGCCTAATCAATGTAACTTCCTCAAACCAATTTCATCTGCTCCAAAGTGTCTACAAAGAATGTTACTTTGTTTGCAAAGATATCATCTGAACTTGACATACCTGAAAAGAGAAACAGATGTATGTAATCTACATGTTGTCAATAGCAGATCGAATGTGTTATGACACAGTGTGAAATATTCCAGATTCAATGAGAAGTCACAATTCAACATGCTCCGGTAGATATCAACCCATCAAAGACACTAAAACTGAACATTAAGCATACTGCTAAAATCAAGTAAACTGTGCAACAAAATGCAACCCTACAAGTGCTGCAAAAAGTAGTGACGAAAGGATGGCCCGAAAGCATCAAGGACAGATCGATTGCTGTAAGAAAATATAGGTCTTACAGAGGTGAAGTCATGGCTTAAATTGGCACCTTGTACAAAAGAAATAGAATCATTATCCCTTAGTAGATGAGAAAAAAAATGCTAAAGTTCATTCATTCAAACCTGCAAGTTTTTAAGTCTAGTCTGAGGAAGGCAAAATAAGTCCTCTAGTAACCAAACATGAGCAATGAGATGAAGGACCATATCAACTAGTTCAGTGCTTGGAAGAAATACCAAACTAAAGAAGCTGGAGAACTGCCTTTGACAAATGACATCCTTGACAAATCATGGATTAAACAAGGAGTAGCTCTCTCTTCATTCTCCTAAGAATTGATTATCTTGTAACTGTTCATAACTATTCTGACTACTGGGAGTTCAACCAGTTAACATTTACAACCACCAGTGAGATTGTGGATGCCAGAAAGCACACTTCAATCATTATGGCATTCCAGACATTGTGATGAGTGAGCATGACCTTCAGTTGATAGTGAAGAATCCAGTCACTTCATAAAGGACTGGGATATTCAGCCCTTACATTGTCTCCAAAGAATCCCTGGTCAAATGAAAAGGCTGAGGGGTCAATGGTAATCATCAACTGGACCAGAAAGAAATCAAACAGAAAGAATAGGGAAATGTACAAAACAATCCATAAGTGGATAAATGCACCGACTAAAAGCATGGAAAGGAGCCCAGACGAAATACTAATGTCATGCTGCACCCAACTTGTTCTTTCATAAGTGGCAAAATGACTGAAGACAAAAGGATTAACAGGTATGAGTGACAATGTCAAGATGAAATAACAGACAGCCAAGTTCCACTTTAATTAAACTGGCTAGCCATTGGGAAAACTGAGTGTTGGAGAGCCAATCAGAGTGTAAAATTCAATATTCTCAACAAATGTTAGGCTCCAAGTTTCCACGTGGGCTATGAAGAACAGATAGTATCTCTATTGGATGCAATGGCATGAAAATAAATGGCCAAATATTTTGTTACAGCTACAGACATCTACATACAACCTGAGAAGTCTTCACTGCAGGTAATAGATCAGGAAGAAATGAACTTATCACCTGGTCACACTACAAAACAACCATCAATCCCAGAGGTCCAAGTTACCCAGCAACAGAAATCAATCAGTACCAACAGTCCATGGTAATAGCACTCATCACAGGAACAATACTCCCCAAAGAAGCATTATCATTCGAGGCATGAGCAGGTGCTGCAGGAACAGATAACAAAAAGCATATGTGAACCATTTTGAGATCTGCTAAATTTAAAGACTGTAAGACCACTAGAACATAGGATGTAGGAGCATGTTCACTCACTAACCTCTTGTTCTAATAAACATTGCTTATCTACAATACTCACTCTGACCAACTTATTACTGAAAACATTGTCCACTCATTACAATAAATATTACTCATCTGTAATATTCACTGACCATTTAATACACTAAGTACTCAGTCTGTAATACTCAACATCCCCCCATTACAGTAAACACTGTCCATCTATACTACTCACTGTCTACTTATTAAATACTCTCAATTTATAATACTCAATGTCCCTATTATGATAAACATTGTCCATATGTAGCACTCAATGATTCACTATTCCTATATGTCTAAATTAATTATCTGCTAATTAGACTAAACACACATGTCAAAAATGCTCACTGTCCACCATTACAGTATATGCTGTTCTCTTTAATAATCACTGTCTGCTGATTGTAGCAAACAACCATCCACCTATTGAAGTTAACACTGTTAGTCCATAATACTGTCCATCTAATCCAACAATCATTGTCTCTCTACAATATTTACTGTCCACCCATTATTGTGAACACTCTCTGTCTATAATACTCACTGTCTACTAATTACAGTAAATATTGCCCATCTATAAGGCCATAAACATAGGAGCAGAAGTAGGACATTCAAGCCTTTGAGTCTACTGTGCCATTTAATGAGATTCTGATAATCCTCAATTCCACGTTGCTCCTTTTTCTCTAGAACTGTTGATTCCTTGACTGATTATAAAACTGTCTATGTCAGCCTTGAATATATTTAGTGACTGAGTCTTAATAGCCCTATGTAGTAAAGAGGTCCACAGATTCAATACCCTCTGAGAGAAGAAATTCCTTTTCATCACTGTCTTAAATAAGTGACTCTTTACTCTGAAATTATGCCCTCTGGTCCGAGACTTTCCCATGAGGGTAACCACTTTTCTACATCCTGTCAGGTCCCCTGATAATCTTATATGTTTCAATGAGGTCATCTCTCATTCTTTTAAAGTCCAGAGCATATAGACCAAACCTACTCAACCTCTCCTCATGAGACAATCCCTTCATACCCTGTATCGGCCCAGTGAACCTTCTGTGGACTGCATCCAATTCCAGTATATCTTTCTTTAGATAAGGTACCAGACTGCTCACAGTTTTCGAGATGTGATCTGACTAGTGCCTTGCATAGTTTTAGCAAGAATTCCCTCTGGTTAAACTGGATTCTATTTGAAATAAAAGCTAAGAGTCCATTTGCCTTGCCACTGAATGTGGTGATTCACATATGAGGACTCCTAAATCACTTAATGCTGCAGCTTTCTTAAGACTTTCCACATTTGAAGAATATTTAGCTCTTCTATTCTTCCCGCCATATTGTGCATAACCTCACATTTACCCACATTATATTCCCTCTTGACAAGTTTTTGCCCACTCACCTAAAATGTGGCCTAACAACATAGGTTCTTATCTTATTAAGTAGACTTGTGTGCAGTATCTTAACAAATGCCTTTTGGAAATTCAAATGCATTACACCGACTAGTTTCTCTCTTAATATTTAATTTCCATTCATTCCACTGTTTGTAGTAGTTTTCCACCCTTTTTCTATAAACACCACAACTGTTACTTCTCTTTCTTCTGCTATATTTTCACATGAGCCTTTTCCCATCTCGGCATCTTGTTGCAATAATATTCCATTGTCCTCTTGCTTGTTACCGTCTCAAAAAACTGTATTAAATTTGTCAGGCCTGATTTCCCCTTTCATTGCCATGCTCATTTTGCTTGATTAGATTGTGAATTTCTTCATGTTTTGCTATTGTATCTATTGTAGTAAACTCCAAAATTTTCCCAACAATGGGTGTTAACCTAACTGGCTAATAGTTACCTGTTTTTGTCTCCCTCCCTTATAAATAAGTGCTGTATTGGTAGTTTTCTGATTCCCTGAGACTTTGCAGAATCTAAGGATTTTTGGAGGATTATTACCAGTACATTATCTATTTCGGTAGCTACTTCTCTGAAAATCCTAGGATACAGCCCATCAGGTCCAGGGGACAAGTAAGCTTTTAACATCATAAGTTTCCCTCCTAATTTTTTTCTCTAGTGGTAGTTATTGTACATATTTCCTCTATCCCCTTAACCCTGTGATTATTTAGTATTTGTGGAATGCAAATATTGTTCTCTACAGTGAAGACTGATGCAAAGCACTTATTCAATCCTCTATTTCTTGGTTCCTCATTATGATTCAACCAGCCTTATTCCCTGTGACCTCTCTAATGTGCTAGTTTGCCACTATAATTTATTTTCTCCCTCTTCATTATTTTGTTAGTCATCTTTTGTTTGCTTTTAAGATATTCTGTATCTTTTAATAGATCATTGATCTTTGCCACATTGTATGTTTCTCTTTCAATTTGATACTATCCTTAACTTGCCTGGTTAACCATGGAGGATTTATCTGTTCCTACAATCCTTCTTCTTCACTGGCATTTATCTTTGCTGGGAGTTATGAACTATTTATTAAACATCCGCCATTGTTACTCAAATGTCTTTTCTTCTAAAACACTTTTCCAGTTGACTCCAGACAACTCTGTCCTCTTTCCTATGTTACTACCTTTATTTAAGTTTAGCACAGTAGTTTCTGGCCCAATTTTCTCACTTTCAAACTGAAGACTAAATTCTGCTATGTTGTTATCACTAGATATGCAATGCATAGACAGAGACTGACGAAAGTAGAACTCACTAGGCTTGACACACTGTTTGGTTAACAAACTATAGTTTTCTTTAAGACCCTAGGTATTGAGTAACTTGTGTCACTCATAACTGTAATTGACAGCACATGCATTTTTTGGTTGACAATTTAAAGAAAGGGGGAATATTAGAGAAATGCAATTGTACTGTATTGTCATGGTTGGCTTACTGTAATGGTGTGACATCTACCATTGCAGTAGGTGCTTTTCTGTGGAGTCTATGGAAGCCTGTTACACTTCACTTGTAACAGGACCGACTGAGGGTTTTCAAACACAAAACCAATATATACACAGTAGTTTGAATGTCCTGCTTCTGTGCTTGTGACCATTTCACAATTTAATGAATTTGACATGTAATAAATATTTAATACTGTAAGTAATTTGTTGAGAAATAAGCAATTCTACTTTCATTTTGTTGACATCACCATGTTGTGAGGAAAATACAATCAGGAGTACTTGTTATTTTCATTGAATTGTGAAGGAAATAAAAGCAAATTGAAATGACTAATGTGCTGAAGTTTGAATTGTTAAGCATTTGAAAATATTTATTGTATGCCAAGTATAATGGGTAAAACCTTTTTGTAACACAGCAATGGATTGCTGCAGGGATTTTGTTGTTTGTGTCTCTTGAGGAGCTGGAATCAAATAGTATTTTTTGAAGACTGACTGCATAAATAGTCATCTCCTACCACTGTAAAGCTCATAAGTTTTCCAAAATTTGTTTAAAACTGTTTTCCTTTCATATTTTGTTTCATTAGTTAGTTTATTTTTAATTTTGCTTTCTCTTTTAATATTTAATTCCCATTCACTCCACTGTTTGTATTAGTTTTCCACCCATTTTCTATAAACACCACAACTGTTACTTCTCTTTCTTCTGCTATATTTTCACATGAGCCTTTTCCCATCTCGGGATCTTGTTTTAATAATATTCCATTGTCCTTTTTTCTATTTATATTGGTTCACTTTCTTGTGCTGTGTCCCCAGCTGATGAGACAATTGAACAAGTCAGATCCCAGAATCAAGCCTGATTTGATAGTTTTTTTTATTATTGCATTGACATGTTGGCTGGTGACTGAAACATATGTACATGAGACTACAGAAGTTATTTAATAACAGAGCATGATTTTATTGCACAAGAGTGGAAAGAAAAACAAGTGACATAAATATAGAAGAAAAATATCTTAATAGCAACACCAAAACTAAGTTTTAATCTCAAACAGAAACAGAAATTGCAGGAAAATCTCAGCAGGTCCAATAGCATCTGTGGAGACAAAGCAGAGATAATGTTTGGTGATCCTTCTGCAGTTCTTGAGTTCAGCCAGATCTGCTTCTGCATTCCTGCAGCACTCTCTGTTATTTTCAGATCTCTAACATCATCAATATTTGTTTTTATTTTGTGTGAACATGCCCATTTAGCAGTCCACAAATGAATAAGACACGGTGACTGCAGGCTTACTGGCAGAGCGAGTAATGACACCAAATTTACCTATGCTAAGGCCAGTCAGTGTGATTGAATGATGGGCTTTGGGGCTCTGGTTGTTTTTTTTTTATGGACAATGAATCATATTGTACAAATCAAGGAGTATCAATTGCAATGCCTTGTACTCTATCAAAATGGAACTAGTGAGGAACCACAGAAAAACATTTCTGTGGATGCTCACAGATTCTTACTTTTGTCCAGCAATAGTGAAAGGTTCCTCACATTTTCATATTTCAAATCAGGTGGCCACTTGATGCCAGGAAATGAAGAATTCCTCCTGAAAAACTTGATAATGTTCTCATTAGAAATCCAATCAATGAAGCTCAGCAGTGCTGTAAAAAAAATTACAGAAACCCCAGATGGAGTCATAGAGTCATAAAGATGTACAGCACAGAAACCGACCCTTCAGTCCAGTTCATCCATGCTGACCAGATATCCCAAATTAATCTAGTCCCAATTGTCAGCATTTGGCCCATATCCCTCTAAACCCTTCCTAGTCACGTAGCCATCCAGATACCTTTTAAATGTCATCCTCAGCCTCTGACACTCCAGCCTATTCAGCATGATTATGATTATGATTATGATTAGATTAGATTACAGTGTGGAAACAGGCCCTTCGACCCAACAAGTCCACACCGAAGCGAAACCCACCCATACCCCTACATTTACCCCTTATCTAACACTACGGGCAATTTAGTATGGCCAATTCACCTGACCCTGCACATCTTTGGACTGTGGGAGGAAACCGGAGCACCCGGAGGAAACCCACGCAGACACGGGGAGAACGTACAAACTCCACACAGTCAGTCGCCTGAGGCGGGAATTGAACCCGGGTCTCTGGCGCTGTGAGGCAGCAGTGCTAACCACTGTGCCACCGTGCCGCCCTCCCTCTAGCATCTCCCTCTAGCTCAAACTCTCCAATCCTGGCAATATCCTTGTAAATCTTTCTGAACCTTCAAAGTTTCACAACATCTTTCCTGTAGCAAGGAAACCAGAATTGAATGCAGTATTCAAAGTATGCCATTGGTGTGCTGAATGTTAGTGATGCATGTTAGTTGCTCAGACATATCTGCGATGCCTTTGAGTGTGCACTAATTGAGATGCCCAGAGTGCGCCAAATTTCCCTCTTCTGCATGTTCAGGGCAAATGTCACAAACTGTGCAAGGTAGCTCTTTTAAAGATGATGCTAACTCAAGAGCCTCCAGCAGGAATCATGATGCTCTGTGCTTTGCCCAATGGCAAAGTTTGGACATGCAAGACGGACAAGATGAAGAGTTGAAATTCTCCTGAAACAATTCAAAACAGAAAGAGAAGACAGTGTTGAGCATACAAATACTACAAAGTGATTGGTCACTTTAAGCTCCAGCACATTTCCAAAGTGCTATTGTATCAGTGTATTCAATATTTCTCTAGTATCGTAGCCAGCTCACAAACAGTGCAGGTAATCCTTCAGGCAAAAACAACAACAACAAGACAGATGGAGAGATTTTGGGAGACAATTTTAGAGCTTAATGCCTTGAAGTTAGAATTACAGGAGCACTATGCATCAAAGAAGTTTGTGGAGCTGGAGAATA
Organism: Chiloscyllium plagiosum; assembly: GCF_004010195.1. Taxonomy (NCBI): domain Eukaryota; kingdom Metazoa; phylum Chordata; class Chondrichthyes; order Orectolobiformes; family Hemiscylliidae; genus Chiloscyllium; species Chiloscyllium plagiosum. The sequence goes on along the minus strand of NC_057712.1, from coordinate 87,756,175 downwards.
ATAGAAAAAGACAAAGCAAAGCCATAGAGGAATTTGATTAAAAGGTGAGAACTTTAAAGTCTAGACATTCTTTAAATAGGAATTAATATAGGTGGGCAAGCATCTGGTTGGTAGGTGAATTAGACATGGTCTGGTTTAGTACAAAAGTAACAATTTTACATTACTTCAAAATATGAATGATAAAATGAGGAAAACCAGGAGTATGCGATTGTCGAGTACAGAGGTAATGATAAATAAATTAGAATTTCAGCAGAAATGAAGTGAGGCAGAGTGAAGTTGAACAATACCACAGAGTTGGAAAGAAACAGTCTTAGAAATGGCATAAATAGTATTGATGCTGCAGTCTTGTCAAAGGGTCAGACTTAATCTAACAACGTTTGGTACAATCTGATTCAGTCTCAGACTTTTTATCAAAAGGAGGAATGGAATCAATGACTAAGGAGCAGAGATTTCATTTGGAAGTGAAGGCAATTGCTTTAGTCTTCTCAATAGGTATGCCTGGTGCTGCACCTGGCATGCCCTCCTGCACTCTCCATTGAACCAGGGTTGGTCCCGTGGCTTGATGGTAATGGTTGAGTGGGGGATAAGCCGTGCCACGAGGTTGCAGATTGTGCTGGAGTACAATTTTACTGCAGTTGATGCCCACTGGAGGAGGAGGCTCCACAAATGTCCCCATCTTTAATAATGGAAGAGCTCAACACATAAGTGCAAAGGTAAGATTGAAGCATTTAGTGGCGTGCTGCAAAGATTGATGCTGGGTCCACTGCTTTTTGTCATTTATATAAATGACTTGGATGTGAATATGGGAGGTAGGGTTAGTAAATTTGCAGATGACACCAAAATTCATGATGTAGTGGGCAAGCAAGAATGTTATCTCAGAGTACACAGGAATCAGATAGGCTGATGGGCCGAGGAATGACACTTGGAGTTAATTTGGATAAATGTGAGGTGCTGCATTTTGGTAGAGCAAATCAAGGCAGGACCTATACACTTAATGGTAATATCCTGGGGAGTGTTGCTGAACAATGACAGCTTGGATGCATTTTTCCTTGACAATGGACAAGATAATGAAAAGGTGGTTGGTGTGCTTGCCTTTATTAGTCAGTGCATTGAATATAGGAGTTTTGAAGTTTAGTTGCTGTTGAAATATAGCAGACACATCAATGAAAATGCTCACACAGCAAACACCTGCAAACACCAATGTGATAGTGACCAAATAATTTTTGTGAAATTTCTTGATGCTTTGAATCCTAAGGAGAATTCTTCTGCTCCTCTTCAAAATAATGCAATAGAACTGTTTACATACACTTGGGAGAACAGACAATGTCTCAGTTTAGCATCTCATTGAGAGACAGTGTAGATTCCCTCAATGCTGCACTGGAATCTTCATTTAGAATATTGTCCTGAAGTCCCTGGTGTGGGATTTGAACCCACAAACCTTCTGACTCAGAGGCAACTCATGAAACCTTGCCTGGCACTGATGAGAAATAAAAAAGGGCAAGGAAATTAGCATGGGAACACCTGAGGTAATGGCACAAAATTAGGAGTTGAAACCATACCTGGTGATTCTCTGGCAATGACTGAATAACTAATAATGGAGCCAGATGCATTTAGACCGACCTAAATGAATAGTCTGAACATTGCAGGAGATGGGTAGAATCAACTGTGTTAAATTCAATTTTACCCATTTGTTGTCAGTTTGTCTCCTTGGGTAGTTGGATGGGACAGGACTAAACTTTGCCCCTTATCGTCCTTTCCTTCAATCTCTTCCATCTCATGTCCACAGTGTCCTAACCCCCATACCCATAATACCATATACAATCTGCTACTGACAAATCAATACTGGTAAATATGAGTGTTTGGAATAAAGTCCTCAGTTTGACTGGCTCGAGGCTAGAAGAATTACACCAGTTGTGTTTTGTATGAAATATTGTAATGCTCACCATATGGAGGGAATTGGTCTAAGAGTGTAATATGTGAATTAAAAAATACGGAAATCAACTGTCCCAAATATTGTTTGACCAAATTATTTTAATATCACCTATACACTCAATCACTTATAAAAACAAAACTTTGTTATTCACAGCTTCATTAAATAATATTAGAGATTTCAACGTTATGAATCTGTCACGCATTTGGACTGATTGTAGTTGCTACAGCTCCACTAAAGAACAAAGGTCTGAAGGACATTGCTTGCAAGCAGTGTCATCGTGGTACATCAGCTTCTTATTAGATTATTCATAGTTAATTTTTGAATGTGAGCAGCCTTTACATAATTATCTTCAGTCTATGTTGCTGTTAATTATTCAATGTCGGGCCAATGAATGTGGTACTTTTGTAGTACAATTGCTTCCCCAGGTGTATGCTGCTTTCAGCTGATAGACAACTGCTGCTTCCCACAGTGTGTAAGTCAGGGCAGGTCATTTACCAGGAACACAATCTGTATAAACCTGTGAACAGGCAAATAATTAGCCTTTTTCTCTCATGAGAAACAGATCATCTGTGAATCAGAGGTTACTGCAAAGGTTGTCAATCAGTTGTAAAGAGATAGTGAAAGACAGAGTGAGAAGTACACCTCTCCACTGAAAAAGCTTGGAAATAAAATTTGTAAGAAAAATGGTAAAGGAGAGTAATTTTTTTGGATCATGGAAAACATGTAACTGAAGATTGGACATTCCCTCATTCATACAGTTGGAGGTCAGGGTGCACTAACCCAGAAAGGCCAAGAAATTTAAACTTCTGATGTACAATTCTCAACCTTCCCCGGACCCTGTATGCATGTGTCTAACCCTGAGTTGCTGTCAGAGTCTTGGGGGAGTTGTGACTGACTTACCTGTATGTCGAAGCTGCTCCTTTAACAAGGTTATGCTGTCTTTGGCTTTTTTTGTCGGAGAGGTCGTAAAAGATGCAGACTCTGAAAAGTCTAATTTGAAAGGTCTTAGACCCAGTTTGATTATATTTTCCCAAATTTTTGGGAAAAAAGAACATTTGTATCATGAAAGGAAGTGACCAGTTCTCCCAGCTCAGCTTCTCTCTGGTTTGGTTTGGTTTTTAGCAGTAGTGTTGTAAAAGCCATTGGACACAAAAAAGCAGGTCCAGACTGGTACTGTCTCTCTGACTTCTCTCCTGTAAGACCCGATGATTGATTTTACCTCTTGTGCCATGGAATGTTTATGGGGATTGTTGCCAGTATTTGGAACAGCAACATTAAATTGGATGGTCTGTTGGGTTTTCAGATATGTTAAGTTATTCAGCATTCTGTTCCCTTTTGTTTGTTTCATTTGGTAACCTTGTAAATAAATTGTTTTATTTAAAACTACGTGGTTTGACCTACTATGTCCCTCCTGGAATATCCGCGTATCATCTGCTTAAAACAACTAGCAAAGTTAGGGTCTGGGCTACTTTCTTGAAATGTTTTGAGGGGGTCTGGCCTGGTCAATTGCAGATTGGGGGCTCGTCTGGGATTTGTTCTGTAGTTCCAATTTGGGATAGGGTTGTTGGACTCAAAGGCAGCGAGTGGTAGGTGTTAGTGTCTTTTGTTCCATGTGTTGAATTCAGTTGGTTGAAACAGTCCTTGGGATAGCAATGGCTCTTTCAGTCACCAAGAGTTTTCTGGGGGTGGAAGAAGTGACTCTTGAGGGTTTTACAAAAGTTAATTAAGGCCAAACTGCTGGAATTAGTAAACAAACTGGAGTTGGAGCTGCCTCCTTCTGTAAGGAAAAGAGAGATACTTACAGCATTAGCTTAGCATTTAAATTTGCTGGAAACGGCATCAGAATCTTTAGAGATGGCTAAAATTCAATTGAAAATGAAACAGCTTGAGTTAGAGGCAAGAGACAAGGGATTGTGATTAAAAGCAGAGAAAAGAGAGAAAGAAGGAGAGAAAGAGAGAGAAAGATGGAGAAGAAAGGGAAAGAGAGAGGAGAAAGGAAGGGAGGGAGTTTGAATTTCAAAAATTGGCCCTTAGACAGGAAAGGAGTCTTCTTCCCGACCTCTCCGCCCCCACCCCAGTCTGACCTATCACCCTCACCTTGACCTCTTTCCACCTATCACATTTCCGACGCCCCTCCCCCAAGTCCCTCCTCCCTACCTTTTATCTTAGCCTGCTGGACAAACTTTCCTCATTCCTGAAGAAGGGCTTATGCCCGAAACGTCGATTCTCCTGTTCCCTGGATGCTGCCTGACCTGCTGCGCTTTTCCAGCAACACATTTCCAGCTCTGATCTCCAGCATCTGCAGACCTCACTTTCTCCTTAGACAGGAAAGTCAGCTTAAAAGCATGGAGATGAAAGCTGAAGGTAAGCTTAGTGAGGAAGAGAGTGAAGATAAACAAGCCATGGTAGTCAAAGGCCTGGGGAGAAACTGTTTAAGCATTGCCTAAATTTGATGAGAAGGATGTGGAAGCCTTTTTCATCTCATTTGAAAAGGTGGCTAAACAACTGCGATGGCCGGTGACTATGTGAGTTTTGCTGATCCAAATAAAACTTGTAGATAAAGCTAGTGAGGTATTTGCATCACTACCAGAGGAGGAATCTGGGACATATGAGGAGGTGGAGAAAGCCAACTTAAGTACACATGAGCATGTATCAGAAGCCTACAGATAAGGTTTCAGAAACCTACACTGAGTTTGAAAGGATCAAACAAAATAATTTTGATAGGTGGATAAGGGCATTAAAAATAGACCAAACCTATGATGCACTCAGAGGTGGAGGAGTTGAAAAATTCACTTCCTGAAGTAATGAGTATGTGGAAGAGCAGAGAGTTAAAACGGCTAGATTAACAGCTGAAATGGCTAATGATTAGGAGCTGGTCCGCAAATCAAAGGTTGGCTTCCAAAATCAATTTCAATCCATGAGGAAAAGAAGTTGGGGAAAAGAGATATCCTCAGGATAGGGAAAGATAGATCTTGGTGAAGATCATAAGGATAAATTAACACAGGGTAAAAAGAAAACCCTTGAAAGGGGAAAGAGAAGTTAAAAAGCTCTGGGGTTTTCATTGCAACAGAGTAGGCCGCATGAAATTACAGTGTTGGTGGGTTAGGAATAGCACTGGGAAGCCAGATGTAGGAAAATAGGATAAGCCAGTGAATTTTGTTGGGGTAGTAGCGGAAAGCACAGTGGAGGTTTGAAAGCTGCATCAGAATGTACAATTTGGTCTGAGGTTGGTTAAGGAGGAAGTGCCAGATTTTCTTAAACCATATACCTGGAAGGTAAAGTTTACTCACATAAGCCAGGAGCAACAGGTAAAGAAGTTACAATATTAAGATATACTGGATCCTCTCAATCTGTGATGTGGAAAGATGAGGAGATATGTACCTCTGAAGGAGTATTGCTAGAAAAGGTGCAAGTAACGGGAATTCACAGTGAGATAAGAAACACTCAATTATGTAAAGTGAGGTTAGACTGTCCAATGAAGAGTGGAGAAGTCATAGTAGGAGTAGTGGATAAACTTTCAGCTCCAGGAATACAATTTGTCCTTGCTAATGATATAGCTGGTTCACAGGAATTAAAGGAAGTTAAAGTGGAATTAGCAGAAACCATGTTTGATCAGATGGTTGATATAAACCAGGAGCAGGTAAATGACAATGCAGACATCTTTAGCTCAGATAAATTAAATGAGTTACAGCAAAAAGATGAAAATTTAAAGCAATTTTGTCAAAAGGCATACACAGCAAACAAATAGGAATGCATCTCAGAATGTTATTATCATAAAAAATGATATCTTAATGAGGAACTGGAGACCATCACATATTCAGGCAGATGAGAAATGGGCAGAAGTTCATTAAGTCATATTGCCAGTGGGTTATAGAAAGATGGTGTTGCGACTGACGCATGAGCTACCACTAGGGGGACATTTGGGAGTGAGAAAAACTTAAGCTAAAATACAAACACATTTTTACTGGCATGGACTCCACAAGTAATTGAGTTTTGCCAGACATATCATATATGTCAGGTAATTAGAAAACCACAGGCAGTAATAAAATCTGCACCTTTAATACCTATTCTTGCATTTGAGGAACCTTTTACAAGATTCTTAATTGATTGCGTAGGACCACTACCTAAAAGAAAAGGTGGAAATCAGCAGTTGTTAACAATAATGGATGTGTTGACTAGATATCCAGAGACCATTGCATTATGCCACATCACAGCTATAAAGATTGTAGAGAAATTATACAAAGGACAACCCACAGAGTTACAATCGGATCAAGGGTCAAACTTCATATCAAAATTATTCAAAAAAGTTATGGAAAGCTTAGGAACAAAACAATTCAAATCTACTGCATACAATCTCGAGTTGCAGGGAGCGCTAGAAAGGTGGCATCAAACATTAAAGACCATGTTGAAGGCTTATCGTCAAGACGAACCAGATGATTGGGAGAAAAGAATTCTGTTTGTGCTTTTTATAATCAGAGATGCCCCAAATGAATTGACCAAATTCAGTCCATATGAATTAGATTTTTGGGCATGAAGGGAGAAGACCACTAAAATTGATTAAGGAGAAATTGGTATGTCAGGATTCAGAGTCCACATATTTGGACAATGTGTCAAGTGTTCAGGAACGATTAATTAACACGGTTTAATGTGGACCTTATCAAGCTGAAAGGAAGTTGAATGAGGTGAACTACTTGATAAATACTCCAGACAGAAAGAAATCTGACAATGTGCCATGTGAATATGCTCAAAAGATATTTTGACAGGGAAGAAAAGCCGAAGGAGACTGTGTTATTGGTTCCAACACAGAGGGAAGAACCAAGTTCAGAGGATTCTGAATTGGACATTCCTCAAATTAAATTGGACAATGAGGAAGTGGTCAAAAATTGGGATAAATTATTGAATTACCTTCCAAAGGAAAATCAAAATGCCCTGAAAGAGTTATTACAATCACATGGGGAGATATGTGGAAATAAGCTGGGAAGTATTAACCTAATTAAGCATGATGTAGGTATAGGAGATACTGTTCAATTAAGCAACATCCTTATAGACATGACCCTCTCAAGTTGGCACATGTTCAAAAGGAGATTGAATGCATGCTCTGAGACGGCATAATCAAAGTAGTTACAGTGACGAAAGCTCACCCAAAGTAATGGTGACAAAACCAGATAGTACCCAACACTTATATGTGGACTATTGCAAAGTCAATGCTGTTAAAAGACTGATGCATATCCAATTCCACATTTGGAAAGCTGTGTTGAAAAAGTGGGACAAGCAACTTATATTTCTAAGATGTATTTACTCAGAGGATACTGATAGATACCATTGTCAGAAAGAGTGAAGGCAATTCCGGCTTTCGTAACACCGAATGGACTGTATCAGTTTAAAGTCATGCCATTTGGTATGAAAAATGTGCCAGCAATATTTCAGAGACTAATCAATAAGGTCATTACCGGATTATCCAACTGTCTCATATATATCGATGACCTAGTGATTTTTAGTCACACATGGAAAGAACATTTGCAACATTTATCAGACCTGTTTGATCAACTTTGGAAGGCAAGCTTTGTGATAAACCTGGCTAAAAGTGCCAAAGCCCAAGGCACCTTCCTGGGCCATGTTATTGGTCACGGACAAATGGCCCCATGGGATGTAAAAACAAAGATAATTGTGAAGTTTCCCATACCATCGACAAAGAACAGTATTACGGTTCCTGGGATTGAATGGATTTTATCAAAAATTGATACCAAATTTTAGCAGTGTGGCTGCTCCACTCACTGAATTGCTAAAGAAAGGTGAGAGTTTCAGGAGACAGCAGACTGTCAGAAGGCATTTGACAGCCTGAAGACTATGTTAACCATCGCCTCGATATTAGCCACTACTGATTACGCAAAGTCATTCAAGGTGGCTATCGATGCAAGTGATGTGAGTGTCAGTGCTGAGCTCCTCCAGGAAGACAACGAGAAGACCTCTCAGGTATATTCTCCTGGAACTGAATATTCATCAGCAGAAATATTTGACAGTTGAGAGGGAGACTTTGAGCTTGGTGTTACAACATTTCAATGTTTATATTATCAGTAACGTATCTGAGACAATCATGTACGCTGATCATAACCCATTGTAGTTTGTGGAGAAATTTAAGGACAAAATTGCCAGACTGTTTAGATGGAGCTTGTTGTTACAGCCATTCAATTTGAAAATAGTGCATGTGGCAGGATGAGAAAACGTGATTGCCAACGCATTGTCGAGACACAGTTGAGAAATAGAGGTGTTTGGTGGTAGGAGTAAAACAGACTGAAACGGAATGTAGCTGTGCTTGTTTGCATGTTTATAATCAATGTAATGTGTATGTGTCATGTAGAGTACTTTCAATTTAGGATAAAGGGATTTTAAAATTAAGCCATCTTTGGACATTGATGGTTCATTTTTCTTTTAAGGGGGTTTGTGTGACGATGCTGCTCCTTTAACAAGGTTACCTTGTCCTTGGGTGTTTTTTCAGAGAAGTTGTAAAAGACACCGACTCCGAAAGGTCTAAGTTGAAGGGTTTTAGCGCCAGTTTGAGTATCACTAACAGACTGCCTTAGGCAACAGGCTTTCAAGTTTTTGAAAATAAACTCTTGCATAATGAAAGGGGAGTGGCCAGATCTCCCAGCTCATCTTCTGTCTGGTTTGGTTTGGTTTTTAGCAGTAGTGTTGCAAAAGCTGCTGAACTCAAAGAAGCAGGTCCAGGTTGGTACTTTCTCTCTCTGACTTCTCTGCTGTAAGACCCTGTGTTTTATTTTACCTTTTGTGCCAAGGAGAGGTTTTATGGGGATTGTTGCCAGTATTTGGAACAGCATCTGTTGGGTTTTCAGATATGTTAAGTTATTCAGTATTCCGTTCCCTTTTGTTTGTGTTTCATTTGGTAATCTTGGAAATAAATTCTGTTTTGTTTAAAACTGTGTGGTTTGACCAACAGCATCCCTCCTGGAATATCTGCGTTACACCGGCTTAAAATAACTAGCAAAGTTAGGATCTGGGCTACTTCCTTGAAATGTTTCGAGGGGTCTGGCCTGGTCCATAACACCTGGGAATGTTAGATAGATGAAAGCCACTTCTAAACTTGTAATGCTCATCTTGAGGAAATACCCAGATGATGCCACTGATTCCCCACTTTGATGCATCCCTGACATAGGAATTCCATTTTGACAACCAAGCTAGCAAGCTTCCAACCATCCTAACCTTTCAATTCCATTACACCAACAACCCTCAACCATGTGATCCTGCCCCACATTATTCCTACTCACCCAACTGCATTACCTTTCACAGCTGGCAACTCCCTCCCCACCTACCATCTCACCAACCACTATCTACCACCTTATCCATCTGCCACCCTACTCCCTACACAGCTGCTACCTTATCCCTTTACCCACTTACCTCACCCACTCTGCCTCAGAGAAGGGAATGACAATTTAGTTGCAAATCAGGATGGATGTGTCTTCGGGGTGAAAATATGATTTGGATTCCCATGTGTCTGCTGCCCTTGTCCTTCTAAATGGTAAAGGTCATTTGGAAAGTACTGTCAAAGGAGCTATGGTGAGTTGCTGCAGTATATCATTAGATGGCATACACTCTACTTAGATGGTGGAGGGATGAATGGTGAAGGTGGTGTTTCGTGTCTGACATACTGCTTTATCAAGAATCCCAATGAACTTCTTCAGTGCTGTCCAAGCTGTACCCATCTATGCAGATGGAGAGCATTCCAGTACACTCCTGACATATACTTTGTGAATGGTGTATACACTTTGGCAAATCAAAAAGTGATTTATACTCATCACAGAATTCTTAGCCTCTTAATTGCTCATGTAGCAATAGTATTTATATAGCAGCTCCTGCTCAGTTTCTGGCATCATGTTTGCCCAAGAAGTTGACTGTGTGGGCTTAGTGATGGTCATGTTGCTCAGTGTGAAGGGGAGGTGGTTTGATTCTCTCCAGTTGAACCTTGAGGAGTTGCATGTCGACAGAGTGATGAAAGAAGTATTTGACATGCTTAGCTTCATTGGCCATAACATTGAATATTGCAGTTGGGATGTCATGATGCCGCTCTACAGGGCATTGGCGAGGCCACCTTTGGAAATTGTATACAATTCTTGTCGCTCTTCTTCAGAAGGATGTTGTTAAACTTGAGAGGATGCAGAAAAGATTTCTAAGGTTGTTGCTGTGATTGGAGGGTCTTAACAACAATATTGAATAGGTTGGGGCTTTTTCGCTGCACCATTGGAGATTGAGGCATGACCTTATAGAGATTTGTAAGATCATGAGGGGCATGGATAGAGTAAAGAGTCAATGACTTTTCCCAGGGTAGGGGAGCCAAAACTGAGAGGGGAAAGATTTAAAAAGGATAAAAAGGGTTAACCTTTTCACGCAGACAGTGGTGCGTGTATGGAATGAGCTGCCAGAGGAAGTGGTAGAGGTGGTAGAATTACAACATTTAAAAGGAATCTGCATGGGTTTCTGTATAAAAAGGGTTTAGAGGGATATGGGCCAAGTGCTGGCAAATAGAACTAGGTCAGATTGGGATGCCTGGTCAGTGCAGATGAGTTGAACCGAAGGTTCCATGCTCTAAGACTCCAAGGTCATTGCTGCTTGCTTGGCACAAATGCTTTTTGCCACTTGTCAACCCAAGTCTTGATGTTGCAACCCAGCACTGAATTTGTACACAATGTCACACAATTAAGATAATTAAGCTCTTAGTGCATTTTAGTGATGTCGTTGAAGGATGCATATTGGCCAGGAGATAAAGAATATTCCTTTGCTCATCTGCTAATATTAATGTGAGATACTTTGTCCCAAATATTCCAATTTGGGTCAGTATTTCTATTTTTCACTCAGACCAGACAAAAACATTACCTTCTTACCTTCACATGACTTTTCAGAGCAGGTTTTTTGAGTAGGATTGTTTCCTAATCGATGCGATAGAGTAAAACACATAGGCAACATCAGAGTGAATCTTCACGAAAGCTACACCCCATGTTTACAGTAAGTAAAAAGTTTAAAGTACTCAAAGCAGCTTTGTCAGCCACCTAGTATAAGCTAGGTGAGAGGGGGAGTAAGGTGCCCAGGCGCTGAATGGTTAGGCTTCCAGGTCAGTAAGGAAGTAGGATGATAGACGGACCACTGGGAGGGTAATGTGACTGATAAGTGGTAGAAAGTAGAGAGGCAGGCGTGTCAGGTGGTAAGTAGTTGAGGTGGTGAGCTGAAGGGTGGGTGTTGGGGTAGAGTGGAAAATGGGTGGGTAATAGAGTCAGGTTACAAATAAGTGGGCACAGAGTAAAGTGGCGGACATTGAGGGGGGCAGGAGAGAGAGGGGATAGGGTGACAGGTTGATGAGACGGTACAGTTTGCAAATATGGAGGGTAGATTCATTCAGGTGTTGCAGAGGTGTTGGGTCAGATCGGGTGTCAGTGTGTTGTCAGGTGTTGGGGGTGGTGTCCTGGTATGTGGCATATTGGGTTTTGTGATCCTTTGGCTGCTGTCTTGGTGGAGGGCTGTCAGGTGATGCAGGAGGTGTTCAAGTGTCAGGAGCATCAGATGTGACATGTGGAGCCGGGGGTGGCATCAGGTCAGACATTGGGAGGTGGTGTTTTTTGGGCTCTGGAGATAAATTTTCCATTTCAAGGATTGTTGTTGTGGGATAGAGGATGTTGGGGAGAGTGCTTTGTGGGGTAGTGGGCATTAAGGGTTGATTCTAGTCTGTGTGGAGGAGTGGATCTGATCTAGTGTGTTCCAGGGAGCGGGTGTTCAGTGTGAGTGATTGGGCATCAGTTTTGTAGTTAGTCAGGAATTCGAACAGTTTGAATATTCTATCACTTCCTGGCTAACTGTTCAGAAAAATAAGCCTCTGAAGTCTCTGTCTGTTACTCAAGAGTTGAGGACATTTTTGGAGGGATCCAGACATCAGGTAATTACTAATGGTAAATTTAGCATTGTATCAGAATGTCCACGGAGTTTGTATGTGCATCTTTCAGGCTATTGTTTGGAGACCAGAGATCTGGGTCTTAATGTCAGCCTGAATCTAGGTTCGAAGTCACATATGAAACACAATAACTCAGGCAATCACAATTCAGAGCTAGATTATATGCTCGAGTCACTAAGGTTCAACCTGAATCCAAAGCTTCTGACCTAGAAGTGAGGGCATGACAAATAGTAACACCTAGCCTGTCAGTGATGACATTTATATTGAAATGTTGGGCTGAATTTTGCTGGAATATTGAACCACATGGGGGTCTACTGTTAATTGATTTTTTTTCTTCTCAAAATCATTTTGCTGTTCTATTTGCTGGAAATGTAAACTGATAAGAGCATGACCAATTCAAAAAGCTCACCTGGGACTTCGGTGAAGGCTATGATCAACAATGCATCTCCTTAACCAACAAGAGCTGAAGTGGAGCAAGAGGGGGAGTCTCGCAAGTCAGATACAGAAACTGTAATCAGGACAGTGAAAGAAAGATTTGTTTAAGAAAAAAGAAGAGGGACTATCGAGGAAAATTAAAAATAAAATACACTTGATCACTGTTCAGTTATGTTCAGCTGCAGCTCAGTTAGTAGCACTTTTATCTCAGAGTTACCAGATCCTGTGTTCAAGTAGACATGGGCACAGGAATCAAAGTTGACATTCCAGTGCAGCACTTTGGGAGTGCTGTAGAGTTGTATGTTGCTATTCATTTAAATCCTGAAACCAAAGCATTTTGATCAACTGATATTCCTTGGCACACTTTCAAAGAAGAGCTAAACAGGTAAGGAAACAAGATCATTTCCACATTCCACGTTCCACCTGACCAGTTTCTGCCAGCCATGTGTAAACTTACTTTCATTATTTTAGAATCGCTCAACTGTTTGTGGATAAATTTCCACTTGGTAAGCAATGTGAGGTCAGTCTATTTAATTGTGAGCCAATTCGGTGAAAGCCATTTGCACATAAGAACGTGTGATGGTGAAGTGTGCTACAAGAATCATCATGGAAATATGGAATCTGGGTGGGGCAGTCCAGTTCTGAAGTGAGGTTTGACGATCAGACCTTAGGCTGCTGTTGGAAATCAAATACCCTGAGGCTGTTCATTGGCTTCACTCATTCTTAACCAATCCAGGATGAAAGTTCAAACAAACACAGACATTGGCAGAGAAATTCAGCAGATCTAGTGGCATCTGTGGAGAGAGGAACAGTTAGCTTGGAATCCAGTGTGATTCTTTTTCAGAATTAAGTTTTCAAGCTGCATTTCTAATCTATTTTTATAAGTTTAATTTTTTTTTGCATATGAAGTGAAACCTGAGTATCTTGTAGAGCATACGGCATCTTCAGAAAAGTCTCTCATTAACTCAAAGTCCCTTAATTAAAATTAACCATTCATTCAGAATGTTTTCAGCCCAAAAAAAAGTAAGTGCCTCTTTAATTAAGTGGCCTCATTCAATCTACCGGATAGTTTGAAATTTCATTGTGCAAACATTCACAGAAGTAGACTTTATTGTAATCATGAGCCACTAACCATGCAGTTTCCATCACTCTTTTATTAGACTAAAATACTGGGGACTTCTAAAATTGAATCATACCAAGATGATTATTCAGATTTTGAAAGCCATGCACATGGTTTTAATTAAAACCTCTGATTAAAATTGGATTATTTTGCTAATGTGTACATACACTTGAAAATAAGATAGCAAAACTAAAAAGCTTGTGGCAGAATCAGTAACCATACAACACAATAGAATATTATTGTAACTCCGTACATAAAACAATAGCATACTTATTAACTGATCAACGAGGGTAATTTCAAAAAGCTATATGCTATACAAGGTCACTATTACAAGAGACATAGAATTTGATATTGCATACAAATTAGCACATAAGATAGACTATTGTCACTGGCCCTTGGCTTCCTCTTTTATAATAACACGGTTGTGATGCTTTTTGTCGAAACCTGTGCTCTGGAGGCACAACAGCAGCCTTTATGACTGCGCATCCCAATTAGGAAACAGGATGATGACACACAACCTCTCCAAGCAGGATTAGAGAGGTAGGTCAATGCAGTGGAGCAGAACAAGCTTTTGTAGCTGGTAATTTAACGAGCAGCAACAGGGTAATGTGCAGCCAAAGGAGGGTGCAGCATGTGGTGTGGTTCTCAGAAGAGCAGCAAGACCATAATGAGACTTAGCAGTGGATAGCAGCTGGTAAACTCTGTACTGGAGAATAGGTGGGCTGAGGCAGCCTTTATCTCAGCACAAAAGCATGCAAATTGCTCTGAATGACTAAGAGAATACTGAGAACATGCTCATATGGTGAATTCTCTCTCTCTTTTAACCTACACATTTTTAAAATAAATTATAGCAAACAGTGAAATTTATGAAGAGACAAAGAACAAGAAAGGGTATTGCCATCCTGCAGCAATCACAGAGATGTTACAAAGACTTCTTTACCTTTCTATTTCTGAGTGCTATATATCAACAGGAAAATGTCACTTTGAATAATCTGGTTGCTACATATATTAACAGTGCTGCTTCCTTACCTATGATATGCTTATTGAATCATAAAGGAAAAAGTATGTATTATTTTTAAAAATAGGAAATGTTACAATTATTCCTATCTTATCCCTTAATTTCTGCCCCTAACATTCCAGAAGAAGAGGAGAGGTGATCCATTGACTATGAAGATAACATGTAGCTTAATCCATTTAGGTAAATGACTAATACATGATCTAATAACGAAACATATTGTTCCCTTTTGACTGTCTGGATAAATTTGCTCAGCGCATATATTGTATTAGAATTTCATTGTTTTCTCAAATTATATAGAGATAGAGAAACTGCAGGTGCTGGAATCCAAAGTAGACAAGCAGGAGGCTGGAAGAACTCAGCAACAGGAGATGGAGAAGTCAATGTTTCGAGTATAACCCTTCTTCAAATTATATGGCACTTAATGTGCATTTTGTCTTCACCAGGGTGTCTTTCTCTGATGTGCCGATGCTTATGTTAGTCCTTTTAATATATGATGCTAGAATATGGGTAATGTGGTATTGAAAGAGCCAACAGACGTTTATTACAGCTTGCTAATACGTAAAAATATTACATTCATGAGCTCATCCATGTCTGGGCTCATATTGAGCTATTTGATTGCATAGAGCAGCTTGAAGGACAACATGCAGACTCAGAAATGATTCTGCAAAATCAAAAGCCACACTACAAAGTTACAACTGATCAAAACTATCCACTAAGTTCTCTTAAACAGTTGCGGATGTGGTCCAGAGACCACAGGCACAGAATTAGACATTCTAATTTGACACAGCTGGAAAAATCAGGTCTGACAGAAAATTGGCCAAACTAAACAGCACTCCGCAGCTATCAGGTACAGAAAACAGTGCTAACCAAGGTCAAGGAGGTCACAGTGATTCAGGGGGAACCTGTTACAACCAGTCCAAGAGTTGTGCATTGGAAGAGTTTCAATCAGACATCCTGGCACCTTAACTTCCAACCAGTGCCTGGGCATGTACATTTTACTCCTCCCTGGCATGGCAACAGTGAAAGGTTTTGACACAAACCCATTGGATGCTTTGAACCCTATTGGTCAAAAGAAATTTGAGAAGAGTTCTCCTGACCTGTGAGACCCACTTTTGTGGAAGATAGCCAGTCTTATATCAGACAAGAAGGAGATTCCAACAGCCCTGCTGAAACACATGGATTGTTGTGGGTAATATAGAGATAAAGCTAGATAGAGAATAAATATTGTGGGAATTTGGGAAATGCTCACATAGTGTTTTTTTATAAGGAATAACCAACAAGAGCACTTGGGTTGTACATAAACTGATTTGAGTGTCCAAAGCTCAGACAACATGGAGTTCTGAAAGGAGCAAACCATCAAGAACTGGTGTTTAACGACTCTCCCATCTTTTCCATGGTATATTTAAAGGTCAATGAAACTTTCTACATGTGGCCTTATCCCTGTCTCTCCACTCACCTGACCTGTCTCCCGTTTTACTGAAAGGCTCCCTGTCTGCCTTTCAGAATAATGAGACCATTATCAGTCTAATTCACCACTTCAGTGCCATCTTTCAACCATGCAGTTGATTTGCTGATGGTGGGGTAAAGCCCATTTGCTATGTGACTGTTGCAGGATATGGGGGAGCCTCATTTGAAGGTTCTCTGTGCCCTTCAGCAGTATACATCTGAAGTCAAAACCCCCTAACCCCTCTCATTTCTCACAAATTCCCCTTCTGCCCCGCAATCCCTCACTCCCTCGATGGAGTCTGCTCAGCAGGCCCCACCAATACCCTGGATTTAACCTAAGATCTGGCCTCTATAACCTCCTGTAGTCCTAGCAGTGACAATTGCATGAACGCACTTGGGACTACAAAACTGCCAGGCAGCTCTGGTAAGCATGATGTCTTAGCCGAACGAGGATGGAAGTCTCAACCCAAGACATTAATGTTGCTCCTACTATAAAGTAGCTACTGGACAGTCAGGTTTTGAGTTGTGCTCCTGAACAACCTTTTACTCAGGGGATGAGATGGGGAGTACATCACCCTATAATTTTAAAAGATCTGACTGTCAGCTTATTAAACTGTTTAGTCACGTTAGAACTCATAGGCAGCACCAATGTATAAATGAATGCAGCTCGCTTCAATGTGGCCATGCATGTTGAAAATGAGATATTAGAGTGGTAAGGATTGAGTATTGGATAAAGAAGGAGTAATCAGAAATAAGAATGCGTTGAGGGTAACACTAAAGCATGGGCATGGTGTCTAATGATAGTATATACAAATTCACAAAGCCCTCATCTAATTTTAGACCATTTGTTTTTCTGGAGCTAGTTCAGGAGCCATGGGACAAATGAGCTTTCTCTCTGCCTTAAATGTCTTCGGCTGGAATCTTCCCAAGCCCTAAACGACACTGGCCATGGCAAGAAATTTGGGAGAATTTGCATGAGTAGTGGAGTGAGGTGTTTCCCAACATGAAGAGCAACAAGTCATTTTCCAAATATGTTCCAGATATCAAAGTGAGATTCTTGCTGGTGAGCAGCAAGAGGCGAATTAACAAAGATTATCATTTATTATCATTCTCATTGCTACCTAACCTTGCCTCATAAATTCATAAGTTCATAAGATTTAGGAGCAGAATTAGGCCATTCAGACCATCAGGTCTGTTCCACCATTCGATCATGGCTGAAATGCTCCTCACCCCCATTTTCCTGCCTTCTCCCCATAACCCTTCAACCCATTACCAATTAAAAATCTGCATAAATCCTCCATAAATTTACTCAGCATCCATCACCCCTTGGGGTAGCGAATTCTACAATTCACAACCCTTTGGGAGAAATAATTTCTCCTCAACTGTGCTTTAAATTTGCTATCTATTAAAACACTCTCCTATTAAAGTACTCTCCTATTCTCCCATGCTGGATAGAAACTAGACACTGAGAATTCTTGATATGAACATCAGAGGACGTACCTGGTGACTCCAGCTCAGCACCTGCTTCTCCAGACCCCCATCTTGGACAGCCAATGCCATGGAAAGTTCTGCATGAAAATAGAGCACAGAGACACCTAGCTCAAGGATTGAAACGAACTGCATCAAAGGGTTGCTCTCTTGCTCTCTTAGCAATCTGTCACTTAGCTTTTACCTGAGCTGCAATCCTGTTTCACCTTGCCTTGCCTTATAGCATATTGCTTCTTCAGCCAGAGATAATAGAAGTGACAGTGCAATGGCTTTAAGAGGTACATTTTGTCCTGTTTATTATTTTATGATGAAAGATTGAGACAGAGGTGCAGAGCACTCTGCTCAAAGCCAATAAAGTAAATGACTTGTGAGGCCTTGTGCTTTTCTTAGAACAATAGAAGCAGTCTGAATGGGTGTGGTCAAACTCCCACAGAAACAGGAATTTTAGTTCTAGCTTTCAGAACTAGAACTGCAGTTGTTGCAGTCTTGAAGCTCTTATTCCCCTCTTTGTTGCAGCTAAAAACTGAGATTCTCTTTCTGCTGCTGGACTTATATGTGAAACAATCTATTATACTGAATTTGTCTTTGTCAAGGATGTGTTTATGGGATGTTATTATGTTGGTACAGTTAATTAGTAATAGTTAATATATATTATTTTGTTAAGCATTTTGATAGAGTTAAAATTAAGTCAATGCTTTTCTTTTACTTTTATTTTATCTGTATTTTAAGTCTAGTGTAAAAATAAAGTATGTTTTCCTTAAAGTTGAGTAGTTTAACCAATCCAATTTCATATGTAATGCAATGCCTTACATTTACCTATTAAAATAAGAAGAAGTTAGGGTCTAGATTATCATCTTAATATATTTTGAGGAGGGTTTCGTCTGGTCTATAACACTGGCATACACCACCTCAGCCTTGTCTTGTTTTTTTAGTGTAGAACCAAAGCCAAGAAGCTTGTTGTGGTTCTCAGTGGTAATCAGTTAAGGGGACTTTCATGTTGCTGTGTAGTGCCATGTTAAGTTCCCCCTTCACAATAGATCATGCAGATATGCAAACAAATATGCAAAAAGTGAACTTAGAGCAGAAATATTCAGCTCCTCAAACCTGCTCCACCATTCAATAAAATTATGTCTGATCCATTTATGTTTTGAGTTCCACATTCCTATTTATTCCTCATAGCCTTTGATTTAATTGCCTAACCAGAATCTATTTGCCTCTGAGTTAAAAGTATTCAAAGACCTCCCCCTCTAATACCTTCAGAGCCAGAAACTTGAAAGTTATGTAACCCACTGAGAAAAATAATTCTCCTTGTCTCTGTCCTAAATGGGCAACTCCTAATTTTAAAACAGTGTCCCCTAGTTTACACTTACCCATAGGTTCAACCTTGTCAAAACTATTCAGAATCTTATACAGTGTAATTTAATCATCCCTCACTCTTCCAACTCCAGTAGAAACAAACCCATTCTGTCCAATGTTCATTCGCAAAGCAATACACTCAGTTCAGGCATTAATCCAGTAAATCTTCTCTGAACTGCCTCCAACTCCTGATTTTTTAGCTATTACTGGAATGTGTCCACTATAGTGAAGGAAGAGGCAAAATTTGTTCATTTCTTCTGCCATTTCCTTATTATCCACTCTCTCGAATACCAAAACACACTTATTCTTTTCCATTTTAAATACATGTAGAAACTCTTGCTAACTATTTTTACATTTCTAGCCAGGTTCACTCATACTTCAATTTCATTCTCCTGATGAATCTTTTCATCATTCTCTACCAGTCTTTAAATTCTGTCCAATCATTTAACCTGTTGCTCATCTTTGCCTATTATAAACCTCTTCCTTAAGTTTGATGCTTTCCTTAACTTCAATTATCCATTGATGGTGGACTCTCCCCTTAGGATAAATATATTTCCACTATAAAGAAAATTCCTGAGTATTGTAACATATCCCCTTAAATTTCAATCGCTTTTGATCTTCCTCATACCTAGTATGCAAGTTTACTTCAGCTAGCTCAACTTTCACACCCACATTGTTGTCCATTTAAGTTTAAAATATTAGTCTTCGACCCCCTCTTACCCTTTTAAAACTGGATGTAAAATGCAATCATACTGTAATTACTACTACCTAGAAAAGTCTTTACTCTGATGTCATTAATTAATCTTGTCACATTATACAACACCACGTTTAGTACAACCTGCTCTGTGATAGGTTCTAAAATGTGTTGCTCTAAGAAGCTATATCAGAAGCATTCAAAAAACTTATCATCCAGGGATCTGCCGCCAATCTGTTAGTTCCAGTTTATATGTAGACTAAAATCGCCCATGATTACTACTGTCCCCCTATCACAAGCACCCAATACTTTCTCTTGTGTATTTTGACCCACAATATGGTTACTGTTTAGATCTTTAGATCACAACCACTAGTGACATCTTTCCCCTACTATTCCTCATTTCCACCCAAACTACTTTTAGATTATAATCTTCTGAGGTAAGGCCATCTCTCACTACTACACCAATGCCATTCATGATTAACACTGGCACCCCTGCTCCTTTACCCAGCTTCCTACTCTTCTTGAATGCCATAAACCTCTTAATATTCATTACCCAATCCTTGTCATCATGCAATCATGTCTCTGTGATTGCTTTCAGATTATATTAATTTGCTTCAACATATGTTATCAATTTGTTTACTTTGTTATGAATGCTATGCACATTCAGGTACGGAGACCTTGGTTTTGTATTTTGATGATCTTTGCAACATTTAATCTTCATTGTTGACGTATTCTTGGGTTCATGTTCTCTGTCATTCTGTGATCGCAACTTCCCATATTGTTATTTGGCTCTCCTGACTTCACTTTACCCCTTGATCGGTGACACCTAACCAAGCGTGACTCCTTACCCCTACTTTTAATTTAAAACTCTTTCTACTTACCGAGTTATAACACGGTTATTCAGTCAAATTTAGAAAGCTTGGAGGGACCTCCACTTACTGAAGTGATCTCTTGGTGGTCCCAGATCTTTAATTGAAACATTTACAATGGTACATGCCACATTTTCCGAGGCACTAGTGCAAATGCCCCACAACTGGAACCTACTCCTCCTAAACCAATCTTTGAGCCACATACTCCTTTCATTGATCTTATCTCTATTATTTTACCTAGGCTTCATTGTTAATGCCCACAGATGCGTATTTCATGGATAAATGTAAAAGGTTAATTAATAATGGTCATTTTCAGCAAGGAATCCAGAAGACAATTAGTTACCATTGAATTCCTCCAATTAATTGAAATTTTCAGCATGATTAGATGAAAGGAGACAAAAAAACTCTATCAAATAACTTTCTTAAAGCCTGAAATTGTATTCAGACTGAACTCAGTGTCTTCAACATTGCAAAAATTTGGCATGTAAGAGTTTATAATGAAGGGATGACTAAATGCATCTAGTATCATGAGCAAATCATCAGAAGAAATGTCTAAAACTGGAGCAAGTTGTTCCTAAATTGGAAGTGGTGAGGTTGTGTAAGTTGAATTTCATTGTATCTGTACAATTTAGTGTTTTCCTCAGTGCTACGTTGAAACTGCAGGCTTCTGTTGACCACCACCTTCCCCTACCCAATCGCCTGTCCACAGGACCTGCTTGAGTGTTCCTGCTGGAGTGACAGAAAGCAAAATTCATTTCCACTCCATCACTATATTGCTAGGAGGTGAGTGAAGGCATCAGAAGATTGATCAAAAGGTTTATGGGCATATTAAAATGAGGTCGGAGATCCCATATTGGTCAGGTCTGAGACCGAGCTGTGGGGGCATGCCTGCAGCTTTCTGAACCTTGCTGTCAGGCTGTAACGTAGGTCTGCTGTCCAATGAAGGTGAATTCACTATCCAGTTAAGGCTGTTGAATCTGAAGTGTCAATCAGAGGCCTTCAGCTTAAAGGAGAAGCAGGTTGATATGGAAGATAAACGAGAGAGCACTTAAATAAGCAGAGGCCCCGCCAACCTTTCTAAATTTAACTGAATAATACGTGCTATAATCAGATCACCACTGTAAGGTGAGTAGGACAACATCTCTACAAGTACAGTCTGTGGCTTAATTCTTCAGCACCTTAGCAGGGAGGGAGGGCCTCAAAACTTGTCCGCTTGACTGACTGGAACTGCTACCCAAGAGGCTTTCTCCAACGGGTCCCAGCTACTGTGGGAACATGGAGACCAACTGCAAAATCCCATTTGGCTTCCTTTAATTGCTCATAAGTGGTCTGTGCTGCCTATTGCATATAAGCAGGTAGTCCAATCGGCTCCCAAATTAATCCCACCTCTACAAAAATGGTCCAGGGGAACTATAGACCGTGCAGGCTGCTGAGGCGATATTTTATGTCAACCTGCCCTGAACCTGGTTCCAAAAGAACCTAAAACTCTGGATCACAGATTGTCCCCTGCAACCAGTTTATTTTTTAATTCACTTATGGGATGTGCACTTCACTGGTTGGGTTGACATTTTTTGCTGTTAGGGGCATATCGACACCAAGTTAACTGCTGCGTGTCAAGAAGGTAGCTGATCACTGCCTACTCAAGGACAATTCAGCATGGACAATACATGTTGGGTCAAGGCAACAAAGCCCACATTATATGAACGAGTAAAACAAAAACTCAAAGAGCATAGTGCCAATATCCAGTTAAAGCCTCCTTGCCTTCTGTTCCTCCCCATTCTGGATTTATATACACACATTGAAATTGTGAGATAATGTTAAACCATACCTCATACCCTAAATTGTATAAGCTTTCAGATATATAAATTCATATTTTATTGTGGAACTGTATGTATAGTTAGACCATCAGACCATAAGGCATAGGAGAGGAAGTAAGGCCATTCGGCCCATCGAGTCCACTCCGCCATTCAATCATGACTGATGGGCATTTCAACTCCACTTACCCGCATTCTCCCCGTAGCCCTTAATTCCTTAGTAGCATAATGTCAGTTGCATTGAAATCAGATGAGATATTTATATCATGCCACTTTTCACCTTGTGCCTCAGCAAATTTTGCTTCAGATCATCCTATTCCCAAACTGTTGGAGACTAATACTTTGAAAGATGTGAGGCAGGATCCCTCAGAAGTGCCAATGCAATGACAATGTGGTAATTGCCTGGGAAGCTTAAACATTTTCTGGGCATTACCAGGCATCTGGAACCTTCCAAAAATCTCCTTAGTCATGGTTAGCGATTTCAAAGGTTCTGACTTACTTATCTTAATTTGTTAGCCACCGAAGGCTTGAGGAGTTAAACCTGCTCTAGCTCCTAGTTAACTATAAAGTAAACCATACCTGTCTCACCATTGGATCACTCCAATCAGACACACTGACCCTCCCTTCCCAATATCTGACCTTATCCTCTCCACATCACCATGAACCCATGCCATCCCACAGCACTCCTCACCGCTCTACTCTGACAACTATGCCACCTTCATCTCTCACCCACTTACCTGCCATTTGTATCCCTTCAGCTACCTGCTATCCTATACCCTCAGCCAGCCACCACCTTACCCATTCACCCATTAACATGCCCTGATGTTTGCTCACCCAGTTACCTTAAGCCCTTACGTTCTTTCCTTGGCAAAAAGGCTTTGGACCTTTAAAGCTATTACTGCTGTTCAAGGATGTGTGATTTCAGCTGAAGTGTTAATGCAGCAATGCACTTGAAAGCATCCTGAATAGGTTTCCTCCAGGCTTCGCAAAAGTCTGAATTGGATTTTTGGACCAGAAACGTGGAATCGTTTTGTGAGTCCTGATCTCCAATGGCACTGAATGAACTTTTTTTCATGCATCTTTATTTTTTAAACTTATTTTTGTGCCATGATTCTGTTCATTACTCCATTTCGTTGGCTTTCCTATGATTTATTGGTACTGATGAGAAGCAAGGTCAGGTGGGTCTCATTGACCATGAGATGCTTTATGAGGGCTGTTAACGTGAGCCAATAAGGGAGCCCTGGCTAACAGATATAAACAGGAGATCCAGTAGGACCCCTCACTGTAGGGACGAGCTCTGAGCTGGCAGGTCACAACCCATGTAAATGATGACAGGATATTGGCCTCTGTGCAGTTATTTCATTATTGGGTTATTTGGGTTATTTTTGAAGGGTTCAATGGGTTAAGGGATTGAAGTTGAGCTGGAGGTCAAATCAGTCTGGAGTCAGTGCATGAGGATGACCATGTTCCAACTTAAAATCAGGAGACCTGTTACTTTTCCTTAAGTTCATACTTAGATCTATCTCCATTAAAATTTTGACTTTTTAATGGGGTCATCTATCAGTCTCTTTAAGGACTGCTGTCTTGATGAGATAGTTCTCCCAAATGTATTCAAGTCAACTCAGTTTTCCACATTAAGTCTCAAATACATTTTCAAAAAGTAAACTAGCATTTACAGCAAATGCACAGGGTCTAAAGCATGTTTCGGGTACAAAATCTGGACGATTATTTTCTGAGCTACACCATTAAGGCAACCTCAGTACCTTTGGTTTATAATAAAAGGTGTCCGTGCTGCCCACCATATTGGAAGCTGATGTACCTGTTTGGCTCTTAATACGTGGACACAACAGCTTTGTATTTTTAAGGCTGTGACTTTTTTCTCAAAGTTGTGGAATAATTTTGCTACCATTGCTTAAAGAGACAATTAAAATAGATGCAAGAATATATCCTTTTCAAAGTTTGGGAGAAGATTTGTAGCTCGTTGTTGTGGTTCTGTTTGCCGAGCTGGGAATTTGTGTTGCAGACGTTTCGTCCCCTGTCTTGGTGACATCCTCAGTGCTTGGGAGCCTCCTGTGAAGCGCTTCTGTGATGTTTCCTCCAGCATTTATAGTGATTTGAATCTGCCACTTCCGGTTGTCAGTTCCAGCTGTCCGCTGCAGTGGCCGGTAAATTGGGGTCCAGGTCGATGTGCTTATTGATTGAATCTGTGGATGAGTGCCATGCCTCTAGGAATTCCCTGACTGTTCTCTGTTTGGCTTGTCCTATAATAACAGAGAACACCGAATGGAGAATTCACCACAAAAGTATACAGGAAAGCCACACACACAGACCAAGTCTGCAACACAAATTCCCAGCTCGGCGAACAGAACCACAACAATATATCCGTTTGTTGAGAATGATGAAAGCTTTCAAGTTATCTCAAATATTTCCACACATACATAAAATAATTTATTTGTCGATACCTTTTTTAAAAATGTGCTGCATTTTAACAAAATAAAATAAATTGGCATAAATTGCACAGTGAAAATAAGGTGAAACAGTGTGAGATAGGTATGAGTTTTTATCAATTTGCAGTTTTTAACTGTGCTGAGTCTCAGTGCAGCATGTATTAATTTCAGACCTTCATGACTCATGGTGCTTGTTCCACATATTAACCTTGGCTTTTGAATGGAGCTCAGGAGATTCAGTACCTGATTATTCACTGTCAGTTTGGAGACACACTGATTTCAGCCAGCGGCCAGTCTGAAGGACCTGGCTGTGCGAGTATATCTGACACACTCAGAGAAGTACCCAGCCCTAGCATGGAACCAGCATCTGCTCCATGTGCATGTGTGTGTGTCTGTGCAGACTGGAGTAAGTGAGTGTGGGAAAGCAGCAACTGCAGAGCAGGGCTGCCAGAAGGCATAAACCAATGCTTGGCTTTCTCGAGACTCACATACAACTCACAGATGGAAACAAATGAAAGATTGTTTGCACGGGCGGGGGGGCCTCATTCATGCCAAACTGCACATAAACTGTTATGTGCAGTATTGCAAATATTCTATTCCTTTCAAAATTTGAAAAACAAAGTTTCAGTTGATCTTCGATCATTCTGCATCAAATTAAATTATCTCAACACAGCACTGAGAGACAATCAAATCCCTCAACATGCTGTGAGTCAGATTAGTCAAGCCATTTGTTTTAACATCCCTTTCATGAGAGTTCACAAATGCCTAATGTTTACCTGGAATGGTAACTGTTCCATTCTTAAATACTGTTTAAAACAGATTAAGGCACGTTCTTCCTCCCACCTTCTCCCAACCTTGAAAGTCTAATTAGCTTCTGTGTTCTTGTTGTGGAATTTCTTTTAACATGAGATCATTATGCAGAGAAGGCTCAGGAGACAGATTATTTCAAGTATAACCTCAAAATCCAAAGTACATGGAATTAGGTTTGGAAAGAGGGAAGGAAGAAACAGTTTAGAGTCAATATTCTGCATGCCACCAACAACTTTGAAGAAAAGGGAAATAACCTGAGAAAAGGGACCAAAAGAAATTGATTTAATTTCTTAATTGAAAATGCTGCAAAGGAATATAATAGAAAGTAGTGATTAAAGATAAGCACGTCCTGAGGTAAATTCTAGAGTCAATTTTCATTTAGAGACTATTCAATTAATGTTAATAATAAAAGCAGTAGGATATGGTTTTGCCCCTCTCATCCATACCAGCAGTACAGCCAACAATGTCTTGAGTCAGATCTCCCCATACTCATCCCATGTACGCACCTGAATTCACATTCGTACATTTTGCAGATGTTCCTTATGTTACAATGAAAGCAAAGGTAATGACAATCAGAAGTCATGCAATGGCTGGCTCTACAAATGGAATTGAACAACTGTTCATCTTGAACACGTACTCCAATTTCTGTGCAAAGCCCAGTCCTAAATGCTGGAATGTACCATGCTCCATGACGTTTGGGACATTCATTCCAGTAAAATTCCCAGCACACTGAGAGTGACACTTCACTGAGAGAGCACACTGGAAATCAAACCTTCCATAATCTGAGAGTCATTATGAAAGCTACAGGTAAACAATTATGTACTGTTGACATACAACTCAACCAGTTAGAACTCTAACACCCTTATAAAACTCCCCCTACACATGTATACATACAAACAAAAATAAATTGGTTTTATTGGTTAAAAATATGGTGAATGGCATCTATAACTCAATTGTCTTTTTTCACTTCTTCACAGGAGGCACAGGAGATTCATTCACAAATAATACATTCCCTGACTTATTAGTAGAAAACAATATTTTATAGCAACTAGTGAAAAAAAAAGCTGGCTTTCTTCAGGCTTCAGGTGCAGTACAAACACACACCTTCCCTTCCAGACGGCTGGAGGCGTCAGCCAGTATTGTTCAAATCCAAAAGTTGTTTAATTACCCAGGAGCTAATCACATAGTTGTTGGCAGGCTGATGGTTTTTGTCATTGACTACTGGTCACCATTCCACAAACCAGCTACTTGTTGCTGGGCAGAACTCAGGATCCCTGGTGGCACTCCATCTGCAACCATCTTTCCCATCAAAAAGAAGAGTCATATTGAACTTGAAACATTAACTCTGTTTTTTTTCCACATGTACAACCAGATCTTGAGAATTTTCCCAGCATTTCTATATTTATTATACATCCATTTATCCTTCCTTGCCCTTATACAACCACAGCATTTAATATAATCCATCATTTTATATTCAAGACAATCCAACTGCACTCCATTATTGGTTCCAGCACTGGAAATAATCTTTACATTAAATGATTGAAATGAAAGACTCCATCTGAATAACCTTGCATTTTGAGTTTTAAACTTTTCAATGAATGCCATCTGATTATGGTAAATTAATGGTTCTTTGATTTAAAAGTGTTGAAGAGCCAATAATATTCCCAAAATTTCCTTTATTATGGTAGAGTACTTAATCTGATACTAACTTAATTTCTGAGAGAATTACCCTCCCACAGGTTTCTCTATTCCTGGCACATCATCCTATAACAAGTTTGCAAGTGACTAGCATCAATTGACATTTTGACAGGTCGAGAATTATCAGAGGCAACCAGTATTGATTCACTTATTTTGACTGATCTTAGATTCTCAAAGGCTGCTGGGCATTCTGCTGACAATACCATTTTTGCTGTCCTTTAACAGGTTCATTAAAAGTACAGCTATTGTGCACAAATTTTCAGTAAAACTCATACATTCTTAAAAAATCTCATGATTTTCCATTTAGTTATAAGAACAGGGGATTCTATTAGAGCTTTCCTTTTCACTGATCTTGGCAACACTACACCTTGTCCGACAATATATTATTGACAAGTTACTCTGCTTACATGAATTCACTTTTGGCTAAACTTATTACTAAGCTAGTTGACTGTAATTGCTTAAAAAGCTCTTGTACTTGTCTCACATGCTCTTTCCACATGACCATTAATTCTATCACGAATAATCATTTGAAGAATTCTCCCCACTATTAATGCTAACTGTATTTGCTGGACATATCCTCCAACAATTTTTGAACAAGTTTATAAAGTTCTCCAGTCCTCTGACACCACTCCTGAGTCGAGGGAACAATAAGGATTATTGCTAGTGCTTCTTCAATTTATACTCTCACTTCTTTTAATGCTCTTGGATGCATTTCCTCCATCTCGTGCCTTATCAATTTTAAATAGGAACAGTTTATTCAACATCTCCTATTTATTTACTTTAAAAATTTCTAAGGACTGAGTTTTCTCCTTTGTCACCATGGTGTTGCAGCATCTTCATTCTAATGAAGTCAGGTGCAAAAACTTCATTTAACCCCTCAGCAATCCCCTCTGCATTTACATGTTGGCTCCTTTTTTTGCAACCTAATCAACCTTATTCCTTCTTTTACATTCTTTTACTGTTTAGCTGTCTACAGAAGATTTTGGGATTCGTGTTTATGTTATCTGCTGGCCTTTTACCGTAATGCCGCTTTGTAACGTCGATTTGCTTTTTCACTTTACTTATGAACCTTCTGTATTCAGCTTATTTGCAGGATTTCCTCAAGCCATTACATTTTTAGCATGACATAATATTTGTTTGTAGACAGTTGGCATTGCTAAATTTGAAATGGAATAGACTTGGACACTTTACGAAGTTGCAGTTTCCAGTTTTAAGACTGGAGTGTGCCCATCTTTGCCGCTATTGCTTTTTCCTGCTGTATTGTTTGCACACAGACTGATTTCTCCTTTGTGTTTGCAGTAATAAGTTACTTTATCCCTGATAAGATTTGCTCATCTGACCCCGATCAACACTTCAGTTCTCCACCCAAGCTGATTTGAAGATTGAAGCATTTGGTAAACAATGAGGAACTGATGGTTGCCATTGACATCTTCTTATGATTTGACATGTTCCTCTTCAGCTACTTTG
Source organism: Chiloscyllium plagiosum (assembly GCF_004010195.1). NCBI lineage: Eukaryota > Metazoa > Chordata > Chondrichthyes > Orectolobiformes > Hemiscylliidae > Chiloscyllium > Chiloscyllium plagiosum. Next base: position 87,727,628 of record NC_057712.1, on the reverse strand, counting down.
TTAAGTTTCAAGATTGGAGACATTGAGTTGAGGAGTTCATATGGCTTGTGTTTTGGATATGTTCACAAACAATAGGGTGTGTATTCCACCAATGAGCTAATTTTAGCATGTCCATTCTGCACCCATGTCCATTCTATTTGGAACTTTACAGACCAGTGAGGTACTTCTAAGTCTATTTAGAAATTGCAAGTCACCTGACCTTTGGTAGCTATCCTTTCAGACTTTTTTTAAGTATGCTATTCCACATTTCTATACTGAAAACAGTCTATGTTTGAAGTTATGAATATGGTATCATTACAGGGCAGATGTTGCTGTCAGAGAATTTTGGTTGAGATGTGATGAGGGTACAATGAATTGAATAGTGACTGAGGCTAGTGGTGCAGTTAATGGGATAGAACATTTGAAGATGCATTCTTGAGCTCTAATGGGAGTTTATTAAATTTCTTCTGGCATGCATTCAGATTCTTAGGTTTGCTGTTCCCACTGCCTTTCATTGTATGTCTGGAGGGGGTCCAACCACACTCGCAGATTCCAATAGGTCCTTTCTCCATTCACCTTTTCTATAAAGAACTCCAAAGCAGCACTCAATGATCAAGGTGCTCTTATAGATTCATAGAATCATAGATAGACAAGGCCCTTCAGCCCATCGAATCTGCACTGACATAACTACCACTAAGACTGCACTAATCCTAGTTTCCTGCTCTTGTCCCACATCCTTGACTGTTATGATATCTGAAGTGCTCATCCAAATATCTTTTAAAGGTTCCTAGGCATTCCATTCCAGATTCCTACCACCCGCTGAGTGAAAATGTTTTTTTTTTCCCCAAATGCCCTCTGAATCTCCTGCCCTTTACCCTAAAATTGTGCCCTCTTGTGATTGACCACTCAACCAAGGCAAACAGCTGTTCTCGATTCACCATGTCCATATCCCTCATAATCCTATACACCACAATCATGTCCCCCCTCAGTCACCTCTGCTGTAAAGAAAACAATTCAATCCTAGTCTCCCTTATAGCTCATTTCTCCATCCCAGACAATATCCTGGTGAACCTTCTCTGTTCCCCGACTTGTACTACCACAACCTTCCTGTAGTGAGGTGACCAGAACAGTTTCCCGATGCCTAATTAATGCTCTTTACAACTCTAATCTGACCTACTTGCTCTCATACTCATACCATGACTGATGAAAGCAAGTGTCTCATATGCCTTCTTAACTATCCTATTCATGTGCTCTGTCGAATTTAGGGATCTGTGAATAATTACCTCAAGATCTCTCTATTCCTCTAAGCTACCCAGTGTCCTGCCATTCATTAAATACTTCATTATTGTTTCTTCTTCGAAAGTACATCACCTCGCACTTATCAGGTTTGAATATCATCTGTTACTGATCTGGCCATCTGACCAAGCGTCTATATCTTCCTATAACCTACAAACATCTTCTTTGTTATTAACCACACTACCAATCTTGGTGTCATCTGCTGAACAGATTGACTGAACATCCCCTGAACATTTTCATCTTCAGAGGAACCTCGATTATCCGAAGGACATAGGCAGGGAGTATTTCATTCAGTTAATCAAAATCTGGATACTCGAATGCCGGATAACATAGTTTAGCCAAGCATCATGACATTGTGATCTTGCAAGATAATCCGATATTCGGATAATCGAATGCCATATAATCGAGGTTCCTCCGTATATCACTTATATACTGTATATAACAGTAAGAGTCCTAGTACTGACCTTTGTGGAACACTGCTGAACACTGGCTTCCAGTCACTCAATCAGTCTTCTACCATCACCCTCTGTGTCCTATTACTAAGCCAGTTTCTGATCCATCTCGCCAAGTTTCCCTCAGTTCCAAGTGCTTTAACCTTCCCAATCAGTATCCCATGTGGGACCTTGTAAAAAGCTTTGTTAAAGTACATATAAACTACATCAACTGAAATTTCCTCATTCACACGCTTGATCACAAATTTGTTAGGCATGACCTCCCACTAACAAAGCCATGCTGACACTCCCTAATTATCCCATGCCTTTCCAAGCAGGTATTAATTTGCTCCTTCAAGATTTTCTCCAGTACTTCCCTTCTCTAGTTTACCCATAGTCAGCCATTGTTGGCTGTTGCAAAGTACACTTCTACATGATCACAACACTTCCACCAGCCACAATGCACATCCTTTTTCAGAGACTCAGGCTGGCTTTAGGTACTAGTTTTAAATAGTGTCCGTAAGTAACCATATTGGGCCCTCTGCTGATGCATGTAGTGTATGAGCAGTGCAGTAAGTGCTGACTGATTACAGTGATCGTTATAATAAAGAGGTTGGTGAACTGCCTACATTGCATTGAATAGACACAGATTAATGGCAAAGCAACATCTAGGCTCCTATTTGCAAGGACTAGCTAATTTAAACACCCCCACCGTCCAATTTATGAACTGTTACAACAATTGTTCTGATACAAATGCAGCTATTTAGTTTGTAAATAAGGACTTTATATTATTAGGTGTATTTTTACAACTTATTTTGTGTAAGAATGCACAATATAAACTGATTTCTTATTATTTGTCCTTCAATCTAAAGTCAACCATGTTCATTGGCTGAGGTGTTTGGTTGGGATTCAACATATGTAAGTGATTACTAATGTTAATCTGGAGGCCATGCTACAAATAGGACAAGATTGGAACAATTACATTTTAAATGAGTTGCTGACCTGCAATTTCCTCTATTTGCAGTTTTTTCTTTCTCTGGTATACGCTTTTTAAATTTGATTCATGAGAGGTGGGTGTCGCTGGCTGGGCTAGCATTTATCACCCATCTCTCTTTGCCCTTGAGAAGCTGGTGGTGAGCTGCCTTATTGAACTGCTGCGGCCCATTAGTTGTGGAATCGCTTATCCCTGAACTGCTTATGCTGTTTGACACTCAAGTAATTTTGTTCTGTAGCTTCACCAGGTTGGTGCTGCTCCTGGCATATCCTCATGCACTTTTCACTGACCCATGATTGATTTCTATAGCTTGAGGGTAATGGTAGAGTGGGGGTTATGCCAGGTGACAATCTTGCTGATGGTTTTTGACTATAATTCTGCTACTGCTGATGGCCCACATTATTCCATGAATGTTTAACCTTGATTTGTTAGACCTGTTTGAAGTCTATTCTGCTAGCACAGTGATACCGCCACATATTACAATGAAAGATGAAGATGTGATTCCACAAGAAATGTACGGCGGTCACTCTTAACAATACTGCCATGAACAGATGCACCTGCACGGTGGGATTTGAACGCTTTTCATCCAGAGTATTAGCCTGAACTTCTAGTATACTAGACTGGTGACATTTGTCTACTGTCTCCCACCAACTCAGGACCAAATGCTTCTGCCATAGCACTCTATGTGCCTGAGAAGTGCAATTCTCAAATTTGAGCACATGAGGCAGGATGTCCCATGAAGTAATGGGATCTGAAATGCAAGATGTCCTTAATTTCTAATCTGTAAATTAGGTCCTTGTGCTGACTGCAGAAGTCTTTGCAGAGATCAATTTTTCAGCAGTGGAAAATGCAATGATTTGCATGGTAATGCAGCAATGTTATGGAATTACTGCTTGTGTCTGCAACAAAACATTTGAAGATCATTTTAATCTTCAAATGAATACTGTCAAGGAAAATGCATTCTAAAAAATTGCAAGACATTAAATTTAATATTTAAGGTCATGCATCTTAGAAATTAATGTTTAACATGTCAGGTCTGAATAGTGTTTTTCATGCTAATTATTCATAGGTTCCATGAATTGACACTATCTACGTTTTTTTAAATGATGGCAATTATACTCCTTTTAGGATACAATGTACATAAAATATAGGATTCTGGAAATATCACCCAGATATGTAACATATCTTTCCAGTGAAGAACAGAATTGAAAGGCTTACAGGTTGTGGAGTAAATTTAACTGTTGTCCTGAAGGAACTGTACCCATTATCACACACCTGGTGCTTCTGTTAAGGACTTTGCCCCTCAAAGAAAATTGAGACTTCAATGGAGCTCAGCTAAAAAGACTATAATTATACTCCAGGAAAGTAATTTGCAGAAAAAAATCAACAGTACAGACTATTTGGAGAACCATTGTGGAGAAGTTCAAGCAAGTCTTCAGAATGCTGCAAGACAAAAAAACCTCATTACATGTAATTATTGCTTACCAGTACCAGAGCTTGATAGCAAGGCTCTTCTGCCAATCTAGGTCTGCTACTACAGAAGAAACAATTAGGTTAATTCTATACCACACAGAGCTTTTGACCGCCTGACTAACCTGCATCAGTTGAAGTCTGCAAACCAGAGCTGAAATGAAATTAAATATAATGCTCAATGTAGGTAAGTCAGGAGATTTCTAAAACACTAGGTTACAAAACCATTTGTTTAAATTAAAACTTATTCTATATTTTGCTGGTTTCTGAAGAGACCATCCGAAGGTGAAAGAGAATTTTTGAATACTAGTTGACCCCAAGGTGACTTTTACTACCTGTTTCTCATCTCTTACCAACAGTATCTTCTTCTGCATTTTCTGGCTTCACAGCTATCACTTTTCCAGCATTGCTAAGCAAGTCTAGCCTTTATGATGGCTTGAATTTTCCAATAATCTACCGTCCAACATCAGCAGCCACAAATTTCAAATCATTCAAGATCCCTTGGTCCCTTCATCCTCATGAAGTCCCATCCTTCTATCATTCCACTCCTTCCCTAGATCCACTGGCTTTTGGTTGTATTAAAATCCCCTTCTCCAACTTGGTCACTAGAGATGATATTTGTCCAATTATATTTTCATGCACAAATTAATCAGAAGTTATCAGTGAAATTAGATTGACAATAACATCAGAAAAAAGGGAATAGTTAACTTTTGAGGTGGGGCTTTAACAATTCCTATATATTTTACCCATATTGTTTGAAGTTGGAGTGATGAAATGATTACCTGAATGAACAATGTAAAGGTGTCACTCTGGATGCTATTCCAGTCTTAATGGATGTGTGGGAATACTGCTGCACAGTATAGCAAGTAGGACTGGATGATATACAGATTAAAAGTTTCTCTGCAACAGAATTTGAGGCTGCTTTTCTCTTTTAGCATGCACAAGCAGTGTATCACTTGATAATGCTGATCAGAAAGAAAATGCATATTTAACTGTATTGACTTTCCTAAACTTTGACTGAAATGTTGCTCAGTCTTCTCCAAGACAGATATGAATGGCTCACTAAACTATCACGTAACATGTCTTATTCATCAAATTTTAGTTATATTGATAATTTCAACAAAGAACAACTTGTATTTCGATAAAACCTTTTACAATTTACAATATACAAATGTATGAATTGGGAGCAGGAACAAGCCACTCCCTCCCTCAAGTCATTGATTTGCTTGCACCTTCAACTCCACTTTCTGGTTTGCCCCCAATGACCTTCCCACCACAAGCCACCTTATCCTCCAAGACCCTCCCCAATCCCACCACCATCATCGTCACCACCACCACCTGTAAGATTTTTCAAGAATTGATTTACATCTGCCTGAACAACTGTTTCCACTGCTTTTTGAGGAAGGGAATTCCAAAACTCACAGCCCTCTGTGACAGTTTTTCTCCTTCATGCTGCCTGAAATGGGCAATCCCTTGTTTTTAAACAGGGACCCCATATTCTATATTCTCACACAATTGGAAATGTCCTCTTCCCATCCACCCTGCAAAGACCCCTGAGAAGTTTGTATAATTCAATCAAGTCACCCTTACTTTTCTAATTGCCGGCAGTTACAAATCTAATTTGTCCTACCTTTCCTTTTTAGAAAACCAGCCTATTCCAAGAATTTAACACACTCCATCCACCTGGACACCCCGTGCTGGCCTATTACCCGCCCTCGACCTCTTCATTTCCAACTGCCGCCGGGACATTAACCGCCTCAACCTGTCTACCCCCCTCCCCCACTCCAACCTGTCACCCTCACAACACTCTGCCCTCCATTCCCTCTGCTCCAATCCCAACCTCACCATCAAGCCAGTAGATAAAGGGGGCGCAGTGGTAGTCTGGCACACTGACCTCGACACTGCTGAGGCCAGACGCCAACTCGAGGACACCTCCTCCTACCACCTCCTCGACCATGACCCCACCCCCATCACCAAACCATCATCTCCCAGACCATACAGAACCTCATCACCTCGGGAGATCTCCCACCCACAGCTTCCAACCTCATAATCCGGGAACCCCGCACTGCCCGGTTCTACCTCCTTCCCAAGATCCACAAGCCTGACCACCCTGGCTGTCCCATTGTCTCAGCATGCTCCTGCCCCACTGAACTCATCTCTACCTACCTCGACACTGTCCTATTCCCCTCTAATCCAGGAACTCCCCACATACATTTGAGACACCACCCACGCCCTCCACCTCCTCCAAAACTTCCATTTCCCCGGCCCCCAACGCCTCATCTTCACCATGGATATCCAATCCCTCTACACCTCCATCCGCCATGACCAGGGCTTCCAAGACCTCAGTTTCTTCCTCTCCCAACGTCCCCAACAGTACCTTTCCACCAACACTCTCATTCGTTTGGCCAAACTGGTTCTCACCCTTAACAATTTCTCCTTCGAATCCTTCCACTTCCTCCAGACCAAAGAGGTAGTCATGGGCACCCGTATGGGCCCCAGCTATGCCTGTCTCTTTGTTGGCTATGTAGAACAGTCCATCTTCCGTAATTACACCGGCACCACTCCCCACCTCTTCCTCCGCTACATTGATAACTGCATTGCTCCACCTCGTGCTCCCATGAGGAGGTTGAGCAATTCATCAACTTCACCAACACATTCCAACTTGACCTTAAATTTACTTGGACCATTTCTGACACCTCCCTCCCCTTCCTGGACCTCTCCATCTCCAATAATGATGACCGACTTGACACCGACATTTTTTACAAACCCAACGACTCCAACAGCTACCTGGATTACACCTCTTCCCACCCTAACTCCTGCAAAAATGCCATCCCGTATTCCCAATTCCTCCGCCACCACCGTATCTGCTCCCAGGAGGACCAGTTCCACCACAGAACACACCAGATGGCCTCCTTCTTTAGAGACCACAATTTCCCTTCCCATATGGTTAAAGATGCCCTCCAATGCATCTCGTCCACATCCCGCACCTCCGTCCTCAGACCCCACCCCTCCAACC
>NC_057712.1:87699861-87719573 GCF_004010195.1 Chiloscyllium plagiosum | reverse complement strand
CCTAATACCTTCATCTCCTTCCCCACTGACCTATTGTACTCTATGCTACTCTCTCCCCACCCCCACCCTTCCTAGCTTATCTCTCCATGCTTGAGGCTCTCTCCCTTTATTCCTGATGAAGGGCTTTTGCCCTAAACGTTGATTTCGCTGCTCGTTGGATGCTGCCTGAATTGCTGTGCTCTTCCAGCACCACTGATCCAGAATTCAGTCCATTTATCCTATTATATAAATTGTAAAATGTTGAGGCTCCATGCACTGGTCCCTATACCACACAACTAGTTACATGTTGCCAAGAGAAAGTTACCCACTTATGCCTTCTTAAGGGATTGATTTTTTTTTTTACTTATTAAAAGCATCAAAGGGTATGAAGAGAAGGCAGGAATATGGTGTTTGAATAAAGGATCAGCCATGATCATGTTGAATATTTGAGCAGGCTCAAAAGGCTGATTGGCCTACTCCTGCTCTTAGTTTCTATTTTTCAATGTTTGTTTGTTTCCTGTTCATTGGCTAATATTCCATCAATGCCAATATGTTACCCCCTACACCATAAACTTTTATTTTCCACAATACCCTTGTAGCATCTTACAAAATGCCTTCTAGAAATCTAAGTATTGTATATCTAGCAGTTCCCCATCATACATTGTACATGTTACTCTTCAAAGAACTCAAATAACTTAATTAAACATGATAATGCTTTCAATGACAATCACCTGATGAAGGAGCGTCGCTCCGAAAGCTAGTATGCTTCCAATTAAACCTGTTGGACTATAACCTGGTGTTGTGTGATTTTTAACTTCAAAAAACTATGTTGACTCTATCCGATTTCTTTGAACTTATCCAAGTGCTCATTATGATTTCTTCAATAGTAGCTTCCAACATTTTTTCTATGACAAATGCCAAACTAACAGACCTGTTTTCTATATTCCTCCTTTTTTGAATGAAGTAGTTAAACTTGTTATCTTCAATGTAATGAGACTTTGCCTGAATTGAATTCATTTGGAAAATTAAAATCAACACATCAACTATCTTAATTAAATGTAAATTACTGCCAATGGTAAAAATACAAAATACATATAGAAAATGCTGGAGAAACTCAGCACCTCTGGTAGTATCTGTGGAGAAGGAAATAGAAGAGAATTAACATTTCAAGTCTGGTGTGACTCTTCTTCAGAACATCTTAATAGTAATTATCATTGGAATCATTAAAATATTAATGCATCCCCCCACCCCCTGCCCCCCCCCCCCACCCAATGACATGTCAGAGTGCAGCTCCAACAATTTTGTCAATACCATCCTTTGAGTTTATAATTTTCTTGAGTTCTTCCCTTCTATTTACAGCTATTTTTGGGATGTTACTCATCTCCTTAATGCTGAACACAATACAAATTATAATTTCAATTCATCTCTTTATTTTGCATTACTCATTCTCCACTCCTTTTCTAGAAGATTGACTCTTACTTTGTTTTCTCTACTTTTCAAAATATCTATCAAAGCTCTTGCTGCCTGTTTCTTTATTTCTAGCTAGCTTTCTCTCATACTTTAATTTTCCCTTCTTATCAATCTATTAGATATTCTTTGCCAGTCTTCTGACTTTTAATTACTCTTGGATAATATGTCCTCCCCTTAGAATTTTTCTTTCACTTCAGAATATATCTATTCAGTGTATTCTGAAGTATCTTTTCAAGGATCTGCCACTCTGTTTTATTTATTCTCATAGAATTCTTATAATGCAGATAGAGGCATTTGACCCATTGAATCTGCACCAACCCTTTAAAGATCATCCTACCCAGTCCCACACACCCCAACCTATCCCATAACCCCATATTTATCATGGATAATCCATCTTGCCTACAAATCCCTGAACACTACAGACAGTTTAGCACAGCAAATCTGCACATCTTTGGACTGTGGGTGGAAACCAGAGCACATAGTGGATATGCACGTAGATGCAGGGTGAACATACAAATTCCACACAGATACTGCCCAATGGTGGAATCATTCCAACCACTGTGCCACCATGCCACCTATTCTTGGGATGCTGGCAGTGCTGGCTGGCCAGCATTTACAGCCTGTCCCTAGTTGCCTTGATGAGGTAGCAGTGCACTGCCTTCTCAAACCACTGCAGTCCGTGTGCTGTAAGTAGACGCATAATGTTGTTAGGGAGGGAGTTTTATGATTTTGACCCAGTAACAGTGAAGGAGCTAAAATATAGCTCCACGTCAGGAAAGTGATGATTTGGAAGGAAATTTGCAGATGATGGTGTTCCTATGTATCTGCTGCCCTTCAAGATCAAAGTCATTGTGGGTTTGGAAGGTGCTCTCTGAAGATTTTTGGTGAACTTCTGCACTGTATTTTGTAGATAATATAGACTGCTGTTAGTGAACGTAAGTGGTGGAACAAGTGAATATTTGTAAATGTGGTGCCCTTCAGGAGTTATGATTTATCCTTTAATCTAAGTTGCCAGCTGCTTTCATGGCCTTATAATTGTCCAAATTCAAGTTTGAAAACTAGTCTTGGACCGACTGTACTCTCTCTTGGATTGAATGTAAATTTCCATATTTTAAGATCACCTAGGAGTATCTCTAGAATAGATAAGAAACTATCCCAAAAGGCAATCTATGAGTGCTTCATCTAGGGTACCATTGCCACTTTGATTTTTGCAGCCTGTTTGCAAATTAAATACCTTTTGAACATCACTATACCATTCTGACAAATTCCTAATATTTCTGCCTTTCTACTCTTACCATGTGGCTACTGTAAATGGGCTTATTAAACACTTCCACAAATAATTTATTGCTTTTGTTATTTCTCCTCACTGCCCAGATCACTTCTACATTTTGGTTTCCTGAACTTAGGTCATACCTCACGATTGTGCTAATGTTGTAAATAATTAACAAAATCCTCCAACCTTTTTTAGTTTCCTGTGCTTCCTAAATATCACGTACCCTTTAATATTGAGGTCCCAATGTCGGTCTTTCTAGAGGCATGTGTTCATAATGTCTATCAGATTCTACTTTCTTATTTTCATTTGTGTTATGTGTTTTTTTTTAATTGCTCCATGTACTCAGATACAACACATTTAGTTTTGTCTCTATTATTTTTGTAACCTCTGATATTATCTGTCAATTTACTCTTAGCTTTATACCGTCTGTCCTTCCTTCTCATGTTCTATTTATCATTTCCCTTATAAATACATTCCTATCGTGCCTTCCAAATATTTTGTCCCTTGCCAGGAATATATAATTTAAAACCCTGTCTACTTCCCACGTTATGCAGCTCACAGAACATTGGTCCAGCATGAATCAGATGTCGACCATTCCAATAGTATGGCCTTCAGTTTCTCCACTTCAGGTGTGAATGCTCCGCAAACTCGAACAGCCTTCATTCAGACCAGTCTTTGAGCCACACATTTGTTTCTCTTGTCTTATTTGCCCTATGCTAATTTGCACATAGTTCAGCTAATAGCACAGAGATTATGACCCTTGAGGTTCTGTTTTTTAATTTGGTGCCTAATCCTACATAGAACTTCTAGCTCTGTCATCGGTAAAAGCCACAAGGCATTTCACAATCATTGAGGTTTTTCTTAAATACAACATTTTTTCTAATGGAGAAAATAGTAAGAACCAATTTGTACACAGCAAGATCTTACAAATAGCAATGAGATAAATGTTTAGATAATGATCTTTACAGTAACCTTGAGCAAATGTTAGGTGTCAGTTGGAAAATTATGCCTGCTTGGATCTCTTGTCTTGGTTCCTTTCCCCACTATATACAACTGAATGGGAATATTACAGAGATTTACCCAGCCAGGTTATCAGTTAAAATTACAGTTGGTTACTGCTGAAGTCATTGTGGCTGAAATGTAAATATGAGAAGGGACCCAATTGACTTTGGAGGAGTGGAAATTTCCAAAAAGCTTTACAGCCAATAAGTGAATTTGGTGGTTTTAACTGTCCATATGTTTGGTTTCTGGCAGGCAGCTGGGGTTCAAATTGTCCCCAATATATTGATTGATGCGATTTTGATCAGAATTAAATATTAGCTAAAATATCACGTGAAGTCCTTTGACTAGGTCTGAGGAATTTTTTGAATCTATCTCAGAAGATAACTGGGGCCTCAGTTTAATATTTCATCTGAAAATACCTCCTATAATGATGTTTTGAGTCATCAGCCTAGTTAATGTACTAAAGTTGCTCGAGTGCAATTTTTATTGCATTGCATTACACTTTGCCTGACAGTTGGCTTTAATCTGACATACTTTAACCTATATAAAAGATACACTGTAAAAAATAATATGAATCTGATGTAACTTTTATTGGGAAGAATAATAATATTAGTCATAAACAAACGTAACAGTGATTAAACTACAATTGTACAGTATATTTGTTGTATATAGATCTACTATGCTTTTTCGGAGGGAGCTGTAGGATTTTGACCCAGAGACATTGAAGGAACAGCAATATACAGTATTTCCAATCGGGATGGTGAGTGGTTTGGTGAGGAACTTGCAGGTGGTGGCGTCTCCATTTGTCTATTGATGTCTCAGTTTTGAAATTGCTACTAAGTAGCCTTGATTGACTTTTGCAGTGCACCTTGTAGGTGGTGCGCAGTACTTCTAATGTGGGTCAGTAGTGAATGCTTGTGGATGTGGTGCTCATCAAGCAGGCTGCGTTTTCCTGGATAGTGTCAAGCCTCTTGAATTTCGTTGGTACTCATCCGGGCAAGTGGGAAATATTCAATCACACAACGGACTCATAAATACACGAGTGCAAATGAGATAAAGGAATTATCCTTAAGGTTAATGCTTGTCTGGCAGCAACTATAAAGAAAGAAACAAAATTAACATTTCAGGTCTGTGATCTTCCATCAAACTTGAAAGATAAATTCTGTTTCTGCTCCTAGACCTGCTGAGAGTTTCCCGCATTTTCTGCTTTTATTTCCGATTTCCAGTTGCAGCATTGTACTTTTGAATTAGTATTAATTTTATTCACAAACATTCTACAGCTAATCAGTTAGAAATCTGTTCAATTAGCAACTGGCAAAGTTAAACTTCTGAAATGGAAACAGAAAACCTAAAAGGGTCTGGCAGCATTTGTGGGGAGAGAAATGGAATTAACATTTTGATGTTGGGTTTTGCTGACAGATAAAAAACCATTTAACATAGGCAGAAACTGATATAAGTCAGTTATAGTGATTATATTCATTTTTACTGGAGTTTTAATGAGGAAAATGCTGTGCCTTTCCTGCTCGGCAAATGTAGGTCAGCAAGTCATTTAAAAGACAGATTTAGACTCTTCTGGTAAGTCTAAGACTTCATTGAAGGAGCAGAGGCAGACCAAACAGGTTGGATCCCCTTAAAGAGTTAGAAGTCCAAGGGATAGGATTGGTAACTGGAAAGCAGAACTTCTCATGGGAGTGAAAATAATATAGTTAACCCTCCCAATATTTAATTGGTAAGAATTATTGGTCATCCAGTATAGGATATAGAACAAGCAGGCTGACAATATAGAGACCGTAGAAGGGTGATAGAGATAGGTGTCATCAGCATATACATCAAACCTAATGCCATGTCTTCAAATGATGCCATCAGAAGGGGGTTACGTAAATATATGATTGGAGGACCCGAAGTACTGATCTTCGTAACGCATCAGAGGTAACGTCCTGGAAGTGGGAAGATAGGTCTAAAACAAAAGGCTGCATATTTTTGAATTGAAAGGCATTTAGAAGGGATTTGAGGAAAAGTCTTTTCACTCCAGAGAGTGATGAGGATCTGGAATGCGCTGCCTGGGCAGGTAATTGAGGCAGGTAACTTCATAATTTTTAAAATGTACTTGGTTGAACACTTGAAGTGCCATAACATTCAAGGCTCTGGGTCAAGTGCAGGAAAGTGGGATTCGTGCAAGTAGTAGTTTATTTTTGGCAGTCGAGACTTGATGGGCCAAAACACCCCTTCTATACTGTGTGATTCTGTGAGAAGCCATTGCAGGAATTTCTGACACAATTAAAAAGACTAGAACTGGAGAGTACAGCTTCATTCGGCTAGGAAATAGTGAAGACGCATTGGAGAAAAGAAGGTCATTCACGTCAAAGGCTGCATATAAACTGAGAACGATGAGAAGTGACTGTTTAACCGTAGCGCAGTCACTTCAAACAAAATCATTGTCTTCAGTCTTGATCACAAACTCTGTTTCCTAGCTAACAAACTCATCCCTCTCCCTGACAACTGTCTAAAAGACTGGAGCAGACTGTTCACAAGCTTGATGTTATATTTGATCTCAGATGAGCTTTCAACTCCACATTTGTACCATCACTAAACTACTTATTTCCACCTCAACATCATTATACTCCACCACTGTCTCAACTGCTGAAATCTTCATCCAAGCCTTTGTTACTGCTGGACTCAACTATTCCTAAGTGTACAATTTCCCTGTGTCCAATCCTGTGTTAACTTGAGTTCTTCCAAAGCTCAACTGCGCGCGTCTTAGCTCACAAATCCTGTTCACCCATCACTTCTTTTTCTCATCTGCCTGCATTGGATCCCAGTTAAACATGCATCAATTTTAAAAGTCTCATCCTTGTTTTCAAGTCTTTCCCTGGCCTTGCTGTTTTGTCTTGTGTCATGTCTTTTGGTCAGTGTGTCAATATACTTATACGAGACAAAGTATGTCAGCATGCTTATAAGATACATGCCCATGACACCATCACTATCATGGCATGTGAACCTGATGGTTTAAAGATGTCAAACTCCATTTTAACTAAGGTCACTTGAAGCATGATATACTACAATGAGCATGCTTCCCTGTGTAACTTAATGGTTTAATGTCAGCCTTACCCCGATGTGCATTGAATATAATGCATTATTAGCTAACTTGAAAAAGATCTGTAGATTCTTCAATACCACATCATCCACATCCTGCTTCTTAATTAAGCATTGTCCCATTGGATTAAAAAAATCACTGTTATAAGAAAAATTCATGTGATTTCCTGTCTCTGTAATCTCTGCCAATCACACAACCCTCTGAGATAGCTGCACTCCTCTAATTCTGCTACAAAGCTTAACCTAACTTTAATAGCCTTCAGCTGCCAAGGCTCTAATATCTGAAAAGCTTTTTTGCCCCTTATCTCTGTCTTCCTTTAAAGTGATCCTTAACATGTAGCTTTTTGTCGAAGCTTTTGGTTAACTATCCTAAAATATCCTTAGGTACCTCTGTGTTAATGTTTTCTTCAGAGCACTCCCAAGATGTACCTGGAACATTCATTTAATCAAAACACAATATGGATGAAACTGCTGCATTTATTTATAGCTACTCAGAGTCATACAGTCAAACAACATGGAAATTGACCCTTCAGTCCACCCAGTCCATGCCGACCATGTTCCCTAACTAAACCAGTCCCACTTGACTCCAGATCTTTCCTACTCATGAACGTATCCAAATGCTTTTTAAATGTTGTAACTGGACCTGCATTCACCATTTTCCCTGGCAGTTTATTCCACACATAATTCACTCATGTCCTTTTCAAATCTTTCTCTACTCACCTTAAACATATGCCCCTTAGTTTTGAACACCCTCACCTGAGGGAAAAGACCCTTGTTATTCACCTTATTCATGATCCTCATGATTTTATAAACCTTCATAAGGTCACCCCTAAGGTCCTACACTCCTGAGGAAAATGTCCCAGCCTATCGAAGTCTATTTTTGTAGCTCAAACAATCCATTCCTGGTAACATCCTGGTGAATCTTTTCTGAGCTCTCTCCAGTCTAATAATATCCTTCCTATAACAGGGTGACCATAACTGCTCACAGTGCTCTAGAAGAGGCCTCACCAATGTCCTATACAATCTCACCATGACATGCCAACTCTTATCCTCAAAGATCTGAGCAATGAAGGCAAGGATGCTAAATGTCTTATTAACCATCTTGTTGAGCTGTGACACAAACTTCAAAGAATCATATACCTGAATCCTTAGGTCTCTCTGATCGATAACACTACCTAGGGCCCTACTATTAATTGTATAAGCCCAGTTCTTGTTTGTATTACCAAAATGCAACACCTCATTCAAATTATCCAAATAAACTCCATTTGTCACTCCTCAGCATTGACCCAATTAATCAAGATCACTTTGTATTCTGGATAACCTTTTTCACTGTCCACTTTACCACCTTTTTTTATCATCTTAAAATTTACTAACCATGCCTCCTATATTTTCATTCAAATCATTGATATAAATAACAAGCAAATTGTATTCTGTTTAAAGCATTTCTTTTAAACATAGGAACAAAGTCCAAACCACATGTTGAATCCAAATTAAAACAAATTATATATTATTACTAATACAGTTCTGATAATTGATCCAATTTTGATGACGCAGATTGGGATCATGCAACAAAGGCAAAACATTACCTTTATGATGCACTCCGAAGCCAATCTTAAAGAGACTTCAGTGAAGCTAAATGTAAAGTTCAACTGAATCAGGTATTAATTATCTAGTTTATATCTATTGACACATAATAATTAACAAGGCACTGAATTTTCAAAACATACATAACTTCTGTTTGCATTTCTCATTTAAATGTGCTGTTTTGTAATCATTCGTCATAATGATTGCTTGTATACTGCTACATCTTAAGAAGTTCATCAGGAAAGCGTGCAACAATAACAAAGGCAAAGCCTTGAGTCAAAATTAAAATCAGCCATACAACAGTGAAAGCAAAATTGTTCATGAAAAATTGTCTATTTACAAACTAACATTTTTATATTCCTTATCCTTAACAATATTTCAGTTGTTGATTTGATGGCACCCAAAGAAAATGAATGTAAATCCCAAACATTGACAAGTACCTTGGTTTTATTATTCTTTTTAATTAAATGCTTTATTTACAAAAAAACACTCTCAACTCTCCAAGACTTGAGCTGCACCTGTCTACAACATTAAAGAGACACTTGGAACATCTCCAATTTAATAATATGAGCATAACATATGAAATGAATGACTTGCAGTCATTTAGCTGCAGCTTTTTATAAGATTTATAAAGTTGTTACAAGTCATTCACCCATTGTTGGCACTTCAGAGATATTACTGTTATACAGTTCATTCTTTAATTCTGAATGCATAATTTTGATGCTTTACTTTTCAGAATCCTTGAGCAAAAATATTTTCATAATTAGTTAATATTGTCCAAATCAACAATCTTTCATCATGCTAAGTTTCATTCTATAGGTATGTTGCACCAATTTGAAAAACCTCATCATATAGAAATTCAACTGCAAGTAGGTCATCAGAATATCTTAGCTTTCTGCTGTGGTTTCAGAAATGGTGACCCTTCCATTTTATAATGTTTGAATTTTGAGTAATGATTATTGATGCTAAAAATCTAGCATACTCAAAATAATCCCATTTTATTTCAACATCATCAGCTAATAGGCATTTAATCATCTAAACCTATCAAAGGGAAGCTTGAGGGGTGGTCACTGATTATGTACCAGATGAAAGTGCACAGGTAATTTTAAAAAGAGAATCAAAGTAAGCTATTCAGGATATGAATGATTTTGTCCCCACCCCACCCTAAGACTCGATAATAGAAATATTTGCACTTCAATCTTTCAGGACCATCAAGGGACCCAAGGGGAACATCTGAATTGCACTGTTCAGAAGCCCACTTTCCATCACCTCACATACAGCTGCTGCTGGGTTTGCACTTTGTAAAAGTACTTGATTGACAAGAGGCCTCACAGATACCCACAAAGGATACAACCTGGGTAAATAGTTTAAGATGTATAAATGCTGTTGGCTATCACGTGTTCATTGTTTCCATTTGACCTCAATAAAGACCAAATTAATAATTGCTTAATATTAGTATTGCTGATCTTTTATTGAACTGATCGCAGGTAAAGTTTGAAATGATTGAGTGAAATGGTGGATTTCTTGATGGATCCTTAGTTTTGGAAGGTAAGGAACATGACAATAGATTGTGAAATTGGAGAACAGCTTTCAAAAGTGACCTTTACTCAATTAATAATGATCAACCTTCTCATGTGTACACTGTCTGCCTTGAAACCTCTGCTACTATCCCTAATCCCTGTTCTCTTCCTTCTCCTTAACAATCTCTTGTTGCTCCTAAACTGAATTTTTGGTAATAATAACTGCTGTTTCATGATAACCAGATTATGGAACAAGTCACGAATCTGTAACCTCTTTCACTGTCCCTTCCCTCCACTTCCTCTAACTGAGCATCTGATGTCCATTCGCCTGGCTTCCTCCCATTGCTCTTTTGGACAAAGGAGGAATCCAACAAACATCTCGATATTTCAACAATTCTCCTGGTCCATTCTAAATGGTTTTTAATAATGTGCAGTAACTAATTCTTTTTAGGTGAAGTTGTGGAGTCATAGAGATGTATAGCACAACCTGCTGATGGTATTATTATCTATTACTAATTATTGCTGATGATGTGTTCACAATCCTTTCCATCAAGTTCTCTATTCCTGCTTAGTTGATACAGGAGGGATTGGTAATTGCATCATTCGCCAGCAAAAATAGTATTCAGTCCCTTTAATAAGCATTTGCAGCCAATCCAATTGGTAATCAGACCTTAACTATCCTCCCAGCAGCCATTCTTGTGCACACATCAGCTCCCAGACCTAGAAGGTGACTAAAAGTGAGCGAACAAGCCATTGCAACTCAAGATCCCATCTTGGCCACTCTGAGATTCTCTAACACCTACCGCACTGATGCTACAACAGAGAAAATTGTCCCCAGAGCATTTATATTTCTAAAGGCTCTGAGTAACTATTTACTAATATATATGGCACAGTGAGCTTCAACAGTTGATCCTGACAAGATCACTCCATATTTTTCCTACAATGTGCCCCTTTCCCAATTTTTTTTATTCATTCATGGGATGAGGGTATCACCGGCCGGGCCAACATTTATTACCCATCCTTAATTGCCCAGAGAGCAGTTGAGAGTTAACCACATTGCTGTGGGTCTGGAGTCATATGTAGGCGGAGGCCAGCTAAGGATGACAGTTTCCTTTCCTAAAAGACATGACATTAGTGAACAAGATGAGTTTTATTTTCCAATACATGACAATGGACTCATCGCCATTAGTAGTTCCTTTATTCCAGATTTTTATTGAATTCATATTCCACCCTCCACTGTGGCAGGATTTGAAACTAGTTCCTCAGAACATTACCTGCGTCTCTCAATTAATAGTCCACCACTAGGTCATTGTCTCCCTTTATAGAATGAAAACATATAAAGTTTTCATATTGTCATGACCATGGATCATACCATAAATCACCTATCGATTAGTCAAACTTTTAATTTCAACATGTGATTTTTAAAACATAACTGATACAATAAAAAAACACAACAGTGGTTGCAAATTCACTGTTTGGAGAGGAATTCTGAAATAACATCCCTTTACAGAGTCAAGGAAACTTCAAACAAAAAAGACAAAATATAGAAGATGATATCAAGACACTGACTACCCCTGCACTTCTCAGAAAAAGGCTATCTCCTGTGTACATGTTTTTATTTTACTCTTCCAGGGCTTTACAAAAATACAGGATTTAAAAGTGAGCTTCAAACCTGCCTGATATCCTAGTGTGTACTGTGAAGGTCACAGCATTGAAAACAGCTATTAACCAGCCCTGCACCTCAGGTAAAGAATAGAAAACAATATTGAGTGCCTTCAGCTAGCTACCGTTAAAAGAAACCAGAACAAAATGACTAAATCGACCTTTAAATCCAAGATCCTTGAAATTGAAAGTTAACTACCAGTGCCAACACTATTCCTAAAATCCACTGTAATGGCCATAATGTTCTGTTACCTAGTCTTCATGAATAACTCAGAGATTGACACAAAAGGCAAAAGTGAGGACTGCAGAAGCTGGAGATCATCATGAAAGGCTTTTGCCCAAAATGTCGATTTTCCTGCTCCTCGGATGCTGCCTGACCTGCTGTGCTTTTCCAGCACCACTCTAATCTTGATTCGGAGATGCCGGTGTTGAACTGGGGTGTACAAAGTTAAAAATCACACAACACCAGGTTATAGTCCAACAGGTTTAATTGGAAGCACACTAGCTTTCAGAGCGACGCTCCTTCATCAGGTGATTGTCAGTGATTGACAATCACCTGATGAAGGAGCATCGCTCCGAAAGCTAGTGTGCTTCCAATTAAACCTGTTGGACTATAACCTGATGTTGTGTGATTTTTAACTTTGTACACTCTAATCTTGATTGACACAAAGGTCTTGTTCTTCATTTCTATCTCAGCTCAACACCTATTTTAAGTGTTGTGTTATTATTCCTTCTTGTAGTTAATAACTAATTAACTCACTTTTTTGTTAATCCAAGAAAGTGTGATTAAAGTGGCAGCTTTTAAAACTTAAATTCCTTTGGTCTGAAAGAAAGGTACCCACTAGAGCAAGGATGCTTATTAAATTAACCTTGTTGAAATCAACCAAGGGAGTGGGTAAATGAAGAATGGAAGCCAGTTCATCTCTCCTCAAACAGGAGCTTATCAATTTTGGGTATCCTATCTCGGGCTGAACAAATTGGGAAAACTCATATTGGGACTGGTTACAACAGCATCAAGTTCAAATCATTATTCCTACATTGAAAAAACAAATGGAGAGATGAAAAATTGACTAGGACTATTGAACAAGGTTCTTTCTTCTGATTTTCAGTTCTGCTCCATGAGATGGAAAAGTAATTGCATAGTTTAAAGAAGTGTGCAAAGGGCCTGCATTCTGAGAGAGCTGAAATATTGCACTCTCCATCACCTTCAGCAAGCTTTGCCCCCACTGGTCCATAAA
Source organism: Chiloscyllium plagiosum (assembly GCF_004010195.1). Taxonomy (NCBI): domain Eukaryota; kingdom Metazoa; phylum Chordata; class Chondrichthyes; order Orectolobiformes; family Hemiscylliidae; genus Chiloscyllium; species Chiloscyllium plagiosum. The sequence continues at coordinate 87,706,752 of NC_057712.1, read as the reverse complement.
CTGCTGCATGAGTTATTTCTCATTCTGACACAGCTGCTGGGCCTTTAGTTTCTTTACCGCCTTCTGGATGTCCAACTTCACATCAGCATCACTCTGCTGGGATATGCATTGCTCTCGTAGGAACTTGACTGAGCCATGAGAGCTAAGACCAACAGCTGCCCACTCCCTCGAAAGGATAACATGATGGGATTTAAATCTTGACAAAGGAATTAGTCTAGCTCAAAATTCTACATGAAGTATCACAAATGTATGTTGCATGTATCATAATCAATTATATACTTATATTTGAAGCTTTCTACATTAAATTATTGCATAAAGGTATGAATTCTATACATGTTTAAATACTTACCTACAGAAGACATTCCAATAAGTATAACTTTGAATATAAATCATATTTTTAATTTACTCGCAGATCTATAAGCAGCTGAGCCATACATAGATAAAGGTCTCCAATTTATTACTTGTTTCTAATTGTCTGGCTCAGCATATGCAATGGTGGAGCATTATAATTAATGCTCAGCAGCCAGACTTGGAGAATGGAAAGTTAAACAAGATTCCTTTTCCTGATCTAGCAATGCCTGTGTACATCTGTTGCTATTATCGGTCCATTGCTCAAGATCCCTTTGGATGAATAATCTATTGATGGTGGGTAACTGAATAAGGCATGGATGTGCTCCTTATGAATTGTATAGCCAAGGTACACGTACAGGAGAGAAAAAGCACTGGAGTAAAAGAGTTGAATTTGCCTGAGGAACGCAATATCCAAAAAGGATGGTGAGTTGTCTGCAAAAGAAGAAGGGCCAATCAGGAGTTGACTTGTGAAGGAAGGTGGCAGCCTGCACTGGAGCTGTAAGGGAGTGCAGCTACAGTAATGGCACACAAGAGGGAGCACCGCAAAGACAGGGAGGTGAGGAAGAAGTTGACAGAAAAAATGTCTTAATCCTCAACATGCTCAATATTTAACCTTCAATTAACATCAATAAAAACATTTTATTTGGTTGTTGTTGGTGGCAGTTTGCTCTGTACAAATCGGGTTGCCTTGTTTTCTACATTACAACTGTATTTACATTTCAGAAGTATTCACTGGCAGCACAGCACTTCCTGAGGTCATGAAAGGCTCACTGACATTCTGTTTAGGAAACGTTTGCAATTCTTATGTTTCCCAATGTATGTACTCAGAAATAGTTATGTTGTTTTACAGCAATTGATGAAATTCGTATGCTGCTCAGTGTCACATTAACACATTTGCAGACTCAGAAATGCTTCCAAAGTGTTAATATCCAGTTGGTACATCAAATCATTTGCCTATTGTATTCTGCATTAATGTAAGATACCAAGGGGGCTACTTGAATGCTTGCATTATACAACAATGCATAATGCTCTCATAATTGGAGTACATGTATTCAGAAAGCCAAATAAAGATGATTGGAGCTATCCTTCACACAAATGGTCATGGTCCAAGTGTTTAATGGATGGCAAAAGATATTTACAGCAGAAGCAGATATCACGTGACTACAAAGCAGCCAGCACACTAAAAGTAGAACAGTAGTTTTTCAATGACTCCAGTAAGACTCCCTTAAAAGAGAAGACTACAACAGATATAATTAAGCCCCTTTCACACAACAGATTTAATAGAGCTTGCAATTTAGATGCCTGGTTAAGTCTGATGGAGTCTTGCACATAACATCAGAATATTCTTTCTGCAAAATAACATACTATCCCTCACAAACAAGGATCTCTGCAAAGTCACAACCACAGCCGTCTTCAGTGATTTGTGGAAATCAATGTTACTGTTTTGTCAATATATAAGTTTGACTCTTCCATTTTTCTGACCTCAAACCAGCCTCACTGTACATACATGAGATGACTGCTCCCTAATTATATCTCTTTTGGATTGGGCCCATCCACATCAACGTGAATAAATGGAAGTGTTGAAAAGGGTGGCGCTAGAAAAGCACAGCAGATCAGGCAGCAACCAAGGAGCAGGAGAGTCAATGTTTCAGGCATAAGCCCTTCATCAGGAATGTGGAGGGGAAAGGGGGGTGATAGCTAAATAGGAGGGTGGGAGTGGGGCTGGGGCAAAGGTAGATGGGAAGGCAATAGGTAGATGGAGGTGGGGGGGTAATTGCGAAAGGTCAGAGGGGAGGCTGGAGTGGGTAGGTGGGAAGGAAAATGGACAGTTCAAGGGAGCTGTACCTGGTTGGATCTGGGATGAGATAGGGGGAAGGGAGATTTCAAAATGAGTGAAGTCGATATTGATGCCATGTGGTTATATGGTCCCAAGGTGGAAGATGAGGCATTCTTCCTCCAGTTGGCGGGTGGCTTTGGTTTGGAGGTGGAGGAGGCTCAGGACTTGCATGTCCTTGGTGGAGTGGGATGGGGAGTTGAAGTGATCGCCCACTGGGCATAAGGTTGTTGGGTGTGTGTGTGTGTGTGTGTGTTGCAGAGATGTTCCCTGAAATGCTCCGTGAGTTGGCATCCTGTCTCACCGATGTAGAGGAGACCACATTGAGAGCAATGGACACAGTAGATGATGTGGGTGGATGTGCAGGAAAATCTCTGCCTGATGTGAATAGATCTTTTGAAGCCTTAGATGGAGGTGAGGGCAGAGGTTTGGGCGCAAGTATTACACCTCCTGAAGCAACAAGAGTAGGTGCTGAGTGTGGCGGGTGGGTTGGTGGGGTGCATGGACCTAACAAGGAAGTTGCTGATGGAATGATCTCTGTGGAACGCAGGTAGGAGTGGTCATTGAAATAATTCCTTAATAGTGGTGGTCTTTCTCTGCCACTTTAGTGAAATTGAGAAGTTATGAAATTTTTAATTTTCATGACTTCCTAATGGCTCACATGTGGAAAATGCTCTTATAGCATGAGTTTCTTATCCTGATTGGTTGTTTCTATTCTGGTGTTTTAAAAGCTCCACATTGGAGGTTCTAAAGAAGTAATAGCAGCCAATGTTATTGACAATGGAATCACTAGAAGCACCTAAGTAGTCATCATTATACCTTGCTTCTTCCCCAAATCAAAACAGAGGACAGAGTTTAGGGTCTGATTGAACTCTATGCTGAGTCCAAAAGGCTGTAAAATGCACAATCAAAAGTTAAGGTTTTTATTAGAACACTGCAGCAGGCTGAGTACAGAAATGTCAGGATGATAGGATTGTACTGACAAGACACTGGGGGGGTCTTGACCATTCTTTTAGTATTCTAGTTGGGGACGGAAAGGAGGGAATGGTTGGTGATAATATCACACTGGATGTGTTGGAAACGGGAAAGGATAATCCATTGGATGTACAGGTTGGTGAGGTAGGAGATGACGAGAAAGTGAAGACGATAGTGTTTCCAAGAGGATGGGAAGGGAACAGGGTAAGGTCAGAATTGCAGGAAATGAACCTGAAATGATGGTAGATTTCAAAGATTAAATCTGCCCTTTGCTCTGGACTCCTCTCATTCAAGGTTGAGGGGGCCAGACTCTCACTTGGGGAGAAAGAAAGACAGAACAGATACACACAGTTCGGAAATGTTGCTTTATAGGAACAGATGCAACAGGAATAGACAAATTGGGAGAATGTAGCGGAGTCCTTACAGAAGGAAGGCTGTCAGCAAATATAATTAGGGAAGCTATGGGAGTCAGTGTTGCTCAGAAAATGTTAAGATCCTTTCACTGGCTGAAGCTTTTTAAACTCTGCATTAAAACCCTATTCTCCCTTTGTGGCAATCCAGCTTTTACGAGCAGTGTTTCTGTCACTAATGTGCCCTGCATAGCAAATCATGGCCCCAAAAGCATATTTCACTGCACAAGCAGCAGAATCACATGAATGGGCATTTCATACTCTAGCCAAATGATCCACCAGGAGTTTCAGAAACAGTGTTTAATATTGGTTTATAGGATTCTTCAGCCAAGCAGCTGTGTCTCTTCGCGCCTCTTCTTCAGGATAAAATTAGCATTAAATCAAAACTACCCAATGTTATTAGGCAAAACGATAAGAATAATGCCATTTCCAAAGAATGTAGGTCATATATAAATGAAACAACATAATCAAGTTAATTTCTGTTTGACATCAATGCACAGAATTGGTGCACAGAAAATGTAAGTGTTTCTGAACAAGATATATACAAAAATTTAAAACCGACTGGAGTTAGACAAATTATTGTTTCTTTCCACAGAATATACAAAAAAATTATAAAAGTAAAGTGCAAAAATGACAAAGGTAAATTAGGCTTACTCTTCAGCTTTCCCCTAATACCTCAGTCTGCCTACTACTCTCAATGTGTCAAAAATGGCCTCTTGCTATCAACAAGATCTTTACTAAAGCAGTAATAAATGACCAGTAATTATTGATGAAAAATAATTAATAGAGCACATTGTAATAGCTTCTAATTTAATCGACATTTGGGGCATAAGTTTTTCAGTGGAAGGAAAGAAACAGCCTATTGTAAAAGAGAAATGACTGAATTACATTCTAAAGGAATAAATTAAACATCTTGCCTGCTTTTAATTCATGTAAATAAAGTACGTATTACAAATGTCATAAAGAGGTGCATATTCATTTATTTTAGTAAACTAGTAAGACTGTTATTTTTAAAGCTGTCCTAAAAATTGTAGGAGCTTATTTCAAAAAATTATGAAGCAAAGGATGTGACTCATCCTAATCAATCAAACCTCACTAAGCATTTATGACACTAAAATCTTCTTGTTTTGTGTAACTTTGTTCAAACATTATTCAAAATATGCCTCTGACAGGTACACTTTCCACCTGACATTTCAATAACTGAAATCAGCTAAACTGAAAGATTTTCTAATGGTCCTGTCTGAATTTTGAAGATGGTCCCTACAACACCTGTTACCCCTTCTCGCTTTGTGCTATTTCCAGAATAATGCTTTATAATTAAATTGCTGACGAAAAGGCAAGTCCTACCAGTTGTGAATGGTGGTGGATGATTAAACGACTCACTGGAAGAGGAGACTCCATAAATATCCCCATTCTCAATGATAAAGGAGCACAGCACATCAGTGCAACAAAGCATTTCATTTGAAAAAAAAAGCTATAAGCAATATAGGAGACACTTATCAGTGCTTTTACCGAGGTCTTTCGAAGAATACTTAGCTTTCGTCGTTCAAGTCTGGCCACCACCAAGTTCCATTCACACACAACCTTTTTGGGTCAAAGAATTCTCTCTCATAGCCCTTAAATTCGAGTGACAATCACCTTAAATTTGTTCCCTTAGTAACTGACTTATCTGCTATGGGAAACTGGTCTTTCCTATCTCCTCTATCTAGGTCCCCTATAATTTTCTACTCCGCAATTAAGTCATCCCTCAGTCTCCTCTGTTTTAAGGAATACTGTCATCGCCTATCTAAGCTTTCCTTATGGAGTCATAGAGATGTACAGCACGGAAGTAGACCCTTTGGTCCAACCCGTCCATGCCGACCAGATATCCCAGCCTAATCTAATCCCACCTGCCAGCACCTAGCCCATATCCCTCCAAATCCTTCCTATTCATATACCCATCGAGATGCCTTTTAAATGTTGTAATTGTACTCGCCTCCACCACATCCTCTGGCAGCTCATTCCATACACGTACCCTCTGCATGGAAAGGTTACCCCTTAAGTCTCTTTTACACCTTTCCCCTATCACCCTAAACCTATGCCCTCCCGTTCTGGACTCCCCTACCTCAGGGAAAAGACTTTGTCTATTTATCCTATCCATGCCCCTCATGATTTTGTAAACCTCTATAAGGTCACCCCTCAGCCTCTGACGCTCCAGGGAAAACAGCTCTAGTCTATTCAACCTCTCCCTATAGCTCAAATCCTCCAACCCTGGCAACATCCTTGTAAATCTTTTCCCAACCCTTTCAAGTTTCACAGCGTCCTTCCGATAGGAAGGAGACCAGAATTGCACACAATATTCCAACAGTGGCTGAACCAATGTCCTGTAAAGCCACAACATGGCCTCCCAACTCGTGTAGTCAATACTCTGACCAATAAGGGAAGGCATACCAAATGCCTTCTTCACTATCCTATCTATCTGCAACTCCACTTTCAAGGAGCTATGAATCTGCACTCCAAGATCACTTTTGTTCAGCAACACTCCTGAGGACCTTACTGTGAGAAACAAAAGCTCACACTTCAATAATTTCAGTCCGAGACCAAAAATCTGAAACAGTGTTGGCACGGTGGCACAGTGGGGGCGGCACGGTGGCACAGTGGTTAGCACTGCTGCCTCACAGCGCCAGAGACCCGGGTTCAATTCCCGCCTCAGGCGACTGACTGTATGGAGTTTGCATGTTCTTCCCGTGTCTGCATGGGTTTCCTCCGGGTGCTCCGGTTTCCTCCCACAGTTCCAAAGATGTGCAGGTCAGGTGAATTAGCTATGCTAAATTGTCCGTAGTGTTAGGTAAGGGGTAAATGTAGGGGTATGGGTGGTTTGCGCTTCGGCGGGTCGGTGTGGACTTGTTGGGCCGAAGGGCCTGTTTCCACACTATAAAGTAATCTAAAAAAGTAATCTAATTTGTACACTTGCAAGTGGGTGCAATGTCTAATGCCAGGTAAGGCAATGACAAATGCACATCAAATCCAACAAACTCTCGAAATTTATACAGTTTGAATCCCCATATTTTTTTCTTATTTCATTGTTTGCCCCCATCCTCCGCTTACGTCATTCATTTCCTTAAGACTGATCCCACAACTTCTGTTTATCCGGCCTTGTCCGTGACAAATGCCTATCTCTGGCCCCCCCATAAGGTTGTTTGACGTCATCCCATCCTTTGCTTACCATTATCTACTCCCTCCATCTGTGCTGCCCCTCACAGCATCTTATCACTAAGCCCTTTTAATTGGGGTTTGTTCCTGTGTCTCTGTACAAGTGGGAAACAGATGTTTTTCCTGTTT
>NC_057712.1:87688431-87695327 GCF_004010195.1 Chiloscyllium plagiosum | reverse complement strand
TAAATTCAGATATTTACAAACCCAGTCTTCGTCCGATCTGTACTTTGGCCAGAAGACAGCGGGACGAAGAATGGATTCCTTAGTCCATACAAAGCAACAATATTTAATCATCTTTCTCCCTTGTACAAGTATTATTTTGCCAATTCCACAACATCCTGCCCAAAGGACTTTCTGGAGGTATGTTGTAAGGGACCACGCCTCCATTTCCATTGCCTTTTCCTTACTTTGTTTTCCCAGAGGCTTTTTCCTTACCCACAGCACAATCCATATTGAGTTCCTTCGTTAGTCCCTTATTAACTACTAAAACTCAATCCCAGCCACCAAAGCAATACTTAAAAGTCAATTTTCTTACCCTGGTCTGTGCACAGGCCCCTTTTTTCCGTATTGTCTATCAACCTCCCGTCACTGTCTGATTCAGATGTCTCTCTTGTAGGATTCACACCAGTCATCCAAGGGAGCAGACCAAACCAGGACACGAGACCACTCCTCAATGGGCTTCGGGACGCGTCTTCCCAGTGTCCAAGGCCAGCCACTCCCCCCGGCGATGGAAGAAAATCCCGGACAGCCCCCAATTGTGAGAAACAAAAGCTCACTCACTTCAATAATTTCAGTCCGAGACCAAAAATCTGAAACAGTGTCGTTTATTTGTACACTTGCAAGTGGGTGCAACGTCTAATGCCAGGTAAGGCAATGACAAATGCACATCAAATCCAACAAACTCTCGAAATTTATACAGTTTGAATCCCCATATTTTTTTCTTATTTCATTGTTTGCCCCCATCCTCAGCTTACGTCATTCATTTCCTTAAGACTGATCCCACAACTTCTGTTTATCCAGTCTTGTCTGTGACAAATGCCTATCTCTGGCCCCCCCATAAGGTTGTTTGACGTCATCCCATCCTTTGCTTACCATTATCTACTCCCTCCATCTGCGCTGCCCCTCACAGCATCTTATCACTAAGCCCTTTTAATTGGGGTTTGTTCCTGTGTCTCTGTACAAGTGGGAAACAGATGTTTTTCCTGTTTGCCCATACATCTACCATTGTTCTATAATCATGTCTCATGCTAACATATCATTTTTTTTGCTGAATATATATATTTCCTCATTCTTGTTCTGTATCAGAAGTTATAGTTGCAGAAATAACATTAATTCATCTATATCCCACATTACCATTAAGTGTATAAGTCTTGCTAAGATTTACTTTCCCAAAATGCAGCACCTCACATTGATCTAAATTAAACATCTCAACAATTGTCAAGAACTGGCAACATTTTTGTAAATCTCCTCTATAGTCTGTCCAGAGTAATTATGTCTTTCCTGTAATATGATGACGAAACTATAGACAAAATTCCAACTCTGGCCAAACTTGGGTCTTATGTAGTTCCAACATAACATCCCTGCATCTTCATTCGATATCTGGTCCAATCAAGGAAAGCATTTGATTTACTTTCCACAAGCAATGATTCTGATCTACGTTCTGAAGTCCTACCAGTTGAGAATGGTGATGGATGATTAAATGTATCACTGGAAGAGAAGGCTCCACAAATATTCCCATTCTCAATGATAGTGAAGCCCAGTGCATCAGTGCAAAGGATAAGGTTGAATCACATGCAATAATTTTCAGACAGAAGTGCCAAGTGAATGATCCAACTTTCCTCCTGTGAAAGTCTCCTGCATCACTAATGCCAGTCTTCAGTCAATTTGATTCATTCTATGTGATATCAAGAAATGGCTGAAGGGACTGGATATTGCAAAAGCCATGGGGCCCTGACAACATTCCAGGACTGATACTGAGGATTTGTGCTCCTGAACCTGCTGTGCCTCTAGCCGAGCTGTTCTAGTGTAAGACCATAAGACCATAAGAAATAGGAGTGGAAGTAAGGGCGTTCAGCCCATCGAGTGCACTCCCCCATTCAATCATGGCTGATTAGCATTTCAATGCCACTTACCCACATTCTCCCCGTATCCCTTAATTCATTGCGAGATTAAGAATTTATCAATCTCTGCCTTGAAGACATTTAACGTCCCAGCCTCCACTGGGCTCCGTGGCAGTGAATTCCCCAGGCTCACCACTCTCTGGCTGAAGAAATGTCTCCTCATTTCCGTTTTAAATTGACATCCTCTAATTCTAAGGCTGTGCTTAGAATCCCTCCTTGACGGAAACAATTTTCCAGAATTCACCCTTTCTAAGCCATGCATTATCGTGTAAGTTTCTATTAGATCTCCCCTCAACCTTCTAAACTCTAATGAATACAATCCCAGGATCCTTAGCCAATCATCGTATGTTAAGCCTACCATTCCAGGGATCATCCATGTGAATCCCTGCTGGACACGCTCCAGTGCCAGTATGTCCTTCCTGAGATGTGGGGCCCAAAACTGGACACAGTATTCTAAATGGGGTCTAACCAGAGCTTTATAAATTTTCAGTAGCACATCACTGCTTTTACATTCCAACCCTCTTGAAATAAATGACAACATTACATTTGCTTTCTTAACCATGGACTCGACCTGCAAGTCAACCTTTAGAGAATCTTGTACTAGCACTCCCAGATCCCTTTGTACTTTGGCTTTATGAATTTTCTCACAGTTTATAAATTAGTCCATGCCTGTGTTCTTTGTTCCAAAGTGTAAGACCTCACATTTGCTCACATTGAATTTCATCAGTAATTTCTTGGACCATTCTCCTAAACTGATAAATCTGTCAGTAGTCTCCCCACCTCCTCAGAACTACCTGCCTGTCCACCTAACTTCGTATCATCGGCGAACTTTGCCAGAATTGCCCCAGTTTCTTCATCCAAATCATTTATATAGAAAGTGAACAGTTTCAGCCCTAATACTGAACTCTGCGGGACACCATTTGTCACCATCTGCCATTCTGAAAAAGAACATTTTATTCCAACTCTCTGCCTTCTGTCAGATAGCTAATCCTCAATCCATGCCAGTAGCTCACCTCAAACACCATGCGCCCTCACCTTACTCAGCAGCCTCCCATGAGGCACCTTATCAAAGGCCTTTTAGAAATCTAAGTAGATAACATCCACTGGGTTTCCCTGACCTAACCTACTTGTTACCTCTTCAAAGAATTCTAACAGGTTTATCAGGCATGACCTCCCCTTACTAAATCCATGCTGATTTGTTCTAATTCGACCCTGTATTTCCAAGAATTTAGAAATCTCATCCTTAACGATGGATTCTAGAATTTTATCTACAACCGAGGTTAGGCCAATTGGCCTATAATTTTCAATCTTTTGTCTTGATCCTTTCTTGAACAAGGGGGTTACAACTGCAATTTTCCAATCATCTGGGACTTTCCCTGACTCCAGTGATTTTTGAAAGATTACAACCAACATCTCCACTGTTTCTTCAGCCACCTCCCTCATAACTCTAGGATGTAGCCCATCTGAGCCAGGATATTTATCAGTTTTTAGACCTTTTAGTTTATCAAGTACTTTCTCCTTTGTAATGGCCACCATACTCAACTCTGCCCCTTGACTGTCCTTAATTGTTGGGATATTGCTCATGTCTTCCACTGTGAAGGCTGACACAAAGTATTTATTAAGTTCTTCAGCTATTTCCTTATCTCCCATCACTAACATTCCTGTATCAATTTGGAGTGGCCCAATCTCTACTTTTGCCTCTCATTTGTTTCTTATGTATTTAAAGAAATTTTTACTATAATTTCTAATATTACTGGCTAGCTTTCTTTCATTGTTGATTCTCTCCTTCCTTATTTCTCTCTTTGTTATCCTCTGTTTATTTTTGTAATCTTCCCAATCTTCTGATTTCCCAGTGCTCTTGGCCACTTTATAGGCTCTCTCTTTTTCTGTGATACATCTCCTGAGTTCCTTCATCAGCCATGGTTGTCTAATTACTAACCCCATGCCCCCGGGTAATCTTTCTTTTCTTTGGGATGTACCTCAATACTGTGTCCTCAATTACACCCATAAACCCCTGCCATTGTTGCTCTACTGTTTTCCCCACTAGGTTCTGCTTCCAGTCAATCTTCATCAGTTCTTTTCTCATGCCCCTTTAATTATCTTCATTTAACTATAACATTATTATATCTGATTTTGCCTTCTCCCTTTCGAACTGCAGACTAAACTCTACCATATTGTCATTGGACAGGCAAATGGACGTACATGGAATAGTGTAGGTGGGATGGGCTTCAGATTAGTATATCAGGGCGGCACAACATCGAGGGCCAAAGGGCCTATACTGCGCTGTAATGTTCTATGTTATGATCGCTGCTTCCTAAGTGTTCCCTGACTTTAAGATCTTTTATAAAGTCTGGCTCATTACATAGCACGAAGTCCAGAATAGCCTGCTCCCTTGTGGGTTCCATCACAAGCTGTTCCAAAAACCCATCTTGTAAGCATTCCATGAATTCGCTTTCTTTGGATCCACCGGCAACATTATTCACCCAGTCCATTTGCATATTGAAGTCCCCCATGATCACTGTGACCTTCCCTTTCTGACATGCCCTATCTATTTCCTACGACATCTTGCTTCCCTGGTCCTAACCACTGCTGGGAGGCCTGTACAAAACTCCCATTATGGTATTTTTGCCTTTGTGGTTCGTCAACTCCACTCACACAGTCTCCACATCATCTGACCCTATATCATTTAATGTCATAGATTTAATTTCATTCTTGACTAACAGGGCAACCCTGCCCCCTCTGCTCATCTCCCTGTCTTTTTGATAAGTTATAAATCCTTGGATGTTTAACTGTCAGTCCTGAACACCCTGCAACTATGCCTCTATGATGCCTACCACATCATAATCACTTATGATGATTTGTGCTGGGTTAATTCATTTACTTTGTTACGAATGCTTCGAGCATTCAGGTAAAGCACCTTAATGCTAATTTTCTTATCTTCAAGATTTCCATCACCTCTACCTAAGTTATCCTTCCTTTTTGCTTCATTCTTCATCTGTCTTGAACTTAAACTCTGCACACATGCTAACCTGCTGCTTATCTTTCTAATTGTCTCCATATTCCATGTTGCTTTCCCTTTCCCTTCCCCCGATTCACAAGTTTAAAATTCTAGTGACCACTGGTTCCAGATCAGTTCAGGTGGAGACCGTCCCATAGGTACAGATCGCCCCGGTTCCAAAACTAATACCAATGTCCCATGAAATGGAAACCCTCTTTCCACACCAATCTCTTAGCCACATGTTTACTTCCTTGCATCTAGCATCTAGAAGCAACATCTAACTAACAATGTAGAAAATTGCCCATATATATATGTATTTGTATGTATACAAAGAGCAGGAAAAAGCTGACTGAGCCAATTACTGCTCCGTCAGCTTGCTCTTGATCATCAGTAAAGTGTTGGAAAGGGTAATCAACAATGTTGTCACACAGCACTTACTTAGCAATAACCTCTTTACTGTAATTTAGTTTGGGTTCTACCAGGTTCACTCAGCTCTTTACATCATTGGTTCATACATGGACAAAGGGGGTAGAACTCCAGAGGTGAGGTGAGCCTGACTGCCCTTGACATCAAGACTACTTGAATGAGTGTGGCATCAAGAGAGCCCTCGCAAAAATAGGGTTAATGGGAATCAGGGGTAAACTGGTTAGAGTCATACTTAGCACAAAGGAAGATGGCTTTTATTGTTGTAAATTAATAATTTTAGCCACAGGCTATTAAAGCAGGTGTACCTCAGAGTAGCGTCCTAGATCCAACCATCTTCAGCTGCTCCACCAATGATCGTGTCAGAAGTGTGTATGTTTGCTGATGGTTTCACAATGTTCAGCAATTCCTCAGAAAATTAAGCGGTACATGTTCAAGTGCAACAAGGCCTGATGATATCCAAGCTTGGATTGACAAATGGAAAGCAATATTCGTGCCACACAAGTGCCAGGCAATGACCATCGCCAACAAGAGAGAATCTCCATCACAACTTGGTATTCAATAGCATTTACGTTGCTGAATTTTTCATAATCAACATCCAGAGAGTCACCATAACCAAAAATTGAACTGGACTAGCCACATACGTACCTTATATACCAGCGAGCCTTACATCTGTTGTAGGAAGAGTTTTGGAAAGGATTATAAGAGATTAGATTTATAATAATCTAACAAGCAACAATTTGATTGGAATTAGTCAACATGGATTCATCAAGGGCAGGTCATGTCTCACAAACCTCACTGAGTTTTTTGAGAAGGTGACCAGGCATATGGGTAAAGGTAGGGCAGTTGATGTGGTGTACATGGATTTCAGTAAAACCTTTGATAAGGTTCCACATGGTAGGCTACTAGAGAAAACAAGGAGGCATGGGATTGAAAGTGATTTAGCAATTTGGATTAGAAACTGGCTTTCTGTAAGAAGGCAACGAGTGGAGGTTGATGGAAAATATTCAGCCTGGAGTCTAGTTACTAATGGTGTGCTACAAGGATCTGTTTTGGGACCATTGCTGTTTGTCATTTTTATAAAGGATTTGGATGCAGACATAAGTGGATGGGTTAGTAAGTTTGCAGATGATAAAAAAAGTTGGTGGAGTGGTGGGCAGTGCGGAAGAATGTTGCAGTTTGCAAGGAGACGTGGATAAACTGCAGAACTGGGCTGAAAGGTGGCAAATGGAATTCAATGCAGATAAATGTGAGGTGATTCACTTTGGGAAGAATATAAGAAGGCAGAATACTGGGTCAATGGAAAGATTCTTGGTAGTGTGGATATACAGAGGGATCTTGGTGTCCATGTACATAGATCCCTGAAAGTTGCCACCCAGGTTGATAGTGCTGTTAAGAAGGCATACAGTGTATTAGTTGAAAAATGTGGTGCTGGAAAAACACAGCAGGCCAGGCAGCATCCGAGGAGCAGGAGAATCGACGTTTCGGGTATAAGCCCTTCTTCAGGAATGAAGCTGATGTGCCAGGTGGGCTGAGAT
>NC_057712.1:87665094-87688396 GCF_004010195.1 Chiloscyllium plagiosum | reverse complement strand
GAGAGTTCCTAGGCAGAAGATGAGGCGCTCTTCCTCCAGGTGTCATGTGGTCAGGGTCTGGCGATGGAGGAGGCCAAGGACCTGGATGTCCTTGGTGGAGTGGGAGGGGGAGTTAAAAAGTTCAGCCACGGGGCAGTTGGGTTCGTTGGTGCAGGTGTCCCAGAAGTGTTCCCTGAAACGTTCCGCAAGTAGGCGGCCTGTCTCCCCAATGTAGAGGAGACCACATCAGGTGCAATGGATACAGTAAATGATGTGTGTGGAGGTGCAGGTGAATTTGCGACGGATATGGAAGGATCCATTGGGGCCTTGGAGGGAGGTGAGGGGGCAGGTGTGGGTGCAAGTTTTGCACTTCTTGCGGTTACAGGGGAAGGTGCCGGAAGTGGAGGTTGGGTTGGTTGGGGATGTGGACCTGACGAGACAGTCGCGGAGGGAGTGGTCTCTCCGGAACGCTGATGGGGTGGGGAGGGAAATATATCCCTGGTGGTGGGGTCTGTTTAGAGGTTGAGGAAATGATATGATGTATCTGGAGGTTGGTGGGGTGGAAGGTGAGGACCAGTGGGGTTCTGTCGTGGTGGCGACTGGAGGGGCGGGGTTCAAGGGCGGAGGTGCGGGAATTTGATGGAGACATACAAGATGATCAGAGGATTAGATCGGATGGACAGTGAGAGTCCTTTTGTTAGGATGATGATGTCTGCTTGTACAAGGGGGTATAGCTGCAAATTGAGGGGTGATAGATTTAAGACAGATGTCAGAGGCAGGTTCTTCACTCAGAGAGTGGTAACGGCGTGGAATGCCCAGCTTGCCAATGTAGTTAACTCACCACTTTAGGAACATTTAAACAGTCCTTGGATAAGCATATGGATGACGATGGGATAGCTTAAGGTGATGGCTTAGATTAGTTCACAGGTCAGTATAACAATGAGGGCCGAAAGCCCTGTTCTACACTGTATTGTTCTATGTTCTATGTTCTAAGTACAATGGCTGCAAGAGCAGTTTAGAGGCTAGAAATTCTACATTAAATAATTCACCTCCTGACTCATCAGCTTCAACAACATTAATGAGGCTTGACACCATCCAGGATAAATCCGCCCACTTTCCGCCCACTTGTTTTGGCACCATATCCTCAAACATTCATTCCTTCCACTAGTGATGCATTGTAGCAGCAGTATGTAACGTTTACAAGATGCATAACAAAAATTCACCAAGGTTTCCTAAGCAGTCCCTTCCAAACCCATGACCCATGCCATCCAGAAAGACAAGAGCAGCAGCTACACATGATGATATTCTCACTTGTTTTTCCCTTGAAGCCATTAACCCTGCTTTCTTTACTGGGAATGGAAGTGGAGTCAGTTCACATTAGAAACAAAGGTTGTGAATTTCCCTCAAGAAGGAAAAAGATAAAAGCATGACAATAAGCAAAAGTGCAGATGTCAATGCTTGTTTTTAAAAATGTGAGTGAGTTAGAGGAAGTTCTTTTCAGTTTGTAATTTATAAATGTAATTGTTTTCTTTCTTATTTACATTGAAATACTTTAGAACCTGGACTGTAACATTAGGCAAATTGCAAGGGAGATCCGAATGTGGAAAATTAGAACATTACAATCAAACAAACTGGCCATGAGGGGCTTTTAATAGATTTTTAAACCATATTTCAATTCACATATTAATGTAGTACAGAAAATGCAAAGCACAAATCTCCTCCACTCTGTTGGTATATTAATTGCTGAATAAAACTAATTGTTGGAAAAACCCGTCAGGTTCAGTAATGTCCTTTAGGGAACGAAATCTGCAATCATGTCTGGTGCATGAGTCACCAAACTTTGGAATTTCATACAGCATGTAATCAAGAAGGCTAATGGGGTTATGCTTTACAATGAAAGGAACTGAACATAAAAGTAAGGATGTTATGCTTAAGTAATGCAAGGCCTTTCTGAGAACACAGCTCAAATACTGTGTACGCATCTCCAATTAAGAAAGGATGTAAATACATTGGAAGTGGTTCAGAAGAACTTTATCAGATTGATACCTGGAATGATCAGGTTGTACAATGAGGATAGGTTGGACAGACTGAATGTATTTCCATTGGCTTTTAGAAGAATGAGGAGTGACTTTATTGAGGTGTATAAGATTCTGGATAAGCGAAAGTGAGGACTGCAGATGCTGGAGATCAGAGTCAAAGAGTGTGCTCCTTGGATGCTGCCTGACCGGTTGTGCTTTTCCAAGAATCTGGATAGTCCTGACAAGCATCTGGAAATAATGTTTTCTCTCATGGGTCAGTCCAGAACTAAGAGAATTTGTCTCCCTTCAATGCAGCAATGAAGAAAACCTTTTTACTCTCAGAGGGTCTGCAATTTTGGAATGCTGCCTCAGGAGGCAGTGGTAGCAAGATCATTAAATATTTTCATGACAGAGTTGGATACATTCTTGATAGGCAAGGAATCAAGATTTAATAGGGATAGATGGAAATATAGAACTCAAAACAGAAATTGATCAGCCATTTTATGATTGAATGGTGGACCACATTTGAAGGGCAAAATGGTCTACTTCTGCTCCAACTTTGTGCATTCATATGTTCTTACCTCATCGGTGACTCAAAATCAACAACAATGTAATTAACCCTTAGCTGTCAGCTGAAATGGCCTGGCTAACCACTCCATCAAGGTCAATTAGGGTAACAAATGTTGGCCTTGTCAACAAGGGCCAAGAAAACGAAGCAGCCTACGTTTTAAGAAGTAGAAAATGCAAAAATAATATGCCATCATGGTGCGTTGCATAATGCTAATAGAAGGTGAGTTGGAACACATGTACATAATACTTTAAAAAGGATTTTTTTTTTTGCCTGAACCAGGCAACCAGGTTTATTGAAACAGTCATTGTAATCCAGAGTCAATTGTCACATATTACTGATTATAAGACTGTCTGAATCAAATTTGTTAATGCCAATTTCAAACCGTACTCTAGATCCCAATTTTCTTTTTGAAATAAAGACGATTCTGGGATAGAAATTTCAACAGGGATTTCCCAATTCCCTCTATCTGAAAAGGCAGGCCAAATGCTCAATGTCTCATTGGATGACCTGCATCTTTAAATGCAAAGCTGTCTGTGTTGAACTGAAACATCTGCGAGTATTATGGTTTCAAATCCAGTTCTGGGCTTGAATCCAAAATCAATTCAGGCAAAAAAGCACACCACAAATTGAAGCAATCATCAATCTTGTACTTGCTAAAGAACCTGCTAAAATAAGTAAGTCAAACATTTTGGTAATTAAATTGCCTCCAAAAGTGGGAATAGGGATCTCAGTGCACAGTTTGCCCACAGTAATGATGGTGGCACACCAACAAGATGCTGTTCACTCATCAGAATATTTTTTTAGATTAGATTCCCCACAGTGTGAAAACAGGCCATTCAGCCCAAGTCCACACCAACCCTCTGAAGAGTAACCCACCCAGATCCAATTCCGTCTGACTAGTGCACCTAACATTATGAGCAACTTAGCATGGTCAATTCACCTAACCTGCACATCTTTAGACTGTGGGAGAATGTGCAAGCTCCACACAGTCACCCAAGGTGGGAATTGAACCTGGGTCCCCAGCACTGTGAGGCAGCAGTGCCACCCATATTAGTGGTTACTTTTTATCTCTTTCTCAATAGCTTCCGGAGAAGAGAAAATCTGACTCTGAAGGAGTTCTGAAGAGAGAAGTTGCACCCTTGAAACATAGCTTAGGAGTATCAACATTCACTTGCAATAGCAGGACAACAAAATTTTTGAGAGTCCTATGCCATATTTTTGATTCTACGATGAAGAAGATGGGTGAGCTATTAGCAAGAATACTGAGCACAGACTGACCTCTGTGTAGAATGTGGTGAAGGAGTGCAAAGAATAATGAAAACAACCTCAGAAATTGCTGCATTATCAGTAAATAGAAGAGTCAGAGTCAGGACTATTGGGATTGTATCTGGAACTGCCACAAAACAAAATTAATGAAAAAGTAAGACAGGAGGAACTCCAAAACTGCCCAGTGTCCCAGCTCACAGCATCTGTGGATTTCAGGAACTTTTAAAAAATGCGGAACACAATTCTCATGCTTTAACACTGCTGAAGAATTTTTCTGCACATGCAGGGTTTCCTGTTCCCTGTAAACTTTGGAAAACTCAGTAAGCACACCCTGTAAAATAAGTATCCCTTAAAGCTGAAAGTACTGCAACTTCCATTATTTCTTCAATGTATAGTTTTTCCCCATTAGCACTGATGGTCAGATAAACTGACATAACTCGCTTTGCCTGAAGACTAGATGTAGATTATCTGAGAAAGAGATAAAAAGTAACCAGTAATATGGGTGGCATGGTTGTTCAGTGGTCAGCATGTGGAATAATATCGGAAAAATATTACAATCTTCGCTGAATTAAAAACTGAAGAGTCAAGTACCACAGAGACTATTTCTAGAATCAATGATACTAGTCCTGATAATAACAGTTCACACCACAATCACACTTGTCTGCTGGTCAGGAATCTCTGAAGAAGAAAGAGGCTCATCCTTTTCCAACACAAACGAATTGGGATAATAACATTGATCAAATTCTTGGAAACCAAGTTCCTCACAAGACATCATCCACACTTCTTGGCTTGGAATTTCTAGAGGTAAAGAAAGTTGGGGAAACTCTCAAAACAATAATAGGGTTGTTATGGTAGGGGAATTTTAACTTTCCAAACATAGACTGGGACTGCCATAGTGTTAAGGGTTTAGATGGAGAAGCATTTGTTAAGTGTGTACAAGTAAATTTTCTGATTCAGAATGTGGATGTACCTACTACAGAAGGTGCAAAACCTGACCTACTCTTGGGAAATAAGGGAGGGCAGGTGACGGAGGTGTCAGTGGGGGAGTACTTTGGGGCCAGTGACCATAATTCTATTAGTTTCAAAATTATGATGGAAAAGGGTAGACCAGATCTAAAAGTTGAAGTTCTAAATTGGAGAAAGGCCAATTTTGACAGTATTAAGCAAGAACTTTCAAAAGCTGACTGGGGACAGATGTTTGCAAGTAAAGGGATGGCTGGAAAATGGGAAACCTTCAGAAATGCGATAACGAGAGTCCAGAGACAGCACATTCCTGTTAGGGTGAAAGGAAAGACTGGTAGGTATAGGGAATGCTGGATGACTAAAGAAATTGAGGGTTTAGTTAAGAAAAAGAAGGAAGCATATTTCAGGTATAGACAGGATTGATCGAGTGAATCCTTAGAAGATTATAAAGGCAGTAGGAGTATACTTAAGAGGGAAATCAGGAGGGCAAAAAGGAAACATGCAATAGCTTTGGCAAATAGACTCAAGGAGAATCCAAAGGGTTTTTACAAATACATTAAGGACAAAAGGGTAACTAGGGGGAGAATAGGGCCCCTCAAAGTTCAACAAGGCGGCCTTTGTGTGGAGCCGCAGGAGATGGGGGAGGTACAGTGTTTACTATGGAAAAGGACATGGAAGGTATAAAATGTTGGGAAATAGATGGTGACATCGTGAAAAACATCCATATTACAGAGCAGGAAGTGCTGGATGTCTTGAAACGCAAAAAAGTGGATAAATCCCCAAGAGCTGATCAGATGTACCCTAGAACTCTGTGGGAAGCTAGGGAAGTGATTGTTGGGCCTCTTGTTGAGCTATTTGTATAATCGATAGTCACAGGTGAGGTGCTGGAAGACTGGAGGTTACATAACGTGGTGCTACTGTTTAAGAAAGGTGGTGAGGACAAGCCAGGGAACTATAGACCAGTGAGCCTGACGTCGGTGGTGGACAAGTTTTTGGAGGGAATCCTGAGGGACAGGATGTACATGTATTTGGAAAGGCAAGGACTGATTAGGGATAGTCAACATGGCCTTATGCGTGGGAAATCATATCTCACAAGCTTGATTGAGTTTTTTGAAGAAGTAACAAAGAGGATTGATGACAGCAGACCGGTAGACATGATCTATATGTATTTCAGTAAGGCGTTTGACAAGGTTCCCCATGGGAGACTGGTTAGCAAGTTTAGATCTCATGGAACACATGGAGAACTAGACATTTGGATACAAAACTGGCTCAAAGGTAGAAGACAGAGGGTGATGGTGGAGGGTTGTTTTTCAGACTGGAGGCCTGTGACCAGTGGAGTGCCACAAGGATCAGTGCTGGGTCCACTACTTTTCATCACTTATATAAATGATTTGGATGTGAACATACGAGGTATAGTTAGTAAGATTGCAGATTACACCAAAATTGGAGGTGTAGAGACAGCGAAGAAGGTTACCTCAGATTACAACAGGATCGAGTGTTGCAGAACAAAGAGACCTTGGAGTGCAGATTCATAGTTCCTTGAAAGTGGAGTCACAGGTAGATAGGATAGTGAAGAAGGCATTTGGTATGCTTTCCTTTATTGGTCAGAGTATTGAATACGGGAGTTAGGATGTCATGTTGCTGCTGTACAGGACATTGGTTAGGCCACTGTTGGAATATTGTGTGCAATTTGGTCTCCTTCCTTTTGGAAAGATGTTGTGAAACTTGAAATGGTTTAGAAAAGATTTACAAGACTGTTGCCAAGGTTGGAGGATTTGAGCTAACGGGAGACATTGAATAGGCTGGGGCTGATTTCCCTGGAGTGTCAGAGGCTGAGGGATAACATTATAGAAGTTTATAAAATCATGAGGGACATGGATAGAATAAATAGACAAAGTCTTTTCCCTGGGGAGACCAGAACTAGAGGGCATGAGTTTAGGGTGAGAGGGGAAAGATATAAAAGAAACCTAAGGGCAACGTTTTCACACAGAGGGTGGTGCATGTATGGAATGAGCTGATAGAGGAATGGGTGGAGGCGGGTACAATTGCAACATTGGAAAGGCATCTGGATGGGTATATGAATAGGAAGACTTTGGAGGGGTGCTGGCAGGTGGACTAGATTGGGTTGGGACATCTGGTCGGCATGGACAAGTTGGACCGACCGGCCTGTTTCTGTGCTGTACATCTCGATGACTCTATGACTCTGTGTCGTTCAATCTTCTTTGGATAAAAATCCACTTCTTAGAGAGGCTGAGAGAAAGCCTCACAAGAAGAAATACAATCATCATCTAGGCATGGAAATTCCTCACAGAATGGAATATAATCAAAATCGAGGCTGAAGTAATCATACAGTCCAAAATCATCTCACTGATATGGAGGTCCCTGCACCAACTGTGGAAGTTGGAATCATACAAAGGTCAACTCGACAAAGGCTTGGTCTGCTTCCTTAAGAAATAAATAGGATACTTTAAAACGTTACTGTTACTTTAAAGGTTACTTTAAACCAGCAATAAAGTAGAAGGTTAATACCTCCAGGGGTCTGGATCTGGAAGACGCTTAGTGTTAACTCACTTCATACTAGGAGATAGGATCTTGCTGGTTGACCCTGAATCAAAGAAAAATGAGCTATTAAAATCATTCAGATTCACAATGACGGAGGAAAAAATCCTGGCCTTGATTGCTGAGCTTCCCTGTAGGTCTAACAACCTGCATGTAAGGTCCCCTTCTTGTAGCACAGTGCTAGTTTCCTTATCCCTGAACTGAGAGACTCAGGCTCAAGTCCCACCTGCTTCAGAGCTGTGTAATAACATCTCTGAACAGGTTGATTAGAAAAATAGTTTCTTTTTAAAATAAAGAACCTGAAGCCCAGCAAGTATAATACTTGCACGTCTTTCTTCTATTTATTCTCATTCGGAAGCAGTATTCTTCTCCATTGTAGAAGTGTCCTATTTAATTTAACAAGTTTTGAGAAGATTTGTAACTCAGTCTGAAGTTCTGGATGTATTTAAATTACTTGGAAAAATGATTTTACAATGCAAACCAGGTGAAGTGTCCAAATCTGCTTCACTGACAGCATTACTTACCCTCTGCTGTGCAATCTTGTTGCACATGATGCTTCCCTGCATCACAACACCATTATTCCAAGACAGCATTTCTCAGGCTTTCTTCAGTTGTGGTACATTTCTAGCTGGGCCAGCCATGCTCCTTTCTGCCTAACCAATCAGCAGGCTCCAATTGAGCCCGTGGAATTTCTCAAAGCACATCTGGTAATGTGCACTTTCTTTGATCTGCCTGGTATCTTGGACAGTTTGGTCAGAAAAATCAGAAATTTTGTTATGAAAGACTCTGACCACCATTCTACCTCAGATAAGCCCAGTCTTTAATAACCCATGTACTCATGAACCAGCTAATCAATAGAAATCATTAATAAAGGAGTCTGCTCTTTCCCTGGCTGTTGAGACTGCTGGTTGAAGCCGATATTTTAGGTAACAAGGACTAAAATGAGAATTAGGTAAAAACAATGACTGCAGATGCTGGAAACCAGATTCTGAATTAGTGGTGCTGGAAAACACAGCAGTTCAGGCAGCATCCGAGGAGCAGGAAAATCAACGTTTCAGGCAAAAGCCCTTCATCAGGAATGGTATTCCTGATGAAGGGCTTTTGCTCAAAACGTCGATTTTTCTGCTCCTCAGATGCTGCCTGAACTGCTGTGTTTTCCAGCACCACTCTAACCTAAAATGAGAATTAAATTTTACAAAAACTGACTGAAAATCTAACCTTGTAGCAATGTAGTGGGCAGAAGCTCACTGCTATCGGCAATTGTTGAACTGGAAATTTTATTTATTCACTCATGGGATGTGAGCACTGCTGGCTGGACCAACATATATTACTAATTTTTAGTGGCTCTTGCTCTGGGCACACAGGTTCAAATGCTGCCACAGCAGATGGTGGTACTTGAGTTTAAAGCAAAATCTGGAATTAAGAGTCTAATGACAACCGTGAATCCATTGTCAGTTGTTGGGAAAACCCATTTGGTTCACTAATGTCCTTTAGGGAAGGAAACTGCCATCCTTACCTGGTCTGGCCTACATGTGACTCCAGACCCACAGCAATGTCGTTGCTTCTTAACAGCCCTCTGGGCAATTATGGATGGGCAATAAATGTTGGCCTAGCCAGAGATGCACTCATCCCATGAGTGAATGAAAAGAAGATGGTGGTAAGCTGTCTCCTAATACCCACAATGTCAGGGAGAGAATTCTAGGATTTTGACACTGAACAAACTTTGAGATATTTTCAAGTCAGGATGGTGAGTGGCTTGGAGGAGAACATGCAATGGTGGTGTTCCTATGTATCTGCTGCTGTTGTCCTTCTAGCTGATAAATGTCCTGGATTTGGATGGTCCTGCATAAGGATCCTTGGAGATTTCTGCAGTGCATTTTGTAGTTGGAACACATTACTACTATAGAGCATCAGTGAAGGAGGGAGTGGATGCTTCTGGATGTGGTGCCAAAGAAGCGGGCTGCTTTATCATGGATGGTGTCAAGCTTCTTGAGCATGGTTGGAGCTGCACTCATCCAGGCAACTGAGGAGTATTGCATCACATTCCTGACTTGTGCCTTGTAGATGGTGGATAAGCAATGGGGAGTCAGAAAGTGAATTACTTGTTGCAGGTTTCCTATCCTCTGATTTGCTCTTTTGTCATAGTATTTATATGGCGAGTCCAATTGAGTTTCTGGTCAATGGCAACCCTTAGGATATTGATAGTGGGATTCAGCATGTTAACACCATTGAACAAGAAGGACAATGTTTAAAATTTCTTTTCTTGGCGAGGTTAATTGCACTTGTGTGGCATGAATGTTACTTTCAACTTAAGCGCTGACACTTAGATATTATTCAGATCTTGTTGCAAATGGAAACATACTGCTTCAGTGTCTGAGGAGTCATGAAGAATACATTGTGTTGAGTGACTAATGCAGTATCAGACTTTCAGGCTGAATGTATGAATAAAGAATCCTCTTTTGTTAAACCCACAAAAGCTTGCTATTGGTATAGAAAAATTGACTACACACACAAGTTGAAAACATATGCACCTTCTGATTAAGGACAGTAAGGAAAGAGTACATGGAGTTTCAATTCTTTCCATAGCAGTGCTGAAAGAATAAAGGCAGTCTTCTGATTGCAAATGGGTTCCATTCTGGAGTTTGGTTGCAAGTTGACTTGTACACAAGTCAGAATATAATGCAGGGCAATATAAAGCAGCTGTTCATAGGTATAACAGATGTTCATATGTCAGATCCCTAACAGTAGCACAGGTCTTTAAAATTATAGCCCTGCATGAGTTTGTGCATAAGAACATTTGCAAGTTGGGCATCCATAAATCAGGGAGCCCTGTATTTCTACTGCCTGTCAACTCCAGAGGAGCCTTGTAGGAACAAAGAGAAAGCAAACAGAGACAGATGGAAGAGCAATAGCAAATTATTGTGGAAGCAACTAAATCTCTCTCCAGATATTGACTCATTCTCATAATCTTATCCCAATCCACATGTTCCTACCTTCAGTTACAGTTTACTCAGAAAGTGATCCATTTCATAAATTTGTAATTTTCTAGATTACTTTGCCTTAAAAAAAGAAAGTCTCATCTACTTTTCTCCAGTCCCTCACCACCTCTCCAGTATTTTGTAATTTCTAGAATATTTGTATTTGATTTCCTTCATTATTCTTATTAGTCCAATAATAACCTTTGGGTACACTTTCTTCAGTTCTTGGTGTTTATTTTCCTTAATTTAGCATAGCTGTTTGACACTGCTGAAAAATGTGTTGCTGGAAAAGTGCAGATGAATGCAGATTTCTCCAGCTTCCTCATTTCCCCTCCTTCCTCATTTCCCCTCCCCCCACCTTATCTCAGTCCCAACCCTCGGACCCAGCACCACCTTCTTGACCTGCAATCTTCTTCCCGACCTCTCCACCCCCACCCCCTCTCCAGCCTATCACCCTCACCTTAGCCTCCTTCCACCTATCGCATTCCCAACGCCCCTATCCCAAGTCCTTCTTCCCTACCTTTTATCTTAGCCTGTTTGACTCACCCTCCTCATTCCTGAAGAAGGGCTTATGCCCGAAACGTCGATTCTCCTGCTCCTTGGATACTGCCTGACCTGCTTCACTTTTCCAGCAACACATTTTTCAGCTCTGATCTCCAGCATCTGCAGTCCTCACTTTCTCATAGCTGCTTGACAACCTTTCTAATTATAATTAACAGAAACCTGGCTGTAAACTGAACAAGTAATGGGAAATAAAACAATGTGAATAATATTTAGGAGGGATAGGAGAAGGAGATGACGTACCATGTTTTAGACATGGTTAATGTTCACAAGACATATGGATGGAATGAATATGATTTGAGCAATAAAAGAGTGTGTCGCTTAATAAAAGTATGTTATAGTTCTCTAATTGTAATCAAGGAAAATAGCAATCAAAGGAGAATAGCAGATATAACAATATTAAAACCAAAATACTGTTGCAGGTTGATAGTACAAACTTGGACCACTGCTAAAAATAAATGTTAACTCTGCTAACTCTCCATAGATGCTGTCTGACCTGCTGAGTCTCTCCAGCAACTTCTGTTTTGTTACACATTTTATCAAAGCTTTTGATCTTGCATTCATCAGAACATATCGCAAGAATACCAATTCAAGGGCAAAGCCAACATTGCTACTGCCTGAGAGGAAAGCGCAAGTGAACTCTGATGGACCAATGACATTGCCATGGAGAATGCCTCCATTTTAGTTGATTGACAGTTAACAGTCAGGCTATATTTAAATTTTGAAACAGCCAGATTTACTCTGATTTGTATTGTATTGCCCTGAAAAATGAACTAGCAAGTGGCTGTCATCTATTTTGTTGAGCCAAAACAGGCCGAGTGCATGTATATGCTCTATCTGCTTGCACAGAACAGGGCCTTGTGTGTTTATATATATGTGTATATATATTTTATATATATATATATATATATATATATTTATAATATATATATAATATTTGCATTTGCTGGAATCTTTAAAATTCAAAGGAAATAAATGGCAGCAATAGATGCCCACGTGCAATGTAAACAAGATGTGCAAGACTGATGCATGAAGGCAGATTGTATAGGTTAGGAACAAACACAGAAATTACTGGGAAAACTCAGCAGATGTGGCAGATCTAAAGACTGCTTTCTGACTCTGCTTTGTCTCCACAGAAGCTGCCAGACTTGATGAGTTTTTCAAGCAATTTCTGTCTGAGCTTCTCCACACTTGGTGTTTGCTTCAGATTTCCAGCATTTGCAGCCTTTTCCACAGTGTGGCATAGTGGCTCAGTGGTTAGCCCTGCTACCTCACAGTGTCAAGGACTCAGGGTTGAATCCAATCTCCTGCAACTGTCTGTATGGAGTTTGCATATTTTCCCTATGTCTGCATGTGTTTCCTCCCACAGTGCAAAGATGTACAGGTTTGGTGAATTGGCCATGCTAAGTTGTCCATAGTGTTCAGGGATGTATAGGTTAGGTGAATTAGTCAGATGTAAATGTAAGGGGATGGGTTATTCTTTGGAGGGTTGGTGTGGACTTGTGGGGTCAAAGGGCCTGTTTCCACACTGTAGGGATTCTAATCTTTGTTTTACTTCAGTATTGACTTTGATAATTGAACAATTTATTTTTGAGATTCTGTGTTTTGTGGGTTGATTGAAATTCTTTTGTTCTGATCTTTTCCGCCAGTGGCTAGCTAGCAACATTCCGGGTGAAAGAGCTATTATGCGTCTTTTTTTTAACCTTAATTGCGGGAGCATTTAATGGTTGTCTCAAACTCTGACCTTCACAGCTTACTGGGTTTTTCATTAGGCCATCAGTCACTAACACACACAGGTCAGTGTTAAAGTATTTTAAATTTAACCTTCCCTCCATTATAAAGCTAGAGTGAGGATATTCTGTGATGATTGCACAATGTTCAGCGCCACTCATAACTCTTCAAATACATGTTGTCCATGTCCAAACACAATGAAACGAAGATAACACCCAGGCTTAAATTCTGCAGGAAACATTCACATTTAGGTGCTGCATTTTGGAAAAGCAAATCAGGGCAGGACTTGTACACTGAATGGTAAGGTCCTTGGGAGTGTTGTTGAACAAAGAGACCTTGAAGTGCAGACTCATAGTTCCTTGATAGTAGAGTCACAGATAGATAGGATAGTGAATAAAGCATATGGCATGTTTTCCTTTATTGGTCAGGGCATTGAGTATAGGAGTTGGGAGGTCATGTTGTGGCTGTACAGGACATTGGTTAGGCCACTTTTGGAATATTGCATGCAATTTTGGTCTCCTTCCTATCGGAAAGATGTTGTGAAACTTGAAAGGGTTCAGAAAAGATTTACAAGGATGTTGCCAGGGATGAAGAGTTTGAGCTATAGGGAGAGGCTGAATAGGCTGTGGCTGTTTACCCTGGAGCGTCAGAGGCAGAGGGGTGACCTTATAAAGGTTTATAAAATCAAGAGGGGCATGGATAGGATAAATAGACAAGGTCTTTTCCCTGGGGTGGGGGGAGTCCAGAACTAGAGGGCATAGGTTCAGTCTGAGAGGGGAAAGATATAAAAGGGACCTAAGGGGCAACATTTTCATGCAGAAGATTGTGCACAAATGGAATGAGCTGCCAGAGGAAGTGGTGGAGGCTGGTACAATTACAGCATTTAAAAGGCATCTGGATGGGTATATGTATAGGAAGGGATATGGGCCAGGTGCTGGCAGGTGGGACTAGATTGGGTTAGGATATCTGGTCAGCATGGACGAGTTGGACGAAGGGTCCATTTCCATGCTGTACATCTCTATGACTCTATGACTCTATTATACAAGTGCCAGGTACCATCTCCACCAAGAGTAGATCTCATCATCTCACCTTGATCTTACCATCATTGAATCACCCATTATTCATATCCTGGAGGATAAAATTGACCAGAAATTGGACTGGACCAACCATCCACATACTGTATTATAAGAACAAAGTTGAGACTATGAAATCTGTAATATGCGAATCACTTCCTGACTTCCCAAAGCCCATTCATCATCTACAACAGACAAGTTAGAAGTACAATGGACTACTCCTTACTTACCTAATTGACCTCAAACATCACTCAAAATTGTCAACACCATCCAGAACAAAGTAACCTACTTGATTGGTAACCCATACACCACCTCAAACATTAACTCATTCCAAAATCAGTGCATGACAGTGATGACAATGATGATAGTGTATACCAACAACAAAATGCATTGCATCAACTCTCCAAGGCTGCTATCACAGCACTTTCCAAACCTATCAACTCTACGACCTAGAAGGACAAGGGGCAACATGACTGTGGAACACTACCAATGAAAAGTCCTCTCCAAGGCACATAGTGTCCTGGAACTATATTGCTATTCTTTTTCCATCAGTGCAATTCCCCTTATAAGAGCACTGTGGATGTCCCTGCACTACATGGTTGAGGAGTGCAATTCACCATCTTGAACCAGGGATGGTTAATAAATATTGGAAGAATATTATTTAGCTGGAGAAGGTTCAGAAGAGATTTACCAAGGTGTTATTGGGTATAGAAGGTTTGAGCTATAAAGAATGGCTGGAAGGACTGGCACTATTTTCACTGGAACGTAGGAGGTTGAGAGGTGACCTAATAGAAGTTTATAAAATAATGAGGCGTATAGATAGAGTTAATGGCTGTTGCCTTTTCCCTAGGATGGGAGATTTCAAGACTTGTGGACACATATTTAATGTGAGAGGACAGAGATTTAAAAAAGACATGAGGGGTAATGTTTAAATACAGAAGGTGGCTCATGTATGAAATGAACTTCTTGAGCAAGTGGTGGATGCAGGTACAATTACAATGTTTAAAAGATACTTGGATAAGTGAGGCATGGTGGCTCAGTGGTTAGCATTGCTGCCTCACAGCGCCAGGGACCTGGGTTCGATCCCTGCCTCATGTGACTATCTGTGTGGGTTTTCTCCCAAATCCAAAGATGTGCAGGCCAGTTGAATTGGTCGTGCTAAATTGTCCCATTAGTGTCAGGTGTAAATCTAGGGGAATGGACCTGGGTGGGTTACTCTTCAGAGGGCCAGTATGGACCGTGTGGGGAAGCTAATCTAAAAAAAGTGCATGAATAGGAAGGATTTTTGAGGGATGTAGGACTAGTTTAGTTTGGGATTATGTTTGGCATGGACTGGTTGGACCAAAGGGTCTGTTTCCCTGTTGTATGTTGGACCACAGGCAATATGTGAGTTTTTTCACCTTCAGGAGTCCTGTCACCTGTAAAATTGCAGTGTCCTGCCATTCTGCTAGCTGTTGTCCTTTGGGAAAGAAATGGCATTGTTTGCTTCAGCAGACAATGTCTTTGTGACTCACTTAATGAATTTATGATCAGATGATTAACAAATAGTAGCGTTATAACTAGCAGAATCAGAATGACATCATTGCAACAAAATAAAGACTTTGTCAGTCACTTGTAGTGCATTGTTTTTGTAAGACTTAATCTGTGGATTAGCTCATAGCCCTTGTTACTATTGAAGGCTTCCTTTGTAAGGCAATGCTTCTGTAAGGTAAAAACAATGACTGCAGATGCTGGAAACCAGATTCTGGATTAGTGGTGCTGGAAAAGCACAGCAGTTCCGGCAGCATCCGAGGAGCAGTAAAATCCCCTTCGGATGCTGCATGAACTGCTGTGCTTTTCCAGCACCACTAATCCAGAATGCTTCAGTAAGTATTGCCCTCCATATAAATGCAGGTGTGTGCCTCCCCTCTTTTTATGTACTGAAATGAGGTTACTAATGAACATGTGGATGCCTGAGCATCCCAGCATTGTCTGTGTTCTTCCTACCTTCCAAAGAACTGTAACATTAGAGAATTCCTAATGGGAAATCTATTATGTCCAATCTGACATAATATGTGGAAAGTGGCAGTCCATTGCAAAATTTCTTAAAACAAACAGCAATCTATCAAAGAAATGCTAATTTTCTTAGGTTTTCTTTTATTCTTTTCTGATCAACACTCAATGTTCCTCTTCAATGTGCAAATTAAGAAAGCAGTGAGTAAATGAAGTGGACAAGATAGAATAAGTGAGGTGTATGACTCCATGGCACAGTTCCACCTAATTTGCATCAGACTGCCCAGAAAACAGTGGCATTGCCAACAGACACAATAGGTAACAAAATAACAAAACTACTTTTCCGATCCTGCCCTTGATTTACATTGCTTAAATGGGTACAAACTTGAAGAAAAGCTGAAATCTTTGAAAAAAAAATGCTCATTTTGACATTTTAAGATTGTTTTATTTTAGTGTTGGTAGACTGATAGAACTGTTAATACTATGCAAACTGACAAAATATTTTACTGTGCAAAGCCTCAATATCAAGGTATTAGTTGCCATAATATCACTTTGTCAGTCTTGTGTACAAATGTTACATTTCAGTAATTTCATTTGTAGCGATAACCTTAAAGAAATCAACCATAGGGAGTGAAATTGAAAGGAAACTTTTAAAGCTCATTAATATTCTATTCGCTCTGAGTTAATGGACTATGGTGTTAAAGGTCAAGGAATGGGATACGCCCAGCCTACTGTATTGGAATAACTTTGTAACGGTGTGTGCAAGGCCACAGCAACCAGGGAAACGGCAGTAATACCAATCATGGTGCTTTGTCACAGAACAAAATGGATTTGTTGCAAACCCATTTTAGAGTTCTAATTAATTCTTTTAACTGTTTTGTGCTGTGCGCTATCACAATAAACAGCTGTAGCACAAGAGCATCATTATATTCATTTGTGCAAGGGTTGGTTTTAAGCAAACACATAAAGGCTGACAGTATAATTTGAAGTGACTTCATCCTCCACATGCTTCCCTATGAATGTATTTAGCATTTGTGATGCAGTTCTTCAAAAGGATAGCAAGAAACTCCAACACATTCTCTCTTGTCCTGGAGTTACTCTCCACTCATGAATTATTTAATACACACCCAAAAAAGATACAAATAAAGCATAAATATAATATATGTATATTGAGGCCAGCTTAATTTTGAAAAAGGTTAGCACACATGTTCAGAGGAAGGAATTCATTTAGACTAGTTTTGAGCCTCTTGGGATTCCAAAGACACTTTATCAGTTTTATAAACATGAATGTTAGGCTGTTAGAAGCCCAGACGGTAGAATCTGGAATGGGAGAAAAATGGGACAACTGTGGGCCTAGGAGTATTTTTGAGCCAGAGAAACAGTCTTGTTCCACTAGTCTCCAACTGAAACTTCTTAAACATTTTACCTAATTTCTTAGTGGGGACAATGTGATGGGTTTTCTGAAGTCCTGAACAAGCGTCACTGGATCTGAACTGTTAATTCTGCTTTCTCTCCACAGATGCTCCAGACATGCTGAGTTTCTCCTGAAATTTCTGCTTTTGTTTTAAGTTTTCTGTACACCTGGAAAGGCTGAGCACAGCAGGCCCAATATCTGTTTTGCTCAGTACAGCCTCATTTATCTGAGAGGCCGTTCAAGAAGTCAAGGTCTTAACACCTGTTTCAACTGGTCGCTCTGAGAAATAACATGACCCAATATTGCTTCAGAATTCTTTCAGGTATCTTTAAAGGGAAAAAGATCTTCTGAACTCCCTTTGAGAGATTTTAAGTGAAGTTCCCAAGAGATTGAAGTGCTGGGTGAGTACTAGGGCATCAGTCAGATTAGACTTCAAGGAGCAAGCTGAATAGCCATCCAAACAGTGTGGTCAAATGTTCAAGTGGCAGCCCAGAAATTAGTGAAAACAATGCGCCCCCATTGCTGTTGATGGATTCCTGTGTTAACTCATTTTGTGAGTAGGACCTATTCTGAAAGTAGGGCAATATCCCCACGTAGCTATTGGAGAAGGTGTGGCTGCAGGAACACTTTAAAAACAGCCTATGGAAAATAGAACATCTAAAAACAAAACTGCAGCCTGTGGTGAAGAAAGCCTAATAAACAAAAAGGCAAGCCTGTGGAAATATCATGCATGTAAAAGGAAAACCAGTAAAGGTTCCATTATTTTTAAAGGAAATAATCCATCAAGAAAATGTTCAACGCCTGCTCATGAATTGCACAGCATCCAGTATAATGTAGAATGGATGGAAATGTGTTTCCTGGATTGAGGATTGATTGAACCAGAAGAATAAGCTGTAAACAATCACGATCACACTGGACATTGAAGAACAGTCACAACTGATGATTGAAGATCGAATGACTTGAGCACGATATTGACATTCCTGTAAATCAACACAAAGTAAAGGTCCACATCCAGATCACCAATATATGTTCAAAGTTTGTGCGAAGATTTGTAGCTCGCGTGCTCGTTGTTGCGGTTCTGTTCGCCGAGCTGGAAGTTTTTGTTGCAAACGTTTCGTCCCCTGGCTAGGCGACATCATCAGCGCTTGGGAGCCTCCTGCGAGCGCTTCTTTGATGATTCCGCCGGTGGTCTGTCCCTGCCGCTTCCGGTTGTTCGGTTGAGAACACCGAACGGAGAATTCACTACAAGGGTATACAGGAAAGCCACACATACAGACCAAGTCCTAAACTATGAAAGTAACCACCCCAACACACACAAACGAAGGTGCATCAAGACACTATTCAAAAGGGCCACAACACACTGCAGTACACCAGAACTGCAAAAATGCACATCCCTGGGCACTATGGGTAATTTAGGATCACCAATACACCCTAACCTGCACATCCCTGGGCACTATGGGTAATTTAGGATCACCAATACACCCTAACCTGCACATCCCTGGGCACTATGGGTAATTTAGGATCACCAATACACCCTAACCTGCACATCCCTGGGCACTATGGGTAATTTAGGATCACCAATACACCCTAACCTGCACATCCCTGGGCACTATGGGTAATTTAGGATCACCAATACACCCTAACCTGCACATCCCTGGGCACTATGGGTAATTTAGGATCACCAATACACCCTAACCTGCACATCCCTGGGCACTATGGGTAATTTAGGATCACCAATACACCCTAACCTGCACATCCCTGGGCACTATGGGTAATTTAGCATGACCAGCTATCCTTAGTAGCCACATACGCAGACAACAAGCAACATGAATTCGACTGGGGCAACACTACTATCATAGGGCAAGCCAGACAGAGAACAGCCAGGGAATTCCTAGAGGCATGGCATTCATCCACAAACTCCATCAACAAACACATCGACCTGGACCCAATATACCAACCACTACAGCGGACAGCTGAAACTGACAACCGGAAGCGGCAGGGACAGACCACTATAAACACCGGAGGAAACATCAAAGAAGCACTTCGCAGGAGGCTCCCAAGCACTGATGATGTCGCCTAGCCAGGGGACGAAACGTTTGCAACAAAAACTTCCAGCTCGGCGAACAGAACCACAACACCAATATATGTCTTTCAAAAACACCTACCAGACAAGAAGGAAGTTTACAGCATTGTTGTATTCCCTAACAATGGAAGGAAATCTGAAGCCATCATGGCTAGCAACAACAACAGTCACAAAAACTGGGGATAACTGTGATGTTTCTCTATGGATGTCGGCTGTCCCTCAATTTGAGGGTGATGTCTATTCAGGGTTGATAGATCCTTCCTTAAGTCTTCATGAGACTCATCAAGCCAATTCTTATCCCACAGGGTTTTCAGTACATTGTCCCATGAGAGAGTGCTGTCTGGAGTACAGGATTTGCTTTCTTTCCTTTCCTTCACTGCTGGCATTCTGCCCTAAGGTCTTTTTCCCAAGCAAAAGGAGTTCAAAACTAGAGGGAATAGGTTTAAGGTGAGAAGGAAAAGATTTAAAAGGGATCTAAGGGGCAACCTTTTCATGCAGTGGGTGGTCCATGTATGGAATGAGCTGCCAGAGGAAGTGGTGGAGAATGGTACAGTTACAACATTTAAACAATATCTGAATGGGTATGTAATTAGGAAGGATTTAGAGGAATATGGATCAAATGCTGGCAAATTGGACTAGATTAATATAGCATTTCTGGTCGGCATGGATGAGGTGGATTGAAGAGTATGCTTCTGCACTAGACATCTCTATGCTTTAGACTCAAAGGAGAATGGACACAGAATACAAAGCCACTTGTTGAGTAAGTCATCACCATTTAGAACTATTGGTAGCAAGATTCTCCCAGTTACAGAGATCTTCATCTTCAGTGTAGTCTAGAAGAATGAGAGGAGACCTTATTGAAACATAAAAGATTCTTAGGCAATTTGACAGAAGAGTCTGGGACCACAGGGCATAATCTCAGAATAAGGGATCACTATTTTAAGATAGAGAGGAATTCATACCCTCAAAGGGTAGTGAATCTGTGAGATTAACAGAAAGTTTAAAAAAAACTAAGTTTATACCTCTGTATGTTGGTCTACATACATTTGTTGTGATAAATCAATTTCATTTTATATTTGTCTTGCTGGAGAAAGAGGCTATTTATTATAAAGAGGCCGTGTTGAATTCATTTTGTCAGCAGCAGAAGATGGTCATTTGCACTAGCTTTTCCCACTGCTTTTCTGAACGGATCCTGACCATACATTGGAGATTTAGGCAGACCTAAAGTGATTATTTTGGGATAGCAGTGCAGATTTCATCAAAGTCAGAATAAAAGTTTTCCCTGAGTTTTTTGAGGAAGTTACCAAAAATATTAATGCTGGCAGAGCAGTAGATGTTGTTTATTTGGATTTTAATAAAGCCTTTGACAGAGTTCCGCATGGTAAGCTAATTAGTAAAGTTAGGTCATATGGGATTCAGGGTGAGCGTGCCAATTGGACACATAATTGGCTTAATGGCAAGAGACAGAGAGTATTAATGAAGGATTGCTTTTTTGGACCAGAGGCCTGTGACCAGCGGTGTTCCACAGGGATCAGTTCTGATTCCTCTTTTGTTTGCCATTTATATAAATGATTTGGATGAGAATATAGAAGGCATGGTTCGTAAGTTTGCGGAGACACCAAAATTGGTGACATAATAGACAGGGAAGAAGGCTTTCTAACATTACAAAGGGATCTTGATCAAATGGGTCAATGGGCTGAGAAATGGCAGATGGAGTTCAATCTGGATAAATGTGAGATATTATACTTTGGTACAATAAACAGGATGGCACTTCTACAATTAATGGTAGGGGCTTGGGTAGTAATGTAGAACAGAGGGACCTAGGAGTGCAGGTACATAATTCTTTGAAGTTTGTGTCACAGATAGATGATTGCCTTCATTGCTCAGTCCTTTGAATACAAGAGTTGGGAAGTCATGTTGAGGCTATAAAGGACATTGAGGCCTCTTCTGGAGTACCCTGTCTAATTCTGATCACCCAGTTATAGGAAGGATATTATCAAGCTGGAAAGGGTTCAGAAGAGATTTACCAGGATGTTGCTGGGTATGGAAGCTTTGAGTTATTAAAAAAAGGCTGAATAGGCTGGGACTTTTTTCACTGGAGCATAGGAGGTTGAGAGGCGATCTTATAGAAGCTTGTTAAATAATAAGAGATTCAGATAGAGGTGGTGGGAGTTGTCTTTTCCTAGGATGGAAGATTTCAAGATGAGAGGGCACATTTTTAAGATGAGAGGTGAGAAATTTTAAGAAGACATGAGATGCAAATGTTTTACACAGAAGGTGGTTCATGTGTGGAATGAACTTCCTGATGAAGTGGTGGATGCGGATACAATTACAACATTTAAAAGACATTTGGATAGATCCAAGAATAGGAAAGGTTTGGAGGGATATGGGCCAGGAGCAGTCAGGTGGGACTAGTTTAGTTTGGGATTATATTCAGCATGGACTGGTTGGAACAAATGGTCTGTTTCTATGTGGTATGATTCTATGACTCTAAGAGTATAAGACTAATGACTGTGGCAATTGGTTATGGCTGAGTGGCATGTGATATCACAAACTTTCCATGTATATAACTAGGAGTTCATCCATCCAAGATCCTATTCCAGATGGCAAGACCAACTTGTAGACACATAGGTCACTCTCAGTCTTGTATTTTAGGATTCAAGGTAATCCAAGATGGAGGACGGGAAAAATTTCTGGCTGTAACAGCTACTTCTTTTTTGAGGTATTTTAGGTGTTGGACGTGATTTCCTTGAATTCAAGGAGCAGCAATTACTGTTTTATATGCTGTTGCATTGTTTTGGAAATTTGGGGAGAAAAGTCAAAACAACTGCACTTTTAAAAGGGAGAAGAACAGACAAAGGAAGCACATGATGAGGTCAGTGCAGGGGAGAGAGAGAGAGAGAGAGAAAGACACTGACATCACAGTGTACATGCATAGTCGCTGCCTTTGCTGTTTGAATTCATGGATCGCTGGACATCTGAGTGCGTCTGGAAAAATTAACAAACTGTGAAATTCACAACTGATCTTGGAGGAACTGTTTGGGTGAACTCACAGCACAGAATCAGATAAGTGAATAGTTTTAAGTGTGGCCTGCAGAAAGTCTGCAGTAGTGAGTAGAGTGGGTTCTTCCTTGATTATATGTTTTTTGAGACACGTCTCTTGATTAGATTTAAAATATAAACCATAACTAATAATTTAACCTGGAGCAGTGTTTTGTAGAGAAATACAACTGTGTTATTTTCTGGATCTGTAGATTGTGAAGGAGCAAAAATGGCCTTTAGTAGAGTGATATGTGCTTCCTGTCATATGTGGGAGCTTAAGGAGAGTTCATGAGTTACTGTGGATTATATCTGCAATAAATGCTGTTGGTTGCGAATCCTATCAGATCAACTGGATCAGTTGGAGAGACAGTTAGAGGCAATGAGGAATTTGCAACAGCAATGGTATGTGATGGATGGCAGTTATAGGAAGGGGGAAAAGTCGCAGATACAGTCACATAGATGGGTTAACTCCAAGAAAGGTAAGAGAGGTAGGCAGTTAATGCAGGAGTCTTCTGTGGCTATACCCATTTCAAACAGTTATGCTGTTTTGGAACATGTAGGGGTGAATGATTCACAGGGGAACGTAGCACGAACAGCTAAGTTTCTGGTACTGAGACTGGCTCGAATGCAATGAGGGGTACGTCGGGTTCCAAGAGATCAATTGTGTTAGGGAATTCTGTAGTCCGAGGTACAGACAGACATTTCTGTGGCCACCAGAGAAAAAGCAGAATGGTGTGTTGTTTCCCTAGTGCCAGGATCAAGGATGTCTCAGAGAGGGTGCAGAATGTTCTAAAGGGGAAGAGGGGCCAGCAAGAGGTCATTGTCCACATTGGAACCAATGCCACAGGAAGGGAAAAGGTTGAGATTCTGAAGGGAGTTAGGCAGGAATTTAAAAAGGAGTTCCTCGAGAGTAGCAATATGTAGTTTACTCTCGGTGCTATGAGTTAGTGAGGGCAGGAATAGGAGGATAGAGCAGATGAATGCATGGCTGAGGAGTTGGTGTATGGGAGAAGGATTCACATTTTTGAATCATTGGAATCTCTTTTGGGGTAGAGGTAACCTGTACAAGAAG
>NC_057712.1:87643864-87663743 GCF_004010195.1 Chiloscyllium plagiosum | reverse complement strand
ATAGACCGGTGAGCCTGATGTCGGTGGTGGGCAAGTTGTTGAAAGGAATCCTGATGGACAGGGTGTACATGTATTTGGAACAGCAAGGACTGATTAGGAATAGTCAACATGGCTTTGTGCATGGGAAATCATGTCTCACAAACTTGATTGAGTTTTTTGAAGAAGTAACAAAGAGGATTGATGAGGGCAGAGCGGTAGATGTGATCTATATGGACTTCAGTAAGGCATTCGACAAGGTTCCCCATGGGAGACAGATTAGCAAGGTTAGATCTCACGGAATACAGGGAGAACTAGCCATTTGGATACAGAACTGACTCAAAGGTAGAAAACAGAGGGTGGTGGTGGAGGGTTGTTTGCCACAAGGATCGGTGCTGGGTCATCTACTTTTCTTCATTGATATAAATGATTTGAATGTGAGCATAAGAGGTACAGTTAGTAAGTTTGCAGATGACACCAAAATTGGAGGTGTAGTGGACAGCGAAGAAATCTTAATGGAATCTTTAGTGGAAAGCAAATCTTAATAGGACTTATACACTTAATAGTAAGGTCCTAGGGAGTGTTGCTGAACAAAGAGATCTTGGAATGCAGGTTCATAGTTCCTTGAAAGTGGATTCGCAGGTAGATAGGATAGTGAAGAATGCTTTTGGTATGTTTTCCTTTATCGGTCAGAGTATTGAGTACAGGAGTTGGGAGGTAATGTTGCAGCTGTACAGAACATAGGTTCGGCCACTATTGGAATATTGCAGGCAATTCTGGTCTCCTTCCTATCAGAAAGATGTTTTGAATCTTGACATGGTTCAGAAAAGATTTACAAGAATGTTGCCAGGGTTGGAGGATTTGAGCTATAGAGAGAGACTGAACAGGCTGGGGCTGTTTTCCCTGGAGAGTCGGAGATGAGGGGTGACCTTATAGAGGTTTACAAAATTATGAGGGGCATGGATAGAATAAATAGACAAAGTCTTTTCCCTGGGCTCAGAGAGTCCAGAACTAGAGGGCACAGGATTAGGGTGCGAGGGGAAAGATATAAAAGGGACCTAAGGGGCAACTTTTTCACGCAGAGGGTGCTACATGTATGGAATTAGCTGCCAGAGGAAGTGGTGGAGGCTGGTACAATTGCAACATTTAAAAGGCATTTGGATGGGTATATGAATAGGAAGGGTTTGGAGAGATATGGGCTGGGTGCTGGCAGGTGGGACTAGATTGGGTTGTAATAACTGGTCGACATTGGCAGGGTGGACTGAAGGGTCTATTTCTGTGCTGTACACCTCTATGACTCTATGAGTCGAGTAAAAGATGTATCTCCACCCATTTATACCTTCAGTTCTCCCTCCCAAGAAATCAGGGCTCACTGAGGGCAATTATGTCAATTTGCAGTCTTGATCATTTGCAAAATATATTTGTTGATGTTCTCTCTGGATAGTTATTCTTGAGATTACCCATGAGCATTCTAAAATGCAAGTTGCAAAATATAGAGGTTTTTTTCCTTCAAACATAAAGATAGTGATGCTGCACTGGGTTGGGGCTCTGTAGCCATGAAAAAGTGGGATAGTTTACTTATAGGGTATCTTTTTGAGTCCCTTCTCCATCGAGGGTGAGAGATCCCATAGAAAAAAAAAGGAGTGCTGATGGTGGCAAAGGAAAATACCGCTTCAAATAAATGTTAACAATAGATGTGGAAAGGAGTTACACAAAGTACTATGCTTACCCTATTGCGATTGCATGGGAAAGTGCCTGATGGTTTGGGGATTGAGGGTGAGGAAGTATCAAGACTGATGAAGGAGTAGAGCATTGTGTCACACAGAAAAAAGACCTTGCTGATAGAGGAGGGAAAGGAAAGTTGTATTTAGTGGTAGTGTCTTGCTACAGGTGGCAGAAATAGTGAAGAATGGTAATTTGAGTCAGAGACTGGTCAGGTGGGAGGTGAGCAGGAAGGGAACACTTTTGTTGATCAGGGAGGGAGGGGGAAGGGAAGAAGACAGAATTGCAGGAAATGAGTCAGACATGGCTAAGATCTGTGTCAATCATGGTGGGGTGAATCCTCAGCTAAAGAAGGAGGTGGAAGGTGGCATCATCAGAACAGTAGCGATAGAGTCGAAGAGACTGAGAAAATAAGATAGAAAGAAAAAGTTTAATTGAAAGGCAGGAAGGTTGGGCAGCAAGATGTTTTCAGTATCAATGTTCTGCAGTGACCATTCTTTCCACAATTCTTTGAACCACCTCTCCATCATGCTCTGCTCCTCCCTCCTCTCTGACCTATCACCTTCTGCCCACCTTCATCTAACTATTACATTCTCAGTTACCTTCTCTCCCAGTCCAAGCCCCTTCCATTTATCTTTCAGCCCCCTGGGCCCACATGCCTCATTCCTGATGAACGGCTCCTGCCCGAAATGTCAATTCTCCTGCTCCTCGGATGCTGCATGACCTGCTGTGCTTTTCCAGCACCACACACTCTTGATACCTCCCCATCATTCCTAACATCCTAATATTTTCCCATCCCTAATTTCAAAGAATTGTTCTGGTGCAGACAGAGGCCATTAAGTCTATTGTACCTGCCCTGGTTCTATTACCAAGTGCCAATCTCCTGCCTTTACCCCCCAAATCCTTGAACAGCATTTCAATGCAAATAATCATGCAACATCCTTTTGAATGTCTCATTTGAACCTGCCTCCACCACGTTTCCAGTGCATTCCATTCCCTAACTAATCGTTGTGTGAAAATAATCTTTTCCCACACATTCCTTGATTCTTTTGCACATCACTTTAAGTCTATGCCCTCTCGTTCTTTTGACCTTTTAAAGCAGGGACAACTTCTCCCGGTCTACTGAATCCAACCCACGCTTTTTGGAATAGATTTTGGAATTCTCTATCAAATCTTATCTCAGACTTTTTCTGTCTAAAGAAAGAGTCCTAACCTCTTCAACCATCCTCAAAGTAAAGTTTCTCATTCGTGGAACCAATCTTGTAAATCACTTGTGTATTCTCTCCAATGCATTCACATCGTTCCTATATTGTGGCACTCACAACTGTACCCAATATTCCAGCTGAGGTCTAACAAGTGTCTGGCACAAATTCAACATTATCTCCTTGCCCTTGTAATCTATGTCCCTATTAATAAAGCCAAGAACACTGTATGCCTTATCAGCTGCTCCCTCCACCTGTCCTGCTATTTGAACAATGTGCACCTATCCAACCAAGAGCCTCTGCTATTGCACACCTATTTTATACTGTTTTTCAAACCAAAGAGCATCACCTCTCTCAAACCTTTACATCCACTACACCCTGATTTGACATCTTCTCCCTTCACACACCAATATTCCTACACCTCCACCCACCCCCCCCCCCCTCCACCCACCCACCAGTTCCTACAGCCGAACCTAACAGCCCCATCCTCCTGAACCACCAGACATGGCTTTTCTGACATCCTCCTTCTCCCTTCTTCACCACCTGATGAAGAGGCAGCACTTCATAAGATAGGGTCTCCAAATAAACCTGTTTGATTATAGCCTGGTATTGTGTGATTTTTAACTTTGTCCAACACCAGCTCCTCCAAATCAGGTCAAAAGAGGTGGCAGTGTGTTAGAACTGGTTGTTGTCAGTCTTCATATGAAACATGACTGTGTGTTTTTGAATGATGTCATTGAGGGACATTATGTGTATGAGAAGTAGGAATAGGAATCAAAGATAGATCCTTGGGAACACCAGAACTGAGTGTCTGTGGTGGAAAAGCAAACCATTGGTAATTGTGGCATTAGTAATTCTTTTCATATTGGTGGTGAGCCATGTAAGGCTATTTGGTCATACCATTTCACACAAATGCACTTTTCACAAAGAATTCATAGGACAGCAAGCAGGAGCAGGAAATGGAATATGGTTCTTGGCTGTGGTGCACAACTACCTGACCACATACCACCTTTTGTTCAAAGCTTAGTTTAGCAATCCAGGGCAGTACTGAGGAGTATTTCCTTTTCAATGTTACTTGTATACTGCCTGTGCTCTTAGGTGGATGTGAAAGGTGCTATATTATAAGTTAAATAAAACCCCTCGAGTAATGAGAAGCAATTCCCATTTACTACTTGTGCTGGCCTCTGCCGGGCTGACTGCTGAACAGGTCCCTGACTGTATTCGGTAAGATCTTCTGGCCTTGTACTCCCAAATAGACAAATAAATGGACCCCTGGACCGTGGTGAACTGTGCCTATAACTCACTGATAGACAGCACCCCTCCTTTGACTAAATGACTGTCTCCTACTAGGTCCTGACATGATAATTTGTTTGAGCGAATATATGGTGAATTTGTTGCTCAGACAGCTGACACATTGCCATCTTGGTGTGCCATATAGCAAGCTGTCCTGCTCAGGATATTCTAACACTGACAAGTATGATGAGAAACCTGTCTGTGTGTCTATGCTAAAGAGTCCCTTAAAACAGCAGAAATGTCTTTAGCTCAGGCTGAAGCACCAATATGCTAATAGGCATGGCATGGCAAAGCAAGGCAAGGGTGGTATGAGCATTCAGGTGGGCACAAAATGAGCGAGCACTAAGAGACTGAGCAACAGCCTGAGATGCATCCTAGGCCATTCTGTGAACTGTGTCCCTGTCTATGCACAAGACGTCCCTGCTGCAGTCTTCCCTATGATATTTGCTGGTGTGTGTCCTACAATGTATATCTATGCCTCATGAGTGGCCTGACAGTGTCATAGAGAGGGGCCATGATGGTCATGATGGGTTGACAGAAGTCAGATGCCAATAATCGTACATGCAACAAGTGCCTGTGAATCATGGCCTGAGCTGTTGCTGCCCACTGTCCAAGATAGACGTCACTCAGAACAAGTAGTGAGTTGAATCTGCCACATACTCATTCTCATTTCCTTGTTGAGTTTTCCCATTGTCTCACTTATTTGGTGAGTTGGGCAATATAGAAGTCTGAATGTTAATGAGGAGAGCTGTGGTGTGAACAAGGCAGTTAGCCAATAATGATTGTCAATTGCCATCTCAACACTGTCTTGCAAGAACCTCACTACACCACTTACTAAAGCATAAAAAAGGAGCAAGATGGTCATGGCATCCACGTGAGCCATGCTAGACTTGTTGTCACGTCTGTCACACATCTCACCATAGGTCACATCGCTCAGACCACTATAAGGTTCACCCCAAGTCCTTCTTTCTTTTCACATCCCACAATTTAGCTGCAGGCTGCTTTTACTATCAAACCATTTGGCCTGCACAAATTTACGAGTTTCCCCAATACTCCAAAAATGTTCAGTTTTGAAGGTGCACAGAAGAATCCTAAATGCAGCTTTACCATCTCTGAGGCCATTAACAGGGATATTTTAATGTTACAAATATTACATTCACATTTGGACCTTTTGTATGCATTGCTCACAATATTTATATTGAATGTCTTCTTGTATCTATGTAGTAAAAACTCAATGCAAACATAGCCTCTAGCAATTAGGCTTCTTCCATTATTAAGCAAATAAATAAAGCTGCTCCAATATAAAAAGACTAATATTTGGTAATATTTGTAGTGGTTATGTAAAACGCAATCATTTTAAATAAATGTGATCATTGTTACACCTCCATTTCTTAGTATCTTGGAGGAAGCAATTTAGTTTTAGTGCAAAATTATTCATGCTTCACGTTGAAGTGGCATGTTGGAGATTTATGTATTAATTTGTGAAAAACAGAATGTTCTTTTCAGTTAGCCTTCAGCTTGACTTCTGAATGCAAGCTTTAAGCCTGGTCTTTTGTCAGAAGTAAATGAAGAGCCTTGTTACAACAGGCTGCATTGTTCAGTTCAAGATATAACTCCTACTGCGAATGATTTTCATAGTCTATTTGTTCTTGACAGAAGAGTCGCAGGAAAAGCTGAACTTTCTGCTATAAGCTACCACAGGAGAAATGAGCTGAACAATATAGTCCCTTAACAATTCTTCTGTGGCTAATAAAGGCATTAAAAATACAAGAACTAAACTAACCAATTAAGCTACTCCCTGCAATCACAGCCGTGACAACTGAAAAACGGCTAAACGCTACATTACTGACATGGGAGCTGATAATCGATGTGTTTTGATCCCTCCAGGAGTTTTTTTTGCAAGGTTAGAATTTCATAAAATAAAATTCCAAAGAGCAAAACATACAGATTATTGTTTAGTTCTCACTTATCTTTTCAACCAAAGATAATTCAACAACTTACATTTATAAGGTTTCGTGAAAACCGTAAAACGTCATAGATGTATAATTGGCAAACAATGACACCCAGCCGAAGAAATAGACATTAGAGCCGGTTGGTCAAATAGATGGATTCCAGGGAACTTTCTGAAGGAGGAGACAGGAAGAGAGCTGGCAAGATTCACCAAGGGAATTGCACCTGAGAGGTTGAAGTTACAGCCCAACAGAGTGAGAAAAGCAATGGTGAGTACGTAAGTTCAAAGTTTTTTTTCAGAGCATTCAATTAAAGCAAGGATAAGAATCACCCTGAGAAGGTGTCCATTGGATTGTCTGCCACCTCCAGCGAGATGCCACCAACAGACACATTCTCCTCCCCTCCTATGTCAGACTTCTGCAGGACACTCTGGTCCATTCTTCCTTCACTCTCAACACCCTCCACAGCCCCTGCAATCGCCGAAGGTGTAACACTTGCCCATTTACCTCCTCCCTCCTCAGTATCTAAGGGCCCAAACATACATATACACTTTTTGGGGTACAGGGAAATTTGGCTGTCTGGATACAGAATTAGCTAACCCATAGAAGACAGAGGGTGGTAGTAGATGTAAAGTATTCAGCCTGGAGCTCGGTGACCAGTGGTGTTCCACAGGGATCGGTTCTGGTACCTCTGCTCTTTGTGATTTTTATCAATATTTTGGATGAGGAAGTAGAAATGTGGGTTAGTAAATTTGCTGATGACAAGAAGATTGGTGGAGTTTTGGATCATATGGTGGGCCATTGTAGGCTGCAATGGGACATTGACAGGATGCAGAGCTGGACTGAGAAGTGGCAGACGGAGTTCAACCTGGAAAGGTGTGAAGTGTTTCATTTTGGAAGG
The DNA here is from genome assembly GCF_004010195.1 of Chiloscyllium plagiosum. Classification (NCBI taxonomy): domain Eukaryota; kingdom Metazoa; phylum Chordata; class Chondrichthyes; order Orectolobiformes; family Hemiscylliidae; genus Chiloscyllium; species Chiloscyllium plagiosum. The sequence continues at coordinate 87,656,700 of NC_057712.1, read as the reverse complement.
TTGAATTTGAATGCAGATTGCCAAGAATCCTGCCTTTAACTTTGTAATGTGGAGGAATAGAGGAATCTTGGGGTCCACGTCCATAGATTCCTCAAAGTTGCCACCCAAGTTGATTGGATTGTTAAGAAAGCATACGGTGTGTGGGCTTTCTTTAGCAGGGGGATTGAGTTTAAGAGACATGAGGTTATGCTGCAGCTCTATAAAGCCCTGGTCAGACCACTCTCGGAATATTGTGTTCAATTTTGGTCCCCTTATTATGGGAAGGATGTGAAAGCTTTAGAAAGGGTGCAGAGAAGATTCATCAGGATGCTGCCTGGACTGGAAGGCATGTCTTATGAAGAAAGGTTGAGAGAGCTAGGGCTTTTCGCATTGGAGCAAAGATAGATAAGAGGTGACTTTATAGAGGTGTACAAGATGGTGAGAGGCATAGAGTGGATAGCCAGACAGTTTTTCCCGGAGTGGAAATGGCTGTCATGAGGGGGCATAATTTTAAGGTGATTGGAGGAAGATTTAGGGGAGATGTCAGAGGTAGGTTCTTTACACATCGAGTGGTGGGTGCATGGAATGCACCACCAGCGGTGGCAGTAGAGTCAGATACATTAGGGACATTTAAGTGACTCTTGGATAGGCACATGGATGATAGTAAAACGAAGAGCATGTAGGTTAGTTTGATCTTAGAATAGGATAAAAGGTCGGTGCAACATTGAGGGCCAAAGGGCCTGTACTGTGCTGTACTGTTCTATGTTAATGTTCTTCCAGGTGAAGCAGTGCTTCACACAATCTAATCTATTACATTCGCTGCTCACAATGTGGTCTCCTTAACGTTGGGGAAACAAAGCATAGACTGGGTGACCTCTTCACAGAACACCTATGTTCTGTTCACAAAACAGACCCTGAGTTTCCAGTTGCCTGCCACTTCAACCCCCCACCCTGTTCCCTGGCCAATACCTCTATCTCAGGCTTGCTGCAGTGCTCCAGTGAAGCTCAGCATAAACTGGAAGAATAGCACCCTATTTTCCACTTGGGGACCCTGCAGCCTTGTGGACTCAATATTAAGTTCAGCACCTTACGGTTTGAACTCTCCTATGTCCTAGCCCCCTCCTCCACACATCAGGCCTTGGAATCACATAATCTGCTATTACACACAACCCATTGTTAACCATTGACAGTCTCCGTTAACAGCTATTCACCCTCCCAGCCAGATCGTTATCTACTCCTTTGTCAGTCAACGGTTCTTCTCTCTCTCTTTGGGCTATATCCCTACCTATTGTTTACTTCTTCCCCCCTCCCCTCACCTTATTTTCTGCATTAAATACTGACATTTTCCTAGCAACCATCAGTTCTAAGGCAGGGTTACCGGACCTGAAACGTTAACTCTGAATTTTCTACACAGATACTGCCAGACCCACTGAGGTTTTTCAGTAATTTTTGTGTTTGTAAGGGAAAAAGAGTAACTAGGGATAGAATAAGTCCTTTTAAAGAGCAACGAGGAATCACAGAAGATGGATGAGATACTAAATGAGTATTTCGTGTCAGTCTTCACTGTGGAGAAGGATATGGAAGCTAGAGAACTTGGAGAAATAAATTGTGATATCTTGAAAAGTGTCCATATTACAGAAGAGGAGGTGCTGGATGTCTTAAAATGCATAAAGCTGGATAAATCCCAGGACCTGATTAGATATATCCCAAAACTTTGTGGGAATAAGGTGTAGGTTTGCTCGCTGAGCTGTAGGTTTGATATCCAGATGTTTCATTACCTGGCTAGGTAACATCATCAGTGGCGACCTCCAAGTGAAGCGAAGCTGTTGTCTCCTGCTTTCTATTTATATGTTTGTCCTGGATGGGGTTCCTGGGGTTTGTGGTGATGTGATTTCCTGTTCGTTTTCTGAGGGGTTGATAGATGGTATCTAGATCTATGTGTTTGTTTATGGCGTTGTGGTTGGAGTGCCAGGCCTCTAGGAATTCTCTGGCATATCTTTGCTTGGAAACCTTCACAAACCTTGCAAAACCTTTGTGGGAAGCGAGGGAGGAGATTGCTGGGCCCCTTGCTGAGATATTTGTAACATCGGTAGTTACAGGTGAGATCCTGGAGGACTGTAGGTTAGCTAATGTGGTTATGTAAGAAAAGTGGTAAAGAAAAGCCAGGGAACTATAGACTGGTGAGCTTTGTGCATGGAAAATCGTGTCTCACTAAGTTGATTGAGTTTTTTTGAAAAAGTGACAAAGAAAATTGATCAAGGCAGAGCAGTAGACATTGTCTACGTAAATTCAACAAGGCGCTTGACAATGTTCTACGTGGTAAACTGGTTAGCAAGGTTAGATCACATGGAATCTAAGGGGAGCTAGCCAATTGGATACAAAACTGACCTGAATGTAGGAGACAGAGAGTGGCGGTGAAGGGTTGTTTTCAGACTGGAGGCAAGTGGCCAGCAATATGTCGCAAGGATCAGCGTTGGGTCCACTGCTTTTTGACATTTGTGTAAATGATTTGTATGTGAATATAGGTAGTACAGTTAGTAAGTTTGTAGATGATACTAAAATTGCTGGTGTAGTGGACAGTGAAGAAGGTTATCTCAGAATACAACAGGACCTTTGTCAAATGGGCTGATGGGCCGATGGGCTGCCGAGGGGCATATAGAGTTTAATTTAAATAAGTGCTGCATTTTGGTAAGGCAAATCAGGACAGGACTTATACAGTTAATGGTAGAGGTCTGGGGAATGTTGCCAGACAAAGGAATGTAGGGGTACATATGCATAGTTCCATGAAAGAGGAGTCGCAGTTAGAGAGGGTGGTGAAGAAAGCATTTGGCGTGCTTGCCTCCATTGGTTAGTGAAGAGAGTATAGGAGTTGGGAGATCATGATGCAGCTGACAGTACATTAGTGAGGCCACTTTTGGAATACTGCATTCAATTCTGGTCTCCCTGCTAAAGGAAATATGTTGTTAAACTTGAAAGGGTTCAGATAACGTTTACAAGGATGTTGCAGGGATTGAGGGTTTGAGCTATAGGAAGAGGCTGAATAGGCTGGGTTTTTTTCCCCAGAGTGTCAGAGGCTGAGGGATGACCTTATAGATGTTTATAAAATCATGAAGGGCATAAATAGGGTGAAAAGGTCTTTTCACAGGGTACGAGAATCCAAAACTAGAGGGCATAGGTTTAAGGCGAGAGAGGAATGATTTAAAAGGGATCTTTTTTCATGAGAGGGTAGTACATGTATGGAATGAGTTGACAGAGGAAACGGTGGAGGCTGGTACAATTACAGTTAAAAGGCATCTGGATGGGTATATGAATAGGAAGGATTTTGAGGGATATGGGCCAAATGCTGGCAAATAGGACTAGATCAGTTTAGGATATCTGGTCAGCATGGATGAGTTGGATCAAAGGATCTGTTTCCATGCTGTATAACTCTATGACTCTTTGGCCCATTCAAGTCTGTTCCTTTAATCTTCAGTTCTACCATCCAACATAGAATTCCGACCTGTCTGACACACTGTCACTTGTGACTGGTTTCAAATGGGAGATTTCTGCAGATGGATCAAAGGAAGGATCATTACTGAGAGCCACTGAGGTGGAGAAGCCCGGGTGGAAGTTCTCTCAGGTTCTGCTGAATTTAACAGCAGGGCCTGAAGAACATTTCTGACTGTCTGTTTCCTGGCCACAGTTAACCAGGTCAATAACATTGCTGTCTGTTGAGCAGGTGATACCAGGCCACAGCTGGAAAGTGAAGAAGATGGAAGAAATGATTGGAGTTGGACAGTGTGGAAGATTGAATTTTGAGGTGGAAGTGTCTACAGGTCTTCAGTGTGTGGGACGGTTGAATATCAGCAGCTAGGAGAGGACAGTGGGAGGCAGCAGATCTCAGTGGGAGAGATCAGAGTGCTTTGGGGCTTAGTGTGGATGTCAGTGAGTGTGACCAGAGATTGTGTTTGATCAGACATTACTGGTGGGCCAAGTATTCTGAGCTCAGTAGTTCAGTGAAAATACAATTACTTTGTCCTCCCCTTCCCTCCAGTTTCCATCCTGAAGCGAGGCAAATCTGGCTGATCAGGACTGAATTTAGAACTTTGGACCATACCAGACTACCAGCCTCATTATGAATATTTAAATTGACAAGTCACCTCTTTGATACGGGTTGTTTTCCTATTGCCTCAGTTCCTGACTTGTTAAATTTTGAGCTTGTTGGGTTGTAGGAAGCTTGGGGTTAGGATTCAGATATTTAACATTACACCTTCATCTGACTCAAATTAGTCCTCATTTTAAAATTACCTACAAATCTGCATGACGTCCTCTACGAAGGTTAAAATGGCTTTCCACCCAACTCCCACCTCATGTCAAAACCAGGGCAGTGAAGTCATGAAATTTCCCTTATAAGCTTTTTCCTCACAACAATATTTCCAGGAATCCATAAGCTGTTTCAATTCTATATGCCTACTGAACTGATTTGGAATGTCATTCTGTTGTTAAACAATTGTTACAAAGTATCACTGACAGCAGTGCTTCTAGGTGAAGATCCCCTATCAATTGCTGAGGACACCACTTTAACTCCCCCACCCACTCCACCAAGGACATGCAAGTCCTTGGCCTCCCCCACGGCCAAACTCTAGCCACCCGACGCCTGGAGGAAGAGCGCGTCATCTTCCACCCTGGGACCCTCCAACCACACGGGATCAATGTTGATTTCACCATTTTCCTCATTTGCCCTGCCCCCATCTTATCCCAGTTCCAACCCTCTAACTCAGCACTGTCCTCTTGAACTGTCCTAGCTGTCCACCTCCCTTCCCACCGAAGAGCTCATGCTCGAAACATCGACTCTCCTGCTCTTCGGGTGCTACCTGACCTGCTGTGCTTTTCCAAGACCACACGTTTCAACTCTGATCTCAAGCATCTGCAGTCCTCACCTTCTCCAACTAGGATGAGTCAAACAAGGCCTTTCCTGATTGTTCACATTGTGGGAACAAAATCAGATACACCAATAGACCATATATCCATCTGAAAATTTGATCCTTTCAACGGTGTTTCAATATTGTAGTATGCCACTAGTCTGTTACTGTCTAAAAGTAAAGAGCATATTTTAATATAATTATGTCACAGAGAAATAAAGGCAGAATTCAAATCTTTGTACTCAGATGACATTCATACATAATAGCATAGATGAAATTACTTTATTATAAGGGACCGTGAAATCCTCCCAGATAGCTGAAATCTCTTTCATGAATTGATAAGTGAATGACTTTAATGAACAGTTACATCTACAAGATACATGTTTGGGAAACTTTTAAGAAGATATTTATGTTCTTTCATTGCTGTTAATGGAATTCATTGTCTTTGAACTACCAAGCTGCTTTTTTTTTTGTTTCTTCAATACTTAACAGTCAATCTAATAAGCCTCCTGAATTCAAAATGTATTAATAAAACACTCAGTAAAAAAAGCCTTTCAAACTAAGAAGAAGCAAGATCTAGAGTGAAAGGTGATACATTCAAAGAATGCTTTTTAATTATAGTTTGAGCATAATGCACTCAAACTCGAGGATGTGCAGACAGAACCACTAGAAAACAAAAGGTGTTTATTAATTAAGGGAATGTTACAAGAGAACTAGAGAAAAACAAATGTACTGTCTATAAAGGACTTTAGGGAGCTGTCATTGAAGGTCAGACCGGATAATCCCATATTAGGATAAAGAAAAATCCTTGAATGATTGATCGAGAAAAGCAGGTGGGAAATTTAGTAAAATATTAAATAATTGGCATGGGTCTGCAAAGATTTGAGAGGTGAGGCCAAGTTCATTGAATTTTCTGACAACCTAACTATAGCTGGTGATCTGGCAACAGATTTATGTAGGTTTGTTTTAGTTTTAGTAACATTTTTGCAAGTTTTGTGGAAAGTTCATTGATAACATTTTCAGATCTGTATTTTCAGTCACTTCTAGAACTGAGCAACTCGCAAGGTCACGTCAAAGGCATTAGGAGTTGGTCAAAAATTATGGAATCCTGTGTAGACAAGACCAGTGAGAAGTGACAGGTTGCAGTGGCTATATAGTTGATTCGATGGCTGATTTGCAATGCAGAGTGATGTCAACAGCGTGGGTTCAATTCCCACACTGGCTGAGGTTACTATGAAGGACTCTCCTTCTCAATCTCTTCCCTCACCTGAGGTGTCGGGTTAAAACACCTCCAGTCATGTCTCGCTCTCTCTGATGAGAGAGCAACCCTATGGTCTGGTATAATAATGGTGACTTGACCATTATATATACGCTAACACACACTTGACTAAATCTATTCTTTTCCTCATAAAAAACATGCAACAATGCAATAATGGTCCCAGGTTTCACTGTACTCATAGAGTCATAGAGTCAGAATGAAAACAGACCCTTAGCTCCCTTTTAAATTTTTTCCCTCTCACTCTAAACCTCTAGTATTGGACTCCCCACCCCGGGAAAAGACCTTGTCTATTCACCCTATCCATGCCCCTTATGATGTTATAAAGCTCTATAAGGTCATCCCTCAGCCTCCGACGCTTCAGAGAAAACAACCTCTCCCTATAGCTCAAATCCTCTGGCAACATCCTTTCTGAGCCCTTTCAATTTTCACAACATATTTGTGATAGGAGGGAGGCCAGAATTGTATACAATATTCTAAAAGAGGCCTTATCATTGCCCTGTACAGCCACAACATGGCCTTCCAACTCCTACACTCGATGCTCTGACCAATAAACGAAAGCATATCAAATGCCTTCTTCTCTATCCTATCTACCGCAACTCCACTTTCACGGAACTATGAACCTGCACTCCAAAGTCTCTATGCTCAGTAATACTCCCCAGGGCCTTACCATTAAATGTATAAGCCCTGCCTTGATTTGCTTTTCCGAAATGCAGCACCTCACTTTATCTAAATTAAACTCCACTTGCCGCTCCTCAGCCCAGTGCCCCATCTGATCAAGATCCCATTGTACTCTGAGGTAACCTTCTTCGCTCTCCACTATACCTCCAACTTTGGTTTCATCTGCAAACCTACTAACTATAAACCTTCAATGTTTATATCCAAATCATTTATATAAATGATGAAAAGCAGTGGACCCAGCACTGATCATGTACTGTAAAGCATTATTAGTTGTGCATGTGTTGTTATACGGGATATTTTTAATGCTGTATCATTATGATCAAGGATGGACTATACTGCATGAATGTGCAACTAATTTTGATCATTCGTACAAAAGAATTCAGATGTACCTGCTACTGTGCCTTTCAGTTTATGACAATGCCTGCTCCATTCTTACTTAATAGGGACAAGGAACTGGACAACTAATGGTTAGAAAATTACTGCAACCAGATTTGTTCCCAGCATTCGGAACATCTCTCATTGGAACTTCTGTGCCTTGGAACAGCAAACAGAGTTAGGCTTAGGATTTAAATGCTTGCATCTTATCATAAATAACAAGTACTTGCACAAAACCTCTGGCTGCGCAAAGTTAATATACTCCTTTAAAGATGCATGAGAAATTCATTGCAGGGCCCAAAACTCTGACTTTGTTGATTTGGATGTGACAGTACCTGCCAGGTGTCAAGCACCAAAGAACAAGTTGCTGGCTAGTAAGTTTAGAATAAGCCAGGAGGTGTTGCTGCATGGCGCTCCATGGGGTGATAACAACCCCATTTATAAGAAGGTTTATTTTACAGGGGTTAAACACTTGCTTCTAAGTGTCTTCTAAGCTCTGATCTCTGAATCCAACCACTCCCCCTACCGTCTCCACTGGACCCAAGAACCCATGTTAACCTGCCTGATGGGCCCTACACCCCTAACCTCCAGCTGGATCCTGACCCAAAATTCTCTTACCCCACACTCACCAGATCCAACAATCTCTGATGCAAACCGACATTCCCCTGACATATTCCCCACAAGGCCACTCTATCCCTCATTCACCCCACTTTACCCAACACACAACCCTCTTGCCACCCTTCATAACTGATCTGACGCCTAGGCCCAAAGACTCCTAGTTCCCAAGTTGGACCACAATGGCATTTCCCATTCCAACTTCAAACCACTGCATCTGACCAAACCTACCCTCAACCTAAAAATCCAACAAATCCAACATCCATTTCCCCCCAACTGTCTGATCCCATCCTTGATCCAAATTTCCTCCTCCCCCTTCCAAACTGACCAATTCCCCCAATGCTGAACCGAAGAACCTTCCCATCCGTTAGAACCGATGCACTCTGCCCCTGACACTCGACCCAAGCCGCAACCTACCCCAAGCACTCATTCATTTTCCTGGCACTGGAAACCTAGCACCCAAACCCATCTGATACACTAATCCCCTCACACACCTGACACTCAAGCTCATCAACCTACCTTATATACCTTTCACAGGATCCATCAATGTGTCAGGCTGTATTACTAGACATTTAAATCCTCCAATGATCAGAACCATCTTCCTTGACTCCAACCAGCAGAGATTTTCCCAATTTGCGTTGACTCCAGTTTTGCTGGAGCTCTTCAATGTCACGCTCAGTAAACTGCTGCCTTGATATCTCATTTAACCTCAGGAGTTCAGGTGTTTGTCCATATTCAGACTAGGGCTGTAATAAGGTCAGGAGCTGAGTGGCCCTGACAGAATCCAAACTGTACATCAGTGAACAGGTCATTCCTTATGCTGGAATCCAGTTGTGCTGCTGATCAAGATCCACAGAATCCTCAGTTTTGAACTCTTCTGAATCTGTCACATTCAGCAAAGTGGTGCTGGTATTCAACATGAAGGAGGATGTCCTAGCTGAGAAGGCAGGGTTTCACTTCCATGGTGATCACTCCTTCTAATCTGTGACAGGTAGATCAGTGGCCGAACTGGGGATTTATCCGCATGCTTGTTTTTCTTACCACTCCCACAAGTCCCAGTCTGGCATCTACGTTCTCTCAGATTTGGCTACCACTGTCGGTAGTGGTGCTATCCTGCTGATGGACATTTGAATGCCACAGTACATTCTATGCCTTCAGTACTTGTTTGAAATGATGTTCAACATGAAAGCATGGCAATTCATCAGCTGAGGGAGAGTGTGAAGTAGAAATCAGCAGAATTCATTCAAAAGAGGACCAAAGTGCTACTGAGCACTGATAACTTAGCACCGTAAATTAGAATTTAAAAAAAAATTATCAGGAAAAGAAAAGCTTCTGTTAATTTCAGGTTTATATTATTGTGCACTATGTATTCATTGTAGGTCTGCCATACCAGTAATCACCCAAGATAAATTAAGAACAGGATTCTGATCACCTACAGCAGCAAAAGAAGGCTATAAGCACATACATTTAGCCACAATCAAGTCATCTCAAACTGGCAGACTTCCCATATGCTATCCCGCCATTCTTCTGTTCAAGGGAACTGGATTTGACAGCAAGAGAATATGCCAGCTGGCTTACAAAGGACTATCATTCATTAGCGTTATGAAGAGTTGTATAACGTGTCAGAAGATGTCGGCTCATATCTTCGCAACCAGCACTGAAAGTGCAAGAAAGAACAAAAACCCAAATGAAAACACCTAGAATTTCCAGCAGACACAAAAGGCGGTCATTATGGGTACTGAGAAAGTTCATTCATAGCTATAATTACATGAAAATTGGACATGGACATAACAGTGTAACAAATTCATTTATTTCTTCTGTTGGTCAAAATGCAATTGCTGCAACTATTATCCAATTACAGGTCCTCTTCAAAGAAAGTAGTTAAAAACTTAACCCAAGAATGAATCGCATTGCACATTGCTTGGACATTAGCTCACAAAATAATATGCTGATCATTCAAAAAATTGAACTCGAGGTTTCTTCTTTTACTTTCAAAATCTTTGGGTGTCATTTACGGTAGCAAAAGCAGCCATATGACAGCTAAGCAACCATTCGGTCTATCAAACCTATACTGTCTTTCACAGAGAAATCCACTCAGTCCCAATTCCCTATTCAGTTACTGTAACCCTTATTTTCTTAAGATGGCCATTCAATTTTGTTTAGAAATCATTGATTACTTCTGCTTCTACCATCCTCGTAGGCCATGGGTTCCAGCTCATTACCATTCTGAATGTGAAACCATACTTTGTCGGATTCCTACTTCATTTCTTACCCAAAATCTTGAAATGTGCCCTCCAATCCTTGTACAATTAGCTGATTGGAATAGGAACTTGGGCCTTATTAATGGGGCACAGTGTACAAGAGTAAACAGTTTATGCTAAACGTGTATAAGATATTAGTTAGACCTTAGCTGGACTATTGTGTCTCGTTGTGGGTGCCACACTACAGGCAGGATGTGAATGTATTCGAGTGGAGAAAATATGTTCAAAAATGATTCCAGTGATGAAAATTTGTGATGCTATGACAGTAGATTATAGAAGTTGGGACTGTTTTTTATGGAGAGGAGAAGGATAAGCAGAGATTTGATAGAAGTTTCCAAAATCATAAAGGGTGACACGGTCGACAGAGAGAAATAATTTTTACTTGTAAAATGATTAAGAACAAGAGGGAACAGTGTTTTGCAAAGTAAGCAAACAGGCAATGAGACAACAAATTGCATAAGTAATTAGTGTCAAGAATGCACAGCCTGGAAATGTGGCAGCTTAAATCTAGTTAATAGTGAGGGCCACTGGATGATTATTTGAATAGAAACAATATTAAGGGTTACAATTGCAGAGAATGGCACTATGTCATAATGCTCACTTGGAGGGCTGGCGCAGATAAAGTGCAATGAATGGCTTCTTTCTACTATATAAAATTTCTGTGATTCTGAGTTTTTCCTTGTAAATTTATTGAAGCCTGTTCTAACCCCTACACCTCCCTCAGATCTCCGCTCATTGTCCTTTACTCCAACAATGAAACTCCCAGCATTCCAACCTATTCTACAACCAAAATTCTTCACTCCAGAAACCATTTTGTTCAATCTCTACAATTTCTCTCTCAAAGGCCCTCAAATGCTTGTTAAATTGGCTGCACACTGTAATTGAAGCCTGGCTCAGTGCTGTATAAAGGTTCAGCATAACTTCCCATTCTTTAACTAAAAAATTTCCATCAAAAATCTAATCTGTCTATTTTCAAGCGTCCACTAAATTCCAAAAGCATTATTCGTTAATGTTCTATAGCTTACTCTCAAATACACTCAGCAAAACTAGGATTGATGCTTACCCATGCCCAACATTAATTAAGTTAACATTATCTGGAATGCTTACTTGATGGTAATATTGAATGTGGGAGTACCAAGTGTGGTTATTGTTTACTATTGTTAAAGTGACAAAAACAAGCAATGTTACAATTACAGTTTGGAAATTAAATTGAGAGCTTAAGTCATGTAACTGTCATGTCAGTAGCTGGATTTTCTCGTCCTTTGAAGAGAAAGTAAAAACTTTATTGCTGCAATAGAAGTGGAAGGAAGTTTATGTACTAATTATTGTGTGCTTGGTCTGAGGTGGTGGATTGCGTCAATCGTGAAAGCACGGTCCCGGCCACAAATCAAAAGGAAGCTTCAAATTGTGGCAGTTCTTACTATAGCCTCAGTATTACAGTTTATAGTTATGAATAGATGGAATTGTTGTTCCTTTCTATATGGTTTTATAATACTTGCATAGCCTTACTTGTTATTTATGATGTCACAGCACATCCCCTTTCCTGGCAACTCCTTCTTCTTGAACATTCTGCAATCAAACACTTTTTATGTATTGTACCTGCATGACACATGTTCTACATGATCATCAGTGGATTTATACCACAATTGTCACACACCTTACATTCTTTTGGTGAGAGAAGACTGTGCACAACAAGAGGGAAAGCATGTGCATAAGAAGAGAATGTGCAGAATTCATTACTCCCTTTGAGTAACTTGATCTAAAGACTCAGCTAAGAGAACCATAGAGAGTACAGGAAGTATGAAAACACAAGAATTGGCTCCACTCAAGATTAGGCAGCATCCAAGGAGCAAGAGAATCGACGTTTCAGGCATGAGCCCTTCTTCGGGAATGAGGAAAGTGTGCCAAGCAGGATTAGATAAAAGGTAGGGAGGAGGGACTTGCGGGAGGGGTGTTGGTAATGCGATAGGTGGAAGGAGGTTAAGATGAGGATGATAAGGTGAGGGTGATAGGGCAGAGTGTGGGTGGGCGCGGAGAGGTCAGGAAGAAGATTGCAGGTTAGGAAGGTGGTGCTGAGTTCGAGGGTTGGGACTGAGACAAGGTGGGGGGAGGGGAAATGATGAAATCTGAGTTCATCCCTTGTGGTTGGAGGGTTCCTATGCGGAAGATGAGGCGCTCTTCCTCCAACCGTCGTGTTGCTGTGGTCTGGCGATGGAGGAGTCCAAGGACCTGCATGTCCTTGGTGGAGTGGGAGGGGGAGATGAAGTGTTGAGCCACGGGATGGTTGGGTTGGTTGGTCCGGGTGTCCCGGAGGTGTTGTCTGAAACGTTCCGCAAGTAGGCGGCCTGTCTCCCCAATATAGAGGAGGCCACATCGGGTGCAGCGGATGCAGTAAATGATGTGTGCGGAGGTGCAGGTGAATTTGTGGCAGATATGGAAGGATCCCTTGGGGCCTTGGAGGGAAGTAAGGGAGGAGGTGTGGGCGCACGTTTTGCATTTCTTGCGGTTGCAGGGGAAGGTGCCGGGAGTGGAGGTCCTTCCATATCCACCACAAATTCACCTGCTACCTCCACTCCTGGCACCTTCCCCTGCTACCGCAAGAAATGCAAAACGTGCGCCCACACCTCCTCCCTTACTTCCCTCCAAGGCCCCAAGGGATCCTTCCATATCCGCCACAAATTCACCTGCACCTCCACACACATTATTTATTGCATCCGCTGCACCTGATGTGGCCTCCTCTATATTGGG
>NC_057712.1:87611196-87643752 GCF_004010195.1 Chiloscyllium plagiosum | reverse complement strand
ACCTCCTTCCACCTATCGCATTTCCAACACCCCTCCCGCAAGTCCCTCTTCCCTACCTTTTATCTTAGCCTGCTTGGCACACTTTCCTCATTCCTGAAGAAGGGCTCATGCCCGAAACGTCGATTCTCCTGCTCCTTGGATGCTGCCCGACCTGCTGCGCTTTTCCAGCACCACATTTTCAGCTCTGATCTCCAGCATCTGCAGTCCTGACTTTTTCCACTCAAGATTAGTCAGACAGTAAATCATTATTTGTCTCCCATCTTTTTCACACTGAATTGTTGATGGAAGAACAATTGGGCATCTATTTGGATGTTGTATCTGAATTCCGTGAGCACATCATTTGTTCCTCTTTTTCAACAAAAGAAGCTTGGGCAGAGATTGGGGAAATTAAGAAAATGCTCCTCAGAATGTTGAGTCATGCAGTCAAACTCCAAAGCAACAGCATATGTCAACTGGCTCATGTACACTCTCAGTTGGTGAAAACAGGAATAAAGACAAGAAGAGTCTTGTTTTTCAAAGAACAATGATGTTATGACAAATAAATATTGCTGTCATCATTGGACAGCATATCTTTTGGTTTTCAGCACTCAAGACTAAAATAACAGAATTCCTTAGCCACAGACAGGGTTGTGTTAGTGCAGTGAATTAAAAGTACTAAATTCACAATGTCACATTGTGATATTGATCATTATATTATAATTTTTGTGCATTGTTATTAAAACCATTTGTTTGCAAAACAGGAATCATTTGCATCAAATTGAGAATCTGAATCTTACGATTGTGCATTTTAGACCTCCGTGGTCAACAAATTTAATCAGCTCCTAAATGAAAGAGAATTGGATTTTTTTTTGTCAGAGACAGAAAGAAGCAGCACTGTGAAGCAGCAAGTAAAATGAATGCAGAACCAACAGTAATAATGATATAAGATTTCTGAACCATTGAAGTGACTGTGAGAAAAATAACTCCAGAAGCTAAATCAAGAATTAGCTGAAAGGAGCACAGGATTTCAATAAGCATTAGTTCATATGCCAGCTTGGTTGGCAGCTGGCAGCAGGAACTGGCAGAGACCAAAAGGCTGTTGGGTCCAAGTGACATCACTTACCTTTATTTGCATGACACTGTAGCCCAGAAGTCAGCAACTCCCCACTTTGGAGCAGAGTGAAGCTCTTGAACATCTCATCTACATTGTCCTACCTTTTCCAGTTGTATCACACTATCTTGTAAAAGGTTTAAAATAACTAAGTCAAGAAAATAAGTATCCATTCTGACAGACCTTGTAGGTTTCTGCTATGGGATGAAGGTTTAATGTCAACAAAAAAAAACAAATTCTCCCCAATAATTGCTGTCAAATCTCAAAACCTTTGCTGTGAAATATCCACCAAGAAATGAGAGAATGTGCCTTTGTGGTTCTTCAGGATAAACCTTTGAAAGCAGCACCAAGTTTCTTCAACTTTGAATAATGGTTTTTGCCTATTGCAGATGAAATAACTCGACAGCGGTCAGTATCCTATCACCAAATCACCCTTTACACATTAAAAGTCCTTGACTCCAGTACTGCCTATACAGAGTCAGCTCTGAGAGTCCTAGAATCTCTGATACTCCTCTTTCATTTGTTATGAGTGTGGCATTGGAAAAGCACAGCAGGTTAGGCAGCATCTGAGGAGCAGGAATATCTGCCTGACCTGCTGTGCTTTTCCAGCACCACACTCTCAACTCTAATCTCCAGCATCTGCAATCCTTACTTTCTCCTCTTTTTTTCTTTCTTTTTTTTAAACCCCCACACTACCGCCTAACCGCAGTATTTTTTCCCCAGCACCCATAGTGTGTGTGTGCAGGTGTGAGACACAGTGAAAGACACAAGGTGCACAAATCATTATTCAGTTTCCACCACCAGGAAGACAGGAAAACACCCGAGTGGCCAGTGACAAGCAGTGCCCTTCACATCAAAGGGCACACACTTTCTCCTCTTTTATCTGTCAGCCAGGGCTACATGGTTGGACTGGATTAACTGCACCAATCAGTGAACTCATATTGTATGTGGTCCAATTGGCTGACCTCATTACAATCATTACACCCTCCCCGTCTGTGTCTGAGGACATAGGCCAGTCCTTTCTCTTGGAGAACCTCCTGGGGCATTTTAACATTGCATTAGGTTCCTCCAACTCGGCATCTGATATGGGTGACATATAATGTATGGAAGCTCGCCTCTTAAGCCAGAAGTGCCTGGCACAAGAATTTTACTTTCTCCTTCCAGAGGCAAAGGTATCGAGGCAGCTACAGCCATCTTGATCATCCTTGATACAGAGGACAAATCAACGCTTGACAGAGAGGGTGGACCCATGGGTTCTAGCAGCCTTACTCACTGTTCCGAAGGGAAGGACGTGTTTTGCTCTGGCACTGTTTGCGAATTTGCGATTTTAAGTGGTTCACATGCCTATTCAGAACCATCACTCCTCCCCGAATCTTATATGTCACTAGTGCCAATGTTGCTTTGAACATGACTCTTACCCATGTGGGTCCATTTCCATGGTTCTTACAACAAGCTTCATCCCGTGTCACACTGTCTCTCACTTGGTGGAGTCTTCTGTCTGGCATTGGCAGTCCTGATGCCGTTTCACCCTCCCCGCTCCCCCCCCCCACCCCGTTAGGGGTATTAATAGGAGAATACTTCTGGGAATCCTCATCTAATCACAATTGCTAGTAAGCATAGCTCATGTCCCCCTGCCAGCTTTGCATATAAATCTGAGGTATTGTGTATTTATCCAGCTGTGCAAAGCAGTTTACTATTTGTTTAAAATCCCAAAAAAGGCGAACAAACACATCGGGCTTCAAAATTGATCTGACTGGTGCTGCCTGCAAATTGGACTGGTTTGATGATTTCTTTACTTTCCAGCCTTCTGATTTCTGTCTCTACTTAAGTGGCACCAGGTGGTCCTTGCAAAATTGTGGAATTGCTTCCTGTTCAACATGCAGGGTGAAATTAGCTCCTCTGAAAGTCCCTAAAACTTCCTCGAGGGCCTACAGGTTTTACTAAGTACTTCACTCAAGCAGCCATGTTCTAATTGAAAAATGTTGAAACAATCTAGGTGAATCTCTTGCAATCTATTTTGCCCCATGAAACTTGGGCCCAAGCCTTTTATTACAGTCACTAGTAACTGAACCAGCTGTTTCTCATAAGAGACATTTTGACACTTTGAGAACTGTACCCATAATTTGTAAAGGTTCCACGGTATAGGTTCTCAGTCTAGTTGAGGTATGCAAAAACTAAATGCTGGAGTCCAGAGAGAGTTTTGTTGAAAACTGGTTCTGCAATCACTGATACGGGTATTGACCTCCATTAGAACTAGGTGACCATTTAACCAGATGTTTATTTTGATTGGCTCTGATTTGGATGTAGCTAAGCAATTTAACTGTTCCAAACCAGATATAAGTGAACTTTCCAGGGTGTGAACTCCTCTGAATACCTATGAGTCATCTTACTCAACATAGGTCTGACAAGACTGATAAGCTGTCTTGAATCTGCACACTGTCAGCAACTACAACGGCTTGCTGGCCAAGATCCTGAAGAAAGATTCAACCATTTGGCTGAGGCCTGGTTTTTTTGGGGGGTTTTGCTGTGGGCTAACCGAGAGTCCCTCTAATCAGGATATGTCCTGAGTGAGGCTTTGCAATTATCTACATTGAAGTGGTGTTCCCCAAGCTCAGCAAGACTGCCGAGGATGTCCACTCCCTTTGGAATACCTCATATGCTCCACTTACCACATTTTCCAATGATAAAACTAGTTGTGGTACCTTTTTGCGGTCTAGTTGGGATTCAACTAGTAGGTGCTTTTGCACAGTTGCATTATTAATCTCAAATACCAAATGGTCTCTAACATTCCATTAAGGGCTACATTTTTCTGCCAGCCATCTTAGCCTAGCCAAAAATCCTGATATGGACTCCCCTGGTTCTTGAGTTGCCAAGTAAAAATGATAGCATCTCAGAAATAGAAGAGGCTTTGGGGTTGCCATACCCCCTAACTATGTCCATCTATTCTTGAAATGTGACAGTATCTGGTGCCTCAAGGAAAGTTAAGCTCCTAATAACAGAAAATGTTGCAGCCCCACAGGCTGTCAGGAGAATTACTCACCACTTTTCATCTGTCACAATATCCAGAAAAGAATAAAAAAACGCATCTCTCTACACACTGGGCCTAGTCTTCAATGGCAGGTGAACGAGTTAAGCTTGCTAAACAAAGGCACAAAACAAAAAATGCTTACCCCAACTTAAAGGTGGTTGTTTCAAGCAGGTTTCTTCAGGAATATGATTTACTCTCATTGCCACTAAAATAATTCCACAGAAGTTGATATCCAATCACCAAGTCACCCTTTATCTACACATTGGAAGGCCTTGACACTGGTCCAGTTCCCTTTAAGCCAGCTCTCAAAGTGTCAAAATGTCTAACACTCCTCTTTTTATCTGTCAGCCAGGAATCCCTGATTGGACCAGATTAACATCCCCAATTAGGGAACTCATATTCTATGAAGTCCAGCTGGCTGGCCTCATTATAATCACTACAACAGACATGTAGAACCTGAATGTTTTGCCCAACCTCTTATCAATATTGAAGTTTATTCTTATAAGTATTAAAGAGGAATTAAAGCAAATAATATATCATCAGATCAGTGCCTAATGTTCTTTCAATTCATAATGAACAACATTTTCCTCTTGAGGTATGCTTATGCAATTTTCTTTTCTCTCATCGTATTATGTCCTTTGGCTCCCAATAGGTTTTATTGTTGGCATTTTTCTTTTTATAAATTCATCTTCAGGTAAAATGTTGTTCACCCTTGCTATGATTGTTCAGGCTTATCTGGGTTGAATATCCAAAACCCAGAAAACATGCGAAAGCAGCAGATATCAGCAGGACTGACATTCACTTCATTCTGGTTCCATTGTTTCTGTGCATTTTTAAAGATTTCATTTAAGCTAAAAACACATGATTTATCATGAAACTTCAATGGTCCAGCATCAATAATAAAATTGACTTGATCTTTCATATTACAGTTTATTCTATGAGGCGTCACAGGGATGAAATTAAGCGTCAGAGAGGGTGCCAAATGAGCATTTCCTGATTACCATTCAATTTGCACTGTGCCCAATTTTCCTTTCATTCAGGGGGTGTGTAGCTGGCAGTCAATTCATTAGCAGCAGTCCTGTGCTCCTTCCTAAGTTGCATCTCTCACTAATTCTTTATATAAACATGCTAGCTGCTGAATTAAGTCATGAATCATTAACAGGAATGAAACATCAAAGTCAATTACATTAATTCCATTATGTTAATATAATGAAAGTTTATGTGCTGAGTTTCAATTATAACATTTTAGAATGCATGTGTATTTATTAAACATTTGCACAAATAAAATTTTTTCACATTCAATTATGTGTCGTCAAGTGAGAAAATGTGTAAACTGCCCTAATTGTTAGCTATGGAGTCTGCAATATACGTTTTAGACATACACTTTGTTAATACGAGCATCGAAGAGTTACAAATGTTCTTGTTTCTTTGACCTCAAGATGTTAAGAACTATAATTAAATGGATTCCCTCCGCAAATAGTTTGTTTTTTTTCTCTCAAGCCCTATTAATTATAAAACAATTGTAAACAGATGTCCAATCAGACAATGGTGAATTAAAGTGGTCAATAAATCTTTGCCTTAACTGATTTGAAATCCTTTTCTGTTAAGTCTTTCTCATGCTGCTAGTTCCTTTGATCTGGCTGCCATAGAATTCAGACAACTTCTGTTTAAAGTGTTCCAAATACAGCTAGAGAGTTTCATTTTTTTAGGTTCTAACTGCATTGTAACTGATGCACTTATGTTAAATATCATGGGATAGATAATTTTCTTACCTTCAGCACCAAAATTGTCATTTTCCACCCTAGCATTTCTGGCAAAGAGGAGCCGGATGGGGAAGAAATGCACATCAAGAACTTGGGCCCATGCTGTGTGTGAATTTCAGCCATTTAAATTAATGACTACAAAGGCAAAGACAGCAATGCCAAATTTCCATCACATGCTCTAATTGTAACTCGGGTAGAGAGGTTCAATTTACTCTTTCTTACCAAATTCTCCTGTTCACTACTCCAAGACAGTTATTATCAGGTTTATTGGTTTAACTCTTAACAATTAAAGCATGGGCATGGAAATTTGGACCAAATCTATTAAGTAATCATAAGTAGTGAAATGTGCTATTTATAACAGATGTTTATGATTTTACTACAAATAGTGCACAGAGAAAAATGCCCAGTTCATGTTCATCAGATTTTAAACAAGTTAATGTGGGGCTCATCATCTTTTATTTTACAGTACGGTTATGGGATCATTGTCATAAATTTGTACAGTACAGAAGAGAACTATTTGGTTATCATGTCTGTGCTCCACTTTGATATAGCTTCCTTATTAATCTAATTCCCTTACTCTCAATTCATAACCTCTCAATTTTCATTTCAAGCTTGTATCCAATGCGTGTTTGAAAATTACTGTTGAATTTACTTTGCCCATTCTTTTGGTTAATGAATTCCAGATTGTAATGGAGAGCAAAGAGGTTTTTAATCAGCATGGACCATACAGCTGCTCTCTAATAGAAAGAGAGATAACTGGTGGTAGATTACCCTGAGGGTCATCACAGAGACCCGGGTTCAATTCCCAACTCAGGCGACTGACTGTGTGGAGTTTGCACATTCTCCCCGTGTCTGCGTGGGTTTCCTCCGGGTGCTCCGGTTTCCTCCCACAGTCCAAAGATGTGCAGGTCAGGTGAATTGGCCATGCTAAATTGCCCGTAGTGTTAGGTAAAGGGGTAAATGTAGGGGAATGGGTGGGTTGCACTTCGGCGGGTCGGTGTGCACTTTTTGGGCCGAAGGACCTGTTTCCACACTGTAAGTAATCTAATCTAATCTAATCTAATCTCAGGTGAGGGAAAAGGTTGAGAAGGAGAGTCCTTCATGTTAACCTCAGCAGGTACAGGAAGGAACTACATTGTTGGTGTCACTCTGCATCACAAACCAAGCATCCAGCCAACTGACCTAAGTATCTCCCTGTCAAGTGCATTTAACAAATGAATATTTTGTGGAAAATTTTGTTTTTATTATTCTCTAGTGGGACATGGAATCACTGGCTGGGCCAGCATTTATTTCTCATCTCTGGATGCCCCTGAGAGAGTGGTGGTGAACTGCCTTCTTGAAACACTGTAGTCCAGGTGCTGTAGAAAGAGCCACAATGCCCTTAGGGAGGGAATTTTTTTGTGCAGCATACATTTACTGTTAGTATTGTATTAATAAAGATGTTCATAAGAACAAAAAAAAAGTAGATAACATGGCCCCGTGAGCTTGCTCCTCCATACAATGCAGTCATCGATCATTTTTGTGCCTCAGCTCCAATGTTCCCTCTAAGCTGCACAGCTGCACATACACACAGGCATTCCTATGTTCTGCCCATAGTGATCAACAACAGCACAGCATTGATTTCCAGTTCTGGAAGTCATTGCCACACATGGGCCTCAGAGGTGGACACAGCCAGTAAGAAACTTAGAGGAAATGCTGCTCAACTCTATTTTCCTGCCGTCTCCCCATGTCATGTGATTATCTCAGGAATCAGAGAACTACCTACCCTTGCATGGAATATGCTCAATGGTAGAGCATCCACAACCCTCCGGGGTACAACATTGCAAAGATTCATAAGTCAATGAGTGAAGACATTTTTCCTCATCTCAGTCTCAAATGATCATCCCCTTATCCAGAGATCATGTCCCCATTCTAGATTCTTCAGTCAGGAATAAAAAGGGTGAAATTTAACATCCTCCTCCAAAGCATGTTTGGAGGAATGGGGCACTTAATCAGTCTGGTTGGTGTTATCAGCACATTTCCACAATACATTAAGAACAAAAGGGTAACTAAAGAGAGAGGGTAGGGCCTCTTTAAGATCAAGGAGGTCACCTTTGCGTTGAACCGCAGGAAACAGGAGAGATACTAAATGAATATTTCACATTAGTTTTTATTGTGGAGAAAGAAATGCAGTTGAGAGAATGTAGAGAAATAAACTTGGATATTTTAAAAACAGTTCACATGACAGAAGAGGACATTCAGGAGGTCTTAAAGAATATGAAAGTGGATAAATCTCCAAGATCTGATCTAATGTATCCCAGAACATTGTGGGAAGTAAGGGAGGAAATTTGTAACCCTTTGCAGAAATATTTGCATTATCTATAACTATTGGAGAGGTGCCTGATGACTGGAGGTGACTAATGTTGTAACTTTTTTTAAGAAAGGTTGTAATGTGAAAACTGAGAACTATAGACCTGAGTGTGTGAGTTTGGTTGTGAGTAAATTGTTGGAGGTGATTATAAAAGATAGGCTTTATGGACATTTAGAGAGGTAAAAATTGATTAGGGATAGTCAGCATGGTTTTGTGCAAGGAAAACCATGTCTTACAAATCTGAGTATTTTTTTGATGAAGTTACCAAAAAGATTGATGATTACAGAGCAGTGGACATTGTTTATTTGGATTTTAGTAAAGCCTTTGACAAGGTTCTGCATGGTTGACTAATTAGTAAAGTTAGGTCACATGGGATTCAGTGTCAACTTGCCAATTGGATACAAACTTGGCATAATGGCAGGTGACAGAGAGTAATGGTGCTGAGTCACTTTTAGGACTGGAGACCTGTCACCAGTGGTGTTCAACAGGGCCTGGTTCTGAGTCCTCTTTTGTTTGTCATTTATATAAATGATTTGGATGAGAATATAGAAGGTATGGTTAGTAAATTTGTGGATGACACCAAAATTGGTGGCATAATAGACAGTGAAGAAGATTTTCTAAGATTACAAAGGGATCTTGATCAAATGGATCAATGGGCTGAAAAATAGCAGATGGAGTTCAGTCTGGATAAATGCGAGGTATTGCATTTTGGTACAACAACAAAAGTAAGGGCTTATATAATTGATGGTATGGCTTTTGGGTAGTGTTGAGAGTATGGTGCTAAAAATGCATAGCAGGTCAGGCAGTCCTTGGTCCTTCTGTTCTACAATATTACCCAAAGAGGAGAAAGTGAGGACTGCAGTTGCTTGAATCAGAGTCAAGAGTGTGGCTGGAAATGTGATAGGTAGATGAAAGTGTGGGGGGGTGGGGGCAGCGAGAGGCTATAAGTTCGACAGGTTTGGCAATGGAGGAGGCCCAGGACCTGCATACCCTTGTGGAATGGGAGGGGGAGTTAAAGTGTTCGGCCATGGGGTATTGGGATTGATTGGTGTGGGTTTCCCAGAGATGTTCTCTGACCAAGGACATGCAGATTCTGGTCTCCTCCATGGCCAAATCCTAACCACCCAATGCCTGGAGGAAGAACACCTCATCTTCCACCTTGGGGCCCTGCAACTACATGGAATCAATGTGGATTACACCACTTCCCTCATTTCCCCTCCCTCCACCTTATCACAGCCGCAGGCCTCCACCTCGACACCGCCCTCTTGACCTGTCCACCTTCCTTCCCACATATCCGCTCCACCCTCCTCTCTGATCCATCACCTTTCCTCCCCACCTTCATCTATCATTCCCAGCTACCTTCCAGCCACACACCCTCTCCCATTTATCTCTCAGTCCCCCTGGCCACAAGCCTCATTCCTGATTAAAGGCCTATGCTCGAAACATCAATTCTCCTGCTCCTCTGATGCCATCTGAACTGCTGTGCTTTTCCAGCACCATGCTCTAGACACTGATCTCCAGCATCTGCATTCCTCACCTTCTCCTCTTTAGGTAGTGTTGTAGAACAGAGGGACCTAGGGGTGCAGATAAATAATTCTTTGAAGTTTGTGTCACATATATACAGGGTGGTTAAAAAGGCATTTGGCATGCTTGCCTTCATTGTTCAGTCCTCTGTGTATAGTAGTTGAGAAGTCATGTTGAGATTGTACAGGATATTGGTGAGGCATCTTCTGGAATACTGTGTCCAGTTCTGTTCACCCAGTTATAGAAAGGATATTATCAAGATGGAGAGGGCTCAGAAGAGATTTACCAGGATTTTGCCAGTGATGGAAGATTTGAATTACCATACATACACTTGTAGAAGTCGAGTTTTGAAGACTGTGTGTTAAGCAGAAATTAAGGGATCGACTTATACATGAGATATTGTTTTCGAGGTGATGAAGTTCATGCTTGGCATGAGTCAACAAATGGATAAACAAGAGCCAATAATAAACAACAAAAGGAAAAAGAATTATGGCCATTATTGAATTTGGAAGAGTTTTACAATAAGTTCAGAACACAACTGTATGCGACACCTACTTCTAAGAAACTGAGTCAAAGCAGGAAGTTAAGGTCGAGAGCTGCCATAACGTACCGTAGTTTTTTTGCATGCACAGGTACTGCATAAATTATTATTTATCAACATTCAATTTAACGATGAAAATCGCATTGTGCAATATACATTGGTGCACGTAACATGTGATGATGCAGGTATTGCATTTGAATCAAAAATGTGCATTATCATACCCATTAAGGCTGCATATATTGTCAGAAAGAGACCCCTGACAACCTAAAGTCAACTTATACATGAGGTGTATGAAAAATACCAGATTTTTTAGCCAAAAATAAGGGGCCAACTTATACATGAGTTTACCCTATACCCAAGTATATATGGTATAAATAAAGGCTGGATAGGCTGGAACTTCGCAGGTAGATAAGAGAGTGAAGAAGGCATTTGGTATGCTTGCCTTTCTTGGTCAGTGCATTGAGAAGAGGAATTGGGAGGTCATGTCACTTTTGGAATACTGCATGCAATTCTGCTAACCCTCTTATGGAAGGGTGTTATTAAACTTAAAAGGGTTCAGAAAGGATTTACAAGGATGTTGCCAAGGCTGGAGGGTTTGAGCTATAGGGAGAGGCTGAACTGGCTGGTGCTGTTTTTGCTGGCGCATCTGAGGCTGAGGGGTGACCCTATAAAGGTTTATAAAATCATGAGGGGCATGAATAAGGTAAATAGACAAGAACTAGAAGGCATCTGTTTAACGTGAGAGGGGAAAGATTGAAAAAGGGAGCAACATTTTCAAGCAGAGGATGGTGCATGTATGGAATGAGATGCCAAAGGAAGTGGTAGAGGCTTGTACAATTGCAACATTTAAAAAGTATCTGGATGTGTGTGTGAATAGGAAAGGTTTAGAGAGGTATGGGCCGAGTGCTAGCAAATGGGACTAGATTATTTAAAGATATCTGGTCAGCATGGATGAGTTGGACCGAACAGTCTGTTTCCATGGTGTACATCTCTATGACTCTATGACTGTGTAAAGACCTTACCTTTTGATTTTCTATATTGTTAATTGTGGAATGAAATGGGTAAATACCTGTTTTAGTAAGCAAGGATTGTGTAAAGGATTACTGCACGCTTTAAGATCAGCTTACCTGACACTCATTGTAGGTGCTGATTATACTGCCGCTTGTTTAACCTGTGAGAGTCTAGTTACAGATGATCCACAGCCAAATGAAGATCCAGCCAACACCAAGTAGTTAATTAGTCTGGGGAATGCTAACCTGTGGTCAATGGCAAAAGCCTTCTGCCTGCCATCAATTCTGTGATTTATTCCCAGGCAGCTGAAATGCCTACAGGTGTGAATGCTTGAACAGAAGCCACCCACGCTCACAAATCATGTGAGCTTTAGGAAACTCTTCTCTGAGAGACCCAAGTTTCTCTACCATTATCATTTAGAAGTTATACATGTTTTAAAAAATGTCTTGTTTTCCTATTCTTATGATCAAAGTAAATAACTGATAAATCCATGCATTATATTCCACCTGTGATCTTGGTTCCCACTCACTCGACCTCGGTATTTCTCTTTACAGTTTCTTTGTTTCCTCCTCACAACTTATTTTCCCACCTAGCTTTGTATGATCATTAAACCTGGATACATTATTCCAGGTCTCTTTGTCTAAATCATTGCTGTATATTGCAAGGATTCAGCTCTGATCCCTGTGGCACTCCATCGGTTTCCCTTTGTCACTTGAAAATATATCCTTACTCTTTTACTTGCTCTTTCCCATTCCTCCATCCATACTAAGATGTTGCACTAAACTCTTTGAGCCATTTTATTTTATTTAACCTTTTTTTAATACCTTATAAAATTTCTTTTAACATCCAAATATATGACATTTACTGGCTTCCCTTCTTTATCCTTCTTGTTGTATGTTTAAAAACCTTAGTAAAGATATGAAAAACTATTTCTCTTTTGTAAAACCATATTGATTTTGTCTAATCTCACTATTTATTTTTACATGGATTGTTAGTATTTCTTCATTTTCCTGAAGACAACGTCAGGCTGGCTTCTGACAGCTCTTGTAGCACAGTAGTAGTCCTATTGACATGATCTAGTATCCCAAAGTGAAGTGACTTCAAGGTTTTAACACAAAGTTAAATCTGAGCATGAGTATTTACCTGATAACTTTTGTCTGCTGAGTTTAAGCTAGTCAATTCTACAAGTGCCTAGTTCTGGGATTTTAAGAGTTACCTAATTATCCTACAGGAGAAGAAGGTGCCTGAGAAAGTTCTCTTCATCCAAAAGGCATGTCTAATTTTGACAAGCCTTAATCATGTCATAAACATATCTGATTTCGTAAGGGTCCAGGATTCCTTGCGTTAGGTTTTATTTCAATTCCAACAGAAAAACTTTAATTAGATGATATGTTAATGTTAATTTTATGATATGTTAATATGTTAATTTTATTAACAGAATTCAAGCAAAACACTTTCAAGAATAAATATACTAGTGTGTCAAAACCTATCAACAATGTAATACCTAATCTAATAGAATCCAGTTTGGTATTATTTATAGCTATTCAAGAATGTCTTAGAACATCAGGAATATCTAGGAATAGCTAAGAATGTAACATCTGGTAATATCTAAGAATACAACATCCATCAATACCTAAATTACAGTTTTATCTTAAAGACTCAGGCAAGTAAGGTATCTTCTCCTAGTGAGAGAAAACATCTTTTGAGAAGTGTAATCCGAGGGTTCCTGATACTTCTGAAAATTCAGTGAAAGAGTCTTATTTTATATATTATTTGGACTTCTCTGGCTTTGCAAATGTAAGTGTTAACCCTCTATATACGTTGCCCTTACTTTCAAGTAATGCTGTAATGCTATCGTTATTCCTTCATTATTTGGTGAAGATTCCTTTGTGAATTTATGATGTTTTAGCAGTCAATTTATTTACAATGCTTTATACTTATATCTGGATATTCCTTTAATCTTCCCCTTATTCTTGCGATCTTATTTTTCTGTTTTTATGAGTGTTGTCTTATTCTTGTTTCTGATGGTATTCATGAGATAAGAATGTTTTCCATTCTCATCATTTGGGTGGTTCAAGTATCCCTTCTGTAATTAAAATTTTACTTTCATGCCTAAGTCTGATGTTTCCATATATCTTTCCAGGTCTTATTTTCAATAATTAAAAAACTGTTTATACCTTTTTGTTGCTTGTGCTGAGAGCTAATTAATTAATAGCATATGTATATCAACTCCATGTCCCCTTCTTTCTTTTTCCACTAGCTGCAATGGCATCTTTCATAGTTAACACTTACATGAATTTTTATCTTTAATGCTTTTAATATCTGTGTATGTTCTACCTTATTAGTTATAGTTATTTCTCAATCAAACCCATTTTCCTAATCAAATATCATTACAAGAGGAGCCCAGAGAATTTAAACGTTGCATGAAGGATAATGTTGTGGAAGATCTTCAGAATCCTAGAGCAACCTTGTGATGACATCACAGAGCTATACATCACTGAGTATAAACACCACAACGTGAACAGAGTTAGGTCACACGAGAAGAAATTAGGCAAGACTGCAACATGGGCATGAACACACAAAGCAGATAGATTAATTTTTACATAATGTAATTATAATTCAGAGTTTGATAAATTCTATGATTAGCATGGCCAGCAGTATTTAATATTAATATATAATTAATAATGTTACTTTGAAGTCTAAATCACTTGACTTCATTTTCCCCGAGAATAGCCTATAAAATAATCCAAGCTCAGAGCATTGCATCAGCCACATGGTAAAGGAATAAAACCTGTCTATTTAAATATTTCATTATATGCAGTTATGTGCAAGATTTTGATAATACTAGATTTTAGTGTACTATGTTGGTTTGAAAGATCTTTTATGATTTTTGGCCTATATTTTTAAATAGTTTTGCTTGAACTTACTAGTGAAACAATGAAGTTAGAGCAGTTGCTTTTGAGGAACTGATCTTGCTAACTTAAATTGCCTAAAGGTTTTGAAGAGTCTGCATTCAAGCATTGTGCCTGTTTTAATTACACTGAATGTAATTCAAGGCCTGATGGTCAGGATTAAAGAAATAACTGGAAAGACCATAAGACATAGCTGCAGAAGTAGGCAATTTGGCCTATTGAATCTACTCCACCATTCCACGAGGTCATGATGGATCTGCTCATCCTCAAATCCACTTTCCTGCCTTCACCTCATAACCATAAATCTGTCTGCCTCAATCTTGAATATAATGACCAGTTTCAGTAGTCCTCTACAGTAAAGAATTCCACAGATTAATAATCCTTTGTTTTTCTTAGAACAGAGGACATTGAGAGGGGACATCACGTATAAAATTGTGAGTGATATAGATATTGTAGCTAAGAAGAAACCTTTACCCTTGATGGGGGAACCAATGACCAAGAGGCTGAGATTTAAGGTAAGGAGCTTATCTTTTCACCCTTTTCACCCAGAGGATGGTGGGAATTTGGAATTCACTATCTGTAAATGTGATAGAAGCAGAAACTCTCATAAGAAGTATTTGGATGTGCAATACCAAGGCATCCAAGGTTATGAGCCAAGGACCGGAAAATAGGATTAGAATAATTAGGTGATTGTTTTTGACTGGCATGAATGCAATGGGCCAAAGAGCCTTTTTCTGTGCTGTCTATCTCTATGACTAAATGAATTCCTCCAGATCTCTGTCCTAACTGGCTGCTTCCTTACTTCTAGACTCTCCCAAAATGGAAACAACCTCCCCATGTCTACCCTGTCAGGTCCTCTAAGAATCTATGCCTCAATAAAGTTACCTTTTATTCTCCTAAACTCCAATAGGTCAGCAGCTTGAACTGAGTAAGGATTTAGTTTGCTGTAGCTGAAGCATTTGAAATTTAAAAGGGCATCTTGTCATTCTGCTAGAAACACTTGTTCTTGGCATTCAGGTAAATCTTAGGTGAATGATTTGTGATAGTTGGCATCATATATAAAAGGACATGTCATTTATTCGCACAATGACATGGTGACTCCTGGTGCCTTGGAAATACGAGATAGACATTGTTTCATCTGTATAGTTACAGAGGCAGGGAGGCACCTGATGACCCTCCTCTTAATTAAATGGAAAACATTGATTTGAACTATTTCCTAATAAGGAATAAGAACCCTTGAATTTCAGCACAGGAGTTGAAGACTCAGAATTTTTTTGGTGCTGTTTTACCTTGACTTCTATGAAACATAAAGAAACAGCATTTCAAGGAAAGGAGAGAAGTTGCACCATCCATGCAAACACTATTCAAGGAATTCTGTGTCCTAAAGGATAAAAAGCTTCCATGAAGTTGTTAGTGTTAAATATTTATAAAATCTTGCTTGATAGATTTGGCTGGATTCATGAATACTGGTTGTTTGCATTTTGTTAGTTCAAGCAAAACCAAAGACCCCATGTTTTAAATTAAGAATTCAACACTTAGAGTATTTAAGTAAAAGGGTTTTGTATCTCAAAATCCCAAAACATACAAATGGGCTGAGCATGTTCTTGGAAGAGAACTGGACATGACTGGATGTAAAGAGCAAAGAAGACAAATTATCTTTTCAGAAGTTGATCTGTAAGTTCTAATGACACAAATTTACAAAGACAATGAGATATTGTCAATGTTGGTAACCATGAAATAGGCTAACACTGACAGTAGAAGACTTGGCAGATGCATATAAGATTTTCTGTGTTCTTAGTTTTAGTAGAATTTTAATAAGTTCACTGGGTGAGCAAAGTTAAGAGTGCTTTCAGAAGAATATAAGGCAAGGTAACTGAAATATAAATCAGTACAAGAGTATTCTCTGGAATAATTGTCAACAATTGTATGTTAGGCAGTTACTTGATTTGACATTGTCCCAGAATTAAAGTAATCTGGCAGCACTTACACTAAGTGCTACAAATCCCTGACATAGTGAAATCTTGTCCTCTGGCAAATACCATATTATCATCTATTCTACGAAGTCTGAGTGCTTAGGACTCCAGAATATGGCTTCTCCCGCATCCAGTTAAGAAGAGCATTACTCCCTTCCTTCAACTTCTATGCCTTATACGGTCTTATATGGCTGAGGATCCTGGGATTGTATTCATTTGAGTTTAGAAGGTTGAGGGGAGATCTAATAGAAACTTACAAGATAATGCATGGCTTAGAAAGGGTAGACGCTGGGAATTTGTTTCCATCAGGCAGGGATACTGGGACCTGTGGGCACAGCCTTAGAATTAGAGGGAGTCAATTTAGAACGGAAATGAGGAGACATTTCTTCAGCCAGGGAGTGGTGGGCTTGTGGAATTCATTGCCATGGAGCACAGTAGGGGCTGGGATGTTAAATATCTTCAAGGCAGAGATTGATAAATTCTTGATCTCGTAAGGAGTTAAGGACTTCAACAGCGGGTAAGTGGCATTGAAATGCCTATCAGCTATGATTGAATGGCAGAGTGGACTCAATGGGCCAAATGGCCTTAATTCCACTCCTATGTCTTATGGTCTAAAAGAGGAAAGTTCACCATGGCAAAAATAAACTACGCGTTTAAAGAATGACATGCCCACAACTGCCAATTAACATCAAATAAAGAGGAAGTAATTAATATGATTGATTTCCATTCTACGATGACAGTTGGAGATGAGATGTATGAATTTCTGGAGTATAAGAAGCTATGCAATCATTGGCCCTTCAGCAGGTCCTTGTATTTTTCAATCTTTTTTATTAAAATATGTCTTCCTGATAAGAAATTCACAAATAGCTGATGAAGCTGGAAGATTGCTTAAGCACACCAAAGTTAACAGTACTGTTTTCCTCTTCAGTGATTACAATCCTGAAGACAATAGAGAATGTTGATGTAACACAATGTCTTACAGTGCTCTTCGACAACCATTCATCCACCTTATTTACTTTGCATGCAGCAGCATACAAGAGGCACTCACTTGAAGAGATACAGAAAAATTAAGTGAAGATTTAACACAATGTGAGAAACAAGCAAGGGATGCTACAGAATGCAAAGGTCAAATTGGAATCTGATGTAATTGAACAGAAGTGAAAGAAATGCCAGCCTCAGCTGCACAATAATAGGATTATGATTTCAGGAGCTCTCCCATATGAGCAGAACATTAGGCATTTATATTATGAGTCAGGATTAGGAAATAACATTCAGCTTTGCAAACCAAGGATTTTCAATAGATCTCTGAGAGTTTTATTCAAAGCAGTATATCTTCAATGGATTGAGATGCTGAATTCATCTGTAAGGATATGCCAATTAATTTCATTTTGCGAGAGTCCAGTTACTGTTGCCACTGTACATGCTTCCTAATACTCATATGTCTATAGCTCTGGTGTGATCATAAATTTTCAAACATTCCCTGAGATATCTGGTGTCAATTCTTTACTGATTGCAAAATGTTTAAACAATTAAACATTAAACAATTGTAATCACAATTTACAAGCCAATTCTGGGCACACACTGGAATACACTCAGGTATATTCAGGACTGCTGAAGACTTTTTCTCAGGTTCCCATCGGCTCTGAACTCTTGGTGTTAGTCAGAACCAATTTGGAACCAAATATACACCTCTCCACAATTTTCCATCTTCCCTCAAGTTTACCTTAAGTAATGAAGGGTGTATTTACACATTATGTTTTATTTTCGCATTAAAATTTACAATTGCATCTTCAATGTGACCTCGTGATATTGTTGGGAATCCCAATCTGTCTCAATTCCAGTGGAATTATGTGAATTCCCTTCCCACTACTTTCATTTACATCATAAATAGATTATATTGAATGTATAACCTCAGAGTAAGGGATCAGCTATTTAAAGCAATGATGAGGAGCAATTTCTTCTCTCAGGCCATAGTGAATATATGGAATTCTCTACTACTGAAGGCTGTTGAGGCTGAGTCATTGAGTATATTCAACGCTGAACTAGATAGATTTCGAATCATTCAGGGAATCAAGGGTTACAGGGATAGAGGAGTTGAGGATTTTCAGGTCAGCCTTGATCTTATTAACAGACAGAGCAGACTCAATAGACTGAATGACCTACTTTTTCTCCTGTGTCTTATGTTGAGTTCACTTTTCAGCTTGGCAAGTGGAACTTCTGGTAACTATAGGATTGTGACATGCTATTGACAATGCCTTTCATTTTGTTAACTGCTAACATAAAGCTAATGGATTTAAATCTTGTTAGAGTTACATTAGAGTATCAATTTGCTTGTCACGAGATTATTTAGGAATTATGTAGATGGAATCTGACTTGGCACTGGATTCCAGTTAATAATAGATATAAAGAATTAGTTTGTTTTCCTTAAATCCCATGTCCTTGACAGATTTTCACCTACAGCAAGAGCATATGAAGAGGGATGCATGTGAATGCACTAGAAAAATTGTTTTTTATTTTAAAAATACACTTCATTCACAGAAGTATCGTTATATACATACATAGTCACTAAAGTTCTGTACAGTAGCTTGTGAAGAAAAAAACAAACATTAGCATTTGACTCTATCCAACAAACAAACCAAAGGCATTTCTTATTTGTACAAGACTGTGCATATATATATTTGAGGCACCAGGAGGGTGTGATGATAACTGAACAGACCCCCATTTAACTTCATCTGAAAGACCTTAAATGAGTGTCTTTTCTCACTGCTTCTTAAAGGCAGCTGCCCCAGGCTTTAGTGAGTCCCTCAGCACATAGTCCTGGACCTTGGAATGCTCTCAGTCTGTAACACTCAGTTGAGGTTAACTCCTT
Organism: Chiloscyllium plagiosum; assembly: GCF_004010195.1. Lineage (NCBI taxonomy): Eukaryota > Metazoa > Chordata > Chondrichthyes > Orectolobiformes > Hemiscylliidae > Chiloscyllium > Chiloscyllium plagiosum. The sequence continues at coordinate 87,624,691 of NC_057712.1, read as the reverse complement.
GCTCTGAAAGACTAACAAGTTTCGGCCAGAGCAAAGACCATCTTTCATCAGGTTGATGGTCCTCCAGGCACAGTCGATGTTTGTCTCAGTAGGTATTTCGGGGAACAGACTATAGAGCACAGAATTCTGCATCATGGAGCTACTTGGGATGAACCACGTCAAAACCACTACATCTTTCTCTAGACTTTCTTTAGAAAGGCACATTCCAGAAGGAGATGTATGACAGTCTCTACCATCACCCCTCACCAGCTGCTTCCAGGGCAGCGTGTTGGTGGCGCAGACAGACCAAGCGTACACGAAGGATCTCACAGGTAGTGCCCTTTTCACCACCAGCCAAGCTATGTCTTGGTGCTTGTTAGAAACTTCAAGAGATGAAGCGTTCTGTCAAATGACTTTGACAGCCTGTTCAGGGAACCACGCGACAGGATCCACACTCTCCTTTTCCCGCAGGGTTTCTGGGATGGTAAATGCTGACCATTTCCTGATGGAGTTGCAGTTCTCTAGTCAGCATCGAAACTTCCTTTTGGAGAGAATTTTGTCAGATGTCTCAATGACCTTCTGTTGGATCTCTGTCTTAGTTAAGGATTCAAATAACTGTTCATACCTCCAAGCAATACTTACATATCCCAATCATTGTCCTGCATGGGTCTGCTCTCCAATATGAATGTGGCAACAAGGAAATTGTGCTTTTACGAGAACTGCTACCAATACAAGTTCTGTAATTTATGCGGGGCCCATGAGGAAGTCCCAGTAAACGGATACTAAATAGCTATCAGTGAACAATGAAAGGACTCCTGTGGAGACATGATTAACTGCACTTCTTCTTGAAAACCTTGGCGCAAAAGCTGCCACTTTCTACAAAAAGTGGCCTCAGATACAAAAAGCTTGCTGGATGAGGTTGAAAAAGAATTTAAATATATAGCGTTCAGATGTTGTGGGAATAGAAATTTCTCAAAGACAAGGGAATCTGTTCAACTCTTATCATAAAAGAAGCCATCACGGTAACAGGTTCAACAGCAAAGCCCACAAACAAAACAAGGAAAAGCTGTACAGTTATAAAAGGCAAAGCCTAAATTTTCTACTGGAATCCTTCAGCTTTGTCCTATTAATCAGGCAAGTGTAAACAGAAAATAGATGGAGATCCATTATGCTAGTCTCCATCTAGTCTAATGTCTGACCCACTTTTAAATTCAAGTAACTGGTGGGAGTGCCCACCTCTAATGGTTGAGAATAAAATGTTAGTATTATTTGGGCCATTAGAATGGATGCATCCAGCCTTTTCTGCTCTTGTGAAGAAAATCAGGTATAAATCGTGACAATATGAAGACAGTAGCAAAAGGAAACATAGATCACTTTGAAATTGTGGTAGGTCCCATTTTAGTAATGGATAAGGAAGTGGCAGAGATATTAAGCAAATGTTTTTGTTTCTGTTTTCACAGTGCGTTAAACGAATCATTAATAATGAAGAACCAAGAGTGTGAGGAAAGTGAGGAATTTAAAGTGATTCAATATTGGCTTATAAAAAAAATTTACTGGAGAAATGAATGGGACTAAGTACTGAAAGATTCCCTGGGACTGATTGTTTACATCTTAAACTTCTAAAAGAGGTGGCTGCAAAAATAGTAGCTGCATTGGTTATAACCTTCCAAAGTTCCTCTGAATCTAGAATGATTCCAGTGGGCTGGAAAATTGCAAATTTAACACCACTTCACAAGAAAGGAGAGACCATTATACTATAAGATATGGAAATAGATTTAGACCACTCATCCCATCGAGTCTGCTCCACCATGCAATCACGGCTGATATATTTCTCAACCCATTCTACTGTCTTTCATTTGTAACCTTCATCCCCTTATTAATCAAGGACCTATTTATTTCTGTCTTAAATACACTCAATGACTTGGCCTCCTCAGCCTTCTGTGGCAATGAATCCGTAGATTCACCATTCTGTGACTGAAGAAATTCCTCCTTATCTCAGTTCTAAAGGATTGTCCCTTGACTTTGAGGTGGTGCCCTCAAGTCCTCGTCTTTTTTTTTAGATTAGATTAGATTACAGTGTGGAAACAGGCCCTTCGGCCCAACCAAGTCCTCGTCTCTCCTACTATTGAAAACATCTTTTCAATGTCCACTGTCTCCAGGCCAATTAGCCTGACATCAGTGTTTAGGAAAATGTTGGAATCTATTGTTCAGGAAGTGGGCATGCAATATTTGAAAAACCATATGATAAGGGACAGTCTTTTATAAAAAGTGTAATAAAAGGGAAAATAGTTTGACAAAGACATTTGAATTTTCTGAGGGTGTGGCTAGCAGGCTTGGCTGATGCAAAGATTCCTGGCTGTTTTTCAGAAAGGGATGACCGTCATTTTTGCCTTGTCATCACACTGGGCATTACATCCAAATGGTCAGTGGTTGTAGGCTAATGGAACTAATGGAACTAATGGCACAAATGAGATTACTGAATCATGAAGCAATGTATGATACTCAGCTTCAAATTTTGGAAATCTGATTACAATACTGAACACATTCCAAAGATACATCATTGTAAAATATTTTGGGAATTCTGAAATCATGAGAAGTGTGATATAAATCTTAGTTCCTTTTATTTTAGAATAGAGAACCCTACAGTAGTTTCCTAATCTACTATTTGCCAATCCCCTAAAGCCAGCAATTCTAAAGATTTGAAGAGCTTCTTCTTCATAATGAGTGAAAGTGTTGAGGTCTGCTGACAGTCTCTCTCTCTCCCCCTCTTTCTCGCTCATTATACAGTAAATGGTCTACTATAACTTCACTCTAGTACTATCCACTTAACAGGTATACAAGAAACTGTGACATAGAAATATCAGATCACACAGAACTGAAGCCTTTCTCAATAGAGGTCCAGAAGGTGTCCCCTTTTATGGAGGTGTATTGCTCATGGTTTATGTGTTATAGTATATAGTCTTTATCTTCCGGAACCACCATCTTAAGTTGAATCACCTTGAAGTCTATTGCACTTAAAAGATTGGAGTCAAGTTGATTTAAGAGGTTAAAAGCCAGAAAGTTAGATTCAGAAAAAGAATTGGGTCTTCTGAGCTAATAATCTGGTGTCTCCACTGCTTGCTGTAAAGGACAGTGAAAACTGTTGATTATTTCTTTTGGAGTTAAAATTAAAATGTTTTAAAGCATTGAGCAAAGTGTGAAAAGCTTTTAACCCCATTCTCTTAACCTGAAGAATCTATAAGTTAGAGATACCTAACCTAAAAGTCATGTTAAATATAGCTCATAGAGGGGGGATCCAAGATGGCGGCGACCCAGTAAGACTGAGTCTATAGTTATCTGAGAGTTTTGTTTATTTTTGTAAACTTGTAAAAATGTTAAATTTCTAATAAAAATATCTATAAAAAAAAAAATATAGCTCATAGTAAGGTACATCAGCATGATGATGTGTGGAAATTAAGAAGGTTTTCTGGTTCCAGTTTAGCTGTGTGTGAGTTTGCTAGGAGAAGTTGGTTACAGTTTGGAGCTATGAGAGCTGAAGCAGAAGAAGAGGCTAAATAACACAAGGAGTTATAGCTCAGGAAGTTGTAGGGAGTGGTGGTTCCATGCTGTGGTGAAAAGGAGTGATATAGATGTAAGCCAAGATTAAAGTGGTGCTGGAAAAGCACAGCAGGTCAGGCATTATCCAAAGAGCAGGAAAATCGACGTTTCGGGCAAAAGCCCTTAATCAGGAATGAGGCTGGGAGCTTCTGGGGTGGAGAGATAAATGGAAGGGGGTGGGGTTGGGGAGAAGGTAGCTTAGAGTGCAATAGGTAGATGGAGGTGGGACGAATGTGATAGGTCGGAGAGGAGGGTGGAGCGAATAGGTGGGAAGGAAGATTGGCAGGTAGGACAGGTCATGAGGATGGTGCTGAGCTGGCAAATTGGAATTGGGGTAAGGTAGGAGGAGGGGAAATGAGGAACTGGTGAAGTCCACATTGATGCCCTGGGATTGAAGTGTTCCGAGGCGGAAGGTGAGGTGTTCTTCCTCCAGGCGTCGGGTGGTGAGGGAGTGGCAGTGGAGGCGGCCCAGGACCTGCATGTCCTCGGCAGAGTGGGAGAGGGAGTTGAAATATTCAGCCACAAGGCAATGGGGTTGATTGGTGCGGGTGTCCCGGAGATGTTCCCTAAAATTTTCTGCGAGAAGGCGTACAGTCTCCCCAATGTAAAGGTGACCGCATTGGGAGCAACGGATACAATAAATAACATTCGTGGATGTGCAGGTAAAAATTTGATGGATGTGGCAGACTCCTTTGGGGCCTTGGATGGGGGTGAGGGGGGGGTTCATGCAGAGGTTGGTGGGGTGGAAGGTGAGGACCAGGGGGGTTCTATCCTTGTTGCAGTCGGAGGGGTGGGGTTTGAGGGCAGAGATGCGAGACGTTGATGAGATGTGTTGGAGGGCATCTTCAACCACGTGGGAGTCGAGATTACAGTCTTTAAAGAAGGTGCCTCCTGGCACTTTTAGCTACCTTCTCCCCAGCCCCACCCCCCTCCCATTTACCTCTCCACCTCGGAGGCTCCATGCCTCCTTCCTGATGAAGGGCTTTTGCCCGAAACGTTGATTTTCATGCTCCTCAAATTCTGTCTGACCTGCTGTGCTTTTCCGGCACCACTCTAATTTTGACTCTGATCTCCAGCATCTGCAGTCCTCACTTTCGCCTAGTTGATATAGATGTAAAACAGGTATTAATTGCAGAAAGTGGGTAAGTTCTGCTGAGGGCAAACACAATAAAAAGAGGTTATAATTCTTAATATCTGAAAGGAAGAGAAAACATTTATTATTATTGAGACACAGAATGAGATGAAAAATTAAATGAACTAGGGACCAGGAGAGCTTTGATATGGTGTGAGGAGGTGTTGCTATTGAGGGAAGTTAAGAGTTTATATGTGGTAGCGCATGGCATTGAATGTGGATCTCAGGATGAAGTGAGAATAGGAACATTGTTTGAGGAGCATTTTATATCTTGAGATACCTGTAATCCAGCTGGATTGGAAACATGAAGGATGCAACTTTAATTGGAATCCATGGAAAGATTTAAGTTGAAGTTGGAGGCAGTCACTGAGGAAGGAGATGTGGTAGGAAAGCAGACTTTAGTTAACACTTTATCAAACACTAGGGGAAAATGCAAAGCAATGAAAATGAAGAAGCTGAAAGATTCAAGTAGAAATTCTATCAAAGAGAAGAGCAGTTCTTCTTCATAGTGGGTATACCTGAAAGAGAAGTGACAGTGAACTAAACACTCAGTTAAAAATGAAATGCCTCGGTTGCTGGAGATCTGCAATAAAAACAAAAATTTCTGGAGAAGCTGAGTTGGTCTGGCATCAACTTTCAAGAGGGAAATGGAACTATGAAGAAAGGTTGAGTAGGTTAGGTTTATTTTCATTAGAAAAAGGAGATTGAGGGGAACCTGATTGAGGTTTAAAAATCATAAAGGGTATAGACAGGGTGGATAGAGACAAGCTTTTTCCCAGGGTGAAGGATTCAATAACGAGAGGTCACGCTTTCAAGGTGAGAGGTGGAAAGTTTAAGGGAGATACATGCAGCAAGTACTTCACACAGAGGGTGGTGGGCGTTTGGAACGCGATGCCAGCAGAGGTGGTCGAGGCAGGGACGGTAGATTCATTTAAAATGCATCTGGATAAATGCATGAGTCGGTGGGGGGGTAGAGGGATACAGATGCTTAGGAATTAACCAACAGGTTTAGGCAGTATGTTTGGATCGGCTCAGGCCTGGAGGGTCCGAGGGCCTTTTCCTGGGCTGTAAATTTTCTTTGTTCAATTCCAATATGAACTGAAGGGACTGGAAAATGATGCTTTTTATACAGTTGACATACTTAGAGGAGGAACAAGTAGAACAGATAGTGTGGGTCCCCAGAGCAAAATGCAAAGGAAATGCCAGTTGTAGTGATTGAAATATGTAGGTGAGATATAGGTGTTACTAGCAGACAATGTCCAGACTTGAGCTGGCAAGTACTTACTCTATACAAGTCCCAAGCAATGATCTTCTGTAATAAAAGAGAATATAACCCCATCTCAACTTGACATTTATGGCATCATCATTGTTGAATTCCCTACTATCACCATCCTGTTTTTACTATTGACCAGAAGCTGAATTGCACTCGTTACATAAATTCTATGGCTACAAGATCTGGTCAGACCGTAGGAACCCTGCAGTGAGTAATTCACTTCCTGACTCTCCAAAGTTGGTCCATAATCTACAAAGTACTAATCAGGAGTGTGATGGAATACTGCCTATACACCTGGATGAGTGTAGCCCCCAAAACATATCCAGCACAAACAGCCTGCCTCATTGGCACTACATTCACAAATGTCCACTCCCTCAGCACCAATACAAAATAGTATATATCATTTTGGGCGGCACGGTGGCACAGTGATTAGCACTGTTGCCTCACAGCGCCAGAGACCCGGGTTCAATTCCCGCCTCAGGCGACGGACTGTGTGGAGTTTGCACGTTCTCCCCGTGTCTGTGTGGGTTTCCTCCGGGTGCTCCGGTTTCCTCCCACAGTCCAAAGATGTGCAGGTTAGGTGAATTGGCCATGCTAAATTGCCCGTAGTGTTAGTTAAGGGGTAAATGTAGGGGTATGGGTGGGTTATGCTTTGGCGGGTCAGTGTGGACTTGTTGGGCTGAAGGGCCTGTTTCCACACTGTAATGTAATCTAATCTAATCATTTACAAGATGCACTGCACAAATTCAACAAGGCTCCTTAGACACTATCTCCCAAACCTACAACTACCATCTAGAAGGGCAAGGGCAACAGCTACACGAGAACAATACCACCTGCAAGTTCTCCACCAAACCACTCTCCATCCTGTCTTAGAAATATATCGCAGCTCCTTCAGTGTCTCTGGACCTCAGGATTTGAGAGCACCCTCCGCATTGTGAATGTACCTGCACCAAATGGACTATAATGGTTCAAGATGGCAGATAACCACCATCTGTTGAAGGGCGAAAAAATACTAAACAACTGCAGATGCTGAAAATCGGAAACAAAAATGGAAATTGTTTGAAAACTGAGCAGAGCTGACAGCATCTGTGGAGAGAAAGGAGAGACTAAATGAGGCATAAACTAATTTCCAAGTAGGGAAAGGCTTTCATTTCAAAAAGGCCAGATTACAAGAGCAGAGATGTAATGCTGAGGCTGTATGAGGCTCTGGAATATTGTGAGCAATTTTTTTGTTTAGATTTCCTGCAGTGTGGAAACAGGCCATTTGGCTCAACAAGTCCACGCCGACCCTCCGAAGAGTAACCCACCCAGACTCATTCTGCTTCATTTACCCCTGACTAATGCACCTAACACTATGGGAAATCTAGCATGGCCAATTCACCTGATCTGCACATCTTTGGATTGTGGGAGGAAACCGGAGCACCCAGAGGAAACCCATGTAGACACAAGGAGAATGTGCACACTCTACAGACAGTAGCTCGAGGGTGGAATCGAACCCAAGTCCCTGGTATGGTGAGACAACAGTGTTAACCACTGAGCCACCGTGCCACCCTAATTTTGTGTCCAGTATGTAAGGAAGGATATGCTGGCTTTGAAGGAGCTCCAGAGGTGGTTTACAAGAATGAAGAGCTTGTGATATGAGGAGTGTTTGAGGACTCTGGATTTGTACCCGATAGAGTTTCGAAGGATGAGAGGTGTACTGATTGAACTTTACAGAATACTGGATACAATGAACATGGTGAAGATATTTCTATTGGTAGGAGGAACTAGGATCCAAGGGCACAGCCTCAGAGTGAGGGGATGACCATTTATAACTGAGATGAGGAGGATCAGCCCGAGGGTGGTGAATCTGTGGAACTCATTGCGGCAGAAGACTGTGAAGACCAAGTCATTGAGTGTTTCTAAGAGAGAGGTAGAAAGGTGTTTGATTAATAAGGGAATCAATGGTTACAATGAGAAGGCAGGAGAATGGAGTTGAGAAACCTATTAACCATGACTGAATGGCAGAAGAGACTTGAAGATTCAAATGTCCTAATTCTGTACCTAAATATTATTGTCTTATTGTCTAATTGTGTAGAAATTATAAAGGCCTTGGTGGAGTAGATAGAAAGGACCTAGTTTGCGAGAAGAACTAGAGCGAGTTGAGGTGAAATATTTTCAGCCAAAGGGCAGTGAGGACCTGGAACTCACAGACTGAAATGACAGGAGAAGCAAACACTACTACGGCTTTTGAAAAAATAAGATCTGCCACATGAAGTGCAATCCCCTGTTGTAACCAAGAGCTGAAATGAGGCTGGATAGCTCTTCTGCTTTTTGCTGACACAGCGACATTGGACCAAGTGGCATCTTCGTGTTCTATATGTTTACTACCTTTCCAATGTTAAATCCCACCTTTGGATTCTGTATTAAGACTGACTAGTTATCAAGTGTCAGATGGTCTGGTAAGCAGCAGGTACTAAGTACAGCCCACACCAGCTGAGGAATACTGGTAGGCACTTTTACAGGGCAACAAACACATGCAAATGAGATTCACTTTGCAATTTAACTAGAATGAAGGTACATTCATTTGTAAATGAGTTTTTTTCTCTGTTTGATGTAAGAATAATGCAAAGCATTTTATTTGAGCCCTCAGAGAGATGCACATGGTTTCTCAATGCATCTTACTGTACAATGTCCTTTTATAGAAACTAGGTATCACGAACTAAGAAAAAGCTATTTTTACATATTATTCAAGACTCCACTATATTATCATTTAATCAAGTTTATCATTCATAATTTTGAACAAAGGTAATTGAAACATTTTTCTACCTCAGAATCACTAATGTAAGTTGCCAAGCTTTTAATTTTGTTTCAGAATGTACCATTTCAGACCCTGAATTGAACTAATCTCAGTGTTATTGTTTTGCTGGGTTTGATTGAAACTGTCGTTTTGAATAGAAAAAAAAGTCTCTGCTTTCATCTTTAGTTGTTCACCTCAAGTGATATGGCAATTCTGTCAGTTGGCATGAGTCCAGTTGGAGAGTTTATTAACATTTGATGTTATTCCCAGCTGGGACCTGTGAACTGGAAATTAGTCCAGTACACTAGTACTGTGAAAAATCTCTTCTTTGTGGGAGTTACATCTTTTTAGCTCTCTGAATGACAAAGGGAAATTTATTCAAGGAATTTTGTTCAAAAATTGTACCAATTACAGTACAGTTACCATTTTGTATGGAAGACCAAGTTTGGAAATAGAAACTTTAAATAAATCCTAATTAATCTTGCTGCTATACTTTGTTTACCGTGTTTCCATTTGTAACATTGAGAGAAATTAATGGACACACATGATAATCAGCATGAGGTTTCGTTGCTCTTATTTGAGCTGATACCGTGGGACTTCATGGTTTTATGTCAGAGATTTACACATTTCCTGTTTTCCTATGGACGCAAGAGCACAATTTTGGCAATTGAAAATGGCTAAATTGATGTTGAGCTAACTTCAACAATAATGTAACTGGCTCTTCATGTCAATGTTGAAGATAGAGATAGATGACATATTGGATGCTTGGCTGTACCCATAAAGGATAAATTAACAGCAGTTAGTATTAAAGAGACACCCTGTAACAATGTTAATTGAATATTGGGTAGAAATTGGCAAATGAGAAGCTATTGAAAATATTGTCCGTGCTTACTGATCTGAACAAGTATTAGTCTGTTTCTTGTGACATGGAGCTTCTGACAAATAAATCATTGTCCTCATCCAATGAGGTTTCTGTTATAGTGTTGATTCCCTACTGCCTTGTTCATTAACAGCAGTGTCACAAGTTTGATTAGCCAGCATTGAGTTAGGATTGTAACATTTTTCATGAATAGGAATTGATTGTACTGTTATCCTTTTGTAATTTTTTAACATTTTAATCCTATACCTAACAGTTGGATTAACAGTTTACTGAAGACTTGTAAACTAATAAAAATAACAGTGTTCTGTGAACAAAAGCATATCAACAGTTATAACCCATGACACTAAGGATATAAACTAAATGTGCAGGGAGCAGTCATAACTTAAAGCACACAATAAAGCAGGATTAACTCAATTATATTTAAAATTCTTAAATAGAGCGAAGGGATAAATGCTTAGTTTATCTAGGATTTTAGGATGCTGATTTTGATGTGGTAATAACATGGCCAAGCAGCTTGTTTGCCAACCTGTATATCTTTCCAACAGGCTATTGTAGATGATAAGAGTGGAGGAGTTTCCTGGTCAGCCAGAAACATGTGGTAGCTGCAGCACAAAAGCTTCACCACTGGAAAAAGAGATGACATGGATGGGTTCTTGTTGAGGAAGTATCATCCTTGTTCTGAGGGACTACCACATAGACACACAGACACACAGAGACACAGACACACAGAGACACAGACACACACACACAGACCCACACAGAGACACAGACACACAAACACACACACACGCACAAAATTCCTTCCACTGACCTCAGAGAAACCACTAGCCAACTGCAGGCACAATAACCTGTGTATTTTCTACCTCTTTATCTCAATTCCACAATAAAAAGTGTCAAACTTGTTTTGTGACCTTTAATAAAGGCTTTACAAATCATGAAATGGTTTATTTCATTACTCTCCTTGAATCCATTTCAGCCCCTAAGCAAAACAGACACATGATGACAAAAGTAAAGGAGAAAGTGAGAACTGCAGATGCTGGAGATCAGAGTGTGTGGGCCTCAAAAAGCACAGCAGGTCCGGCAGCATCCGAGAAGCAGAAGAATTGACATTGAGGGGCATAAGCCCTTCATCAGGAATGTGGGTGGGGGGATGGTAGCTAGAAAGGCAATAAGTAGATGCAGATGGGGGATTATGGTGATAGGTCAGAACGGAGGGTGGAGCGGATAGGTGGGAGTGAAGATGGACAAGTGGGACAGGTCAAGAGGGTGGATTCGAGTTGGCGGGTTGGACCGAGAATAATGTGGGGGGAGGGGAGATTAGGAAAATGATGAAGTCGACGTTGATACCGTGTGGTCGGATGGTCCTAAGCCTGGGACCCTTCAACCATACGGCATCAACATTGACTTCACCAGTTTCCTAATCTCCCCTGCCACCAGCTCATCCCAGGGCCAACCCTCCAACTCAGAACTGCCCTCTTGACCTGTCCCACCTGTCCACCTTCCCACCTATCCGCTCCATCTTCGACTTCAACTTATCCCCATAACCCCCCAACTGCATTTACCTATTGCCTTCATAGCTACCTTCCACTCACCCCTTCCCCTGCCCTCTTATTTACTTCTTAGCCCCATCCCCACCTCTCAAATTGATGAGGAGCTGAGATGCAGTGTTCCCATACCTTCTACAAGGGCCACAATAGTACAGACCATAAGCCTCCCTAAATTGAGGCAATGCCTTATAGCCCAGAAAGGGTTTGTTGCATCACTTTGGCCTACTGTGCCTTCATATCTGGACCTGACATTGAGGGCTTGTCCAAGATGCTGAACAAGTGGAGACCAATAGCAATTCTCTGAGAATGAGGATCAGGACATTGACCCACATGGACATCCAATTGACCACAACAGAGCTCTGCACTGTTGGTTCAAAAGGCCAGACAGAACTTCATTGAATCCTGCTTCCAGAATGAATGAGCTAGGTTTACACTTCCTTTCATTGAATTGTTTCCTATTGGCAAGAAGCACCTGGTCAGTCCACAATAATGTGTAACAGGTCGTTTCTGAGCTCCTTGACCTTTGTTATTGATGAATAAATGTTTACTTATTCATATAAATGTATGCCTGGTCTCTTCAACAAATCCCCTCTTAAATCTTCTCTCTGTTTGGGAGCAAGCAGTAGTCAGTAAGACAGGGCAATAACATCATATAAAACTGATGTTATTTGGCTTTAAGTCTTCAGTCAATGGGTGACAGCCAAGTACAATGCACTGTAATTCCTCCCAACAGGCAGCAGTTTGGGAGTAATCTTGAATCAGCTCATTTGACTCTTCCATCATCAGTTGGTCTTGGATGTTTCAGAGTTCACACAGTCTGCAAAACTACCCTGAAATTCTTGAGCATCCTGAAGCCAGCTTTCAACCTGAGAGGGGCAGCACTGTGTGCATCCTCTTTTGGCAGGCTACTGAGCTACAAGAGAGAGTGCAAATGTAAACTTCCCAATGTACATGTGAATGGCAGTGCGCCCATATGAAAAGCTGAAAAATAGAATGAAACATTGCTATGTGTGGATGAATCGTCGATTTCATCCTCTGATTTCAGGGTTGGTGTAAGTGTGGGTGATAAATGCAGAGCAGGTCCTCCTAATATCTCTGCATATTATTCATAGCTTAGTGTAAAAGTGCAACAGCTTCTCTGTAGACATCAGCGCGACGGTTCAATGATGTCTGATTCTGAGGCTTTCTACAGTCAAGGAGCCAGTTGCTTGTGATAGAAGAACAATCTTTGGTTATTGTAACTTCTTTTACCCTGGGTATACAGTCAGTTCTGCAATAACACATTTTTCATTAATGTGAATAGCTGTAACGCCATTGATGAATAAGGAGCACTGTTTTTAAAATGCGAACTTATAAATCATGTGTTGTTTATAACATGATTAGATCATTAACACTTTAAGGGTTATTTGTATTGTGCAATTTTTGTTTAGTGTGGGGTTGCACAGGAACACGACTATCATGTTTTAGAAGATATAACTATATCTGAAGAGGCTGCACATCTCTTATATAGATACAATTTTACAGATGCGAAGGCACTACAGCTGAATTTTAAGAATGCAAATCTACATACACTTATAAAAGTGTGTGGTTAATTACAGTTACATGTCATCTGTGGCACCTTTGTGCTTTGAGTGAGTTTGTTTTCTTCCTCTCCCGTTATGTATAAGCGTAAACCTGACTTCCCAGCTGAGGTGGAGGGAGCCTGCTCTGTAGAGTCATAGAGTCAGAGAGTCATAGAGATGTACAGCATGGAAACAGATCCTTCGATCCAACCTGTCCATGCCAACCAGATACCCCAACCCAACCTAGTTCCACGTGCCAGCATCCGGCCCATATCCCTCCAAACCCTTCCTATTCATATACCCATCCAAATGCCTCTTAAATGTTGCAATTGTACCAGCCTCCACCATATCCTCTGGCAGCTCATTCCATACACGTACTACCTTTGCGTGAAAACGTTGCCCCTTAGGTCTCTTTTATATCTTTCCCCTCTCACCCTAAACCTATGGCCTCTAGTTCTGGACTCCCCAACCCCAGGGAAAAGACTTTGTCTATTTATCCTATCCATGCCCTTCATAATTTTGTAAACCTCTATAAGGTCACCCCTCAGCCTCCGACACTCCAGGGAAAACAGCCCCAGCCTGTTCAGCCTCTCCCTGTAGCTTAGATCCTCCAACCCTGGTAACATCCTTGCAAATCTTTTCTGAACCCTTTCAAGTTTCACAACATCTTTCCGATAGGAAGGAGACCAGAATTGCACGCAATATTCCAACAGTGGCCTAACCAATGTCCTGTACAGCCGCAACAT
>NC_057712.1:87542834-87610398 GCF_004010195.1 Chiloscyllium plagiosum | reverse complement strand
AGGGAGAGGCTGAACAGGCTGGGGCTGTTTTCCCTGGAGTGTCGGAGGCTGAGAGGTGACCTTATAGAGGTTTACAAAATTATGAAGGGCATGGATAGGATAAATAGACAAAGTCTTTTCCCTGGGGTTGGGGAGTCCAGAACTAGAGGCCATAGGTTTAGGGTGAGAGGGGAAAGATATAAAAGAGACCTAAGAGGCAACCTTTTCACATAAAAGGTAGTACGTGTATGGAATGAGCTGCCAGAGGATGTGGTGGAGGCTGATACAATTGCAACATTTAAGAGGCATTTGGATGGGTATATGAATAGGAAGGGTTTGGAGGGATATGGGCCGGGTGCTGGCAGGTGGGTTGGGATTGGGATATCTAGGTTGGACCGAAGGCATGTTTCCATGCTGTACATCTCTATGACTCTATGACTCTACAGAGCAGGCTCCCTACACCTCAGCTGGGAAGTCAGGTTTACACTTATACATAATGGGAGAGGAAGAAAACAAACCCACTGGTCATAGGCCTCCAGTCTGAAAAACAACCCTCCACCACCACCCTCTGTCTCCTACCGTAAATACTGATGCAAAATACTCACTTAGTATCTCCCACATTTTCTGTGGCTCCACACAAAGGTTGCCTTGCTGATCTTTGAGGGGCCCTATTCTCTCCATAGTTACCCTTTTATCCTTAATATATTTGTAAAAACCCTTTGGATTCGCCTAAATTCTATTTGCCAAAGCTATCTCATGTCCCGGTTTTGCCCTCCTGATTTCCCTCTTAAGTATAGTTGGTGCTGTTGGCTTAGAAGATATGGACAGTTCATCTCTGCGGTCTTTTGGACCTAGAGGGCTTAAGCCCACTGAGAGTGTCTTGTCTAGGTATAGGCTCAAACTCCTTGGCTGTAACTTTGACTGGAGCAATGAGATGAGTCCATGTGCATATCTGGCTGACACTGAGTGTGCAGGAGCTGACTCTCTATGGCATTCACCAGCCTTTAGCTGGAGACATCCAGACACAAGCATGATGGAGCCAGTAGGGCACTGATAACATTGGTGGACTCCTCCATGCTTCAATCCAATGTACCCACAGTTTCTGACTAACCTGGTTGCTGCTCTCTCTGTGTGTTTTCACCAAGACATAAATCAAATAGGCTAGCATACTAGTTCAGGAAGTAATAGGAAAGGCAAATGAAGTGTTGATATTTATTTCAAAGGGAATGGAATATGAAAGTAGGGATGTCTTGCTGAAATTATATAAGATACTGTTTAGATCACATCTGGAATACTGTAAATTGCTTTGGTCGACTACTCTAAAACAAGATATACCGACATTGGACGCTTTCCAGAGAAGGTTTACTCGGTTGACCCCAGGTATATAGGGATTTTCCTATGAGGAGAGGCTGAGTAGGCTAGGCCTATGTTCATTGAAAGTTAGAAAAATGAGAAGTGACCTTATTGAAACATATCAGATCATGAGGGCTTGGCAGGGTAGATGTAGAGAGGTTGTTTTCCCTTGTGGAAGAGTCTAGGAACAGTAAGGAGTTATCCAATTAGGACAGAAATTAGGAGGTATTTCTTGTCTCAGAGAGTAATAAATCAGTGAAATTCTTCCTTCCAGAGGGCTGTTAAGGTTTGATCATTAAGTACATTCAAGGCTGAGATAGACCGTTTTTTTTTACTTAGTAAGGGAATCAAGGATTATGGAGAAAGGCTGGAAAGTGGAGTTGATGATTGATTGCCAAATAGTCTTCTTATTCTCCTTTATATTATGGTCTTATGGATTCTAATGGGCAAGACCACAGGATTATTTTCTGCTGTCTGGGCTGAGCAGGTGCCTGTTCTATGAGAGACATCTGAGTGTGAGAGACCTATGACATTTGCTCCATAGCCAGCAGTGGGAAACATATCGATGATATGCTCACCCAGGTTGTCCTCCTGAATCTATTTTAAAATGAATGCCCATTGAGCTGAATGTCTCTGAGCTGTTGGAATGTGCAGGTGAAAGACTTGCTCATGCATCTTCTGAGGTTTCAGTGACTCAGAAGTGGCGATCCCTGTATGAGACAATAGAGGAAATTAATTGCGTAGAAGAAGTAAAATCTTGTTGAGGATAAGAATGAGTTGGCAGTGGTGCTAATGGGAGAGCAGCACAGCACAATGAAGCCCAAATCATTTGGTTGTTCATTCCCAGGCCAAGGCATTCCCTATGAGTGGTCGCCCTCTCCCACAGCCAATTCCAGTGGCTTTTCTTCATATGTTGTGGGCAAACTGATATTCACCCTCAGCCGCTGGTCTTTAACCTCACCGCTTGGTTATGAGTCATAATTTCCTTCAATGAGACAAAGGGAAAGATTGACTATGAGGGAAGTGGATAGGAGAGCCAATTGTTGGTGATGCAGAAGTATTACATGTGTCCGCATTGAATGCGAAGGAAGTGCATAAAGTGTTGGATGAGATTGGTGAGATCCATATAGTGGTTGTGCTGCATGCAATGCATGAGCCTTGGTGGGAGGTATGTGCAGTGGAAAAGTTAGGGTGATGTGTGTAAAGTAACAGAAAGAAGATAGAGGCACTTGCCCTTAGTCATGCACCTTTTTGCTATTCAGCTGAACATTTCTCTCAGACCACAATATCTCATGTCACTATTGCCATCAAAGCTGAATGTACCCGGTGGCACAGCAATTTTTGCTGATCAGCAGCAGTCCTCCTTTTAACCACACCAACCAATCCAACTCGAGGTGCTTGCTGACAAAAAGAGAAGCTAACTTGCCTTTCTGGGCCATTTCCTTCAGGTAACACTGCAGGAACAGAGTGAAGGCCACTTCCTGGCTTGCATTGTCTGAAGTGCCATGGAGCTGGGTCTTAAATATCATGACAATAGTGTGAACATCGCAGAATCCCAGCAACCATCTCTTCTGCTGCACAATTCCATGAGCCAGGCACTTTGGAGGCCAGATGCATCAATAATAAGGTGAAATGCAGAAGACTGGGTGAGAAACGTCAACATAGGCCATGGCAGACTATCTACCATTAATCTAGCCAAGCAAACACTTTATTAAAACAACATGGAAACATTCAGTCTCATAAGTTTAAAAAAAAGGTTTAGCTTTAACTGGAGACAGACTTTCCAGCAAGCTTCAGAATCAAACTCTACCAGCTACTGGAGGAACTGTATTATATTTCAGTTAAGCTTACTTTTTTGGAAGCTCCTGCTAGTGGTACAGTGTGCACTAACGATTATCTCACGTGGACCTTTGTTCTATAATGTACACAGAAAACAATGCTCACTTAAAACAGTCTCAAAACCTGAATTCATTCAAATTATGCAGCTCTGCAAAACAAGTTGTTACCTTTCCAATTCTATATACATATCAGCAATAAACCAGTAACCTTAAAGCATCATTGTAAAACTGACAGATGAATGATGACACAGGAGAAAACAAGTAGAACAAGCAAACATTTGCTCCAACTGTTGTTTAATCTCCTATGAAATCAAAGTGGCAACAATAATTTAACATATTACTGTTATGAAGTACACATACAGATTTAAATAGCCTTGAATGGCCGAGTACTGCTTTCTGACCTGTGACCATTAATCTACACCTGCCACAAGGTGATTAGTGACTGGTTTCATCCTCACCTTGTGAAATACCTCAAGGAGTTTCTAAATTGTTGGTTCCATTATCTGAAACATGAACTGTCTCTACTGAGATATCCGTCATCACCTCTTGCTTGTACAGATTGTGGATCTTGCCTCGAAACAAAAGCTTTAGGTGTGCTGGAAGTCAGCAAACTAGCCTTAATCCCTACAGTACATTTTCTCCTGGAACATAAAACCACCCAAGTCGACAGTCTTTATTTTGAGGTGATGCGGCAGAGTCATTCTTGGAACTGAAGCTGTTGAAAATCTCGGCCATAATTTTTATGTCAGCTTCATTAGTTTCCTGATTCTAAGTCATTTATAAATTTTCTTTTGCCTCAGACTTATAGCATCGAAGCAATCTTTCTTCCTTTTGGTGCTAATAGATTTAAAGCAATAATCCTATTGGGACAGAATCATTGTTATGGAAGACTCAGCAAAGGCTGCTTTATGTATACTTTTAAACTAAATTTATTGGAGTTGCAGGAAGTTGTTCTTGTCCAGCATTTGGCAGCTTGACCTAACTGAGAATTAAATAAAATGGCCTGTTTTTTTGATGGTCCAATGCAAAAATGTATATTAAAAGCAGAAGAGATGTAATAATTAAAATTTAAACAGTTTCTAATTTCTTGATTGAAGACCAAAATCCTAAAATTTCTGGCAGGCAGCAACAGCATTTTTAGATTACATTCCCTACAGTGTGGGAACAGGCCTTTCGGCCCAACCAGTCCACACCGACGCTCTGAAGAGTAACTCACCCAGGCCCATTTATCTGCAACGAATGCACCTAACACTATAGGCAATTTAACATGGCCAATTCACCTGACCTACACATCTTTGGACGGTGGGAGGAAACTGGAGCAAACCCACGCAGACGCAGGGAGAATGTGCAAACTCCACATAGACAGTCACCCAAGGCTGGAATTGAACCTGGGACACTGGTGCTGTAAGGCAGCAGTGCTGACCACTGAGCCACCGTGCCACCCTCACTTTGTTTCATTAACCAATACCAGTGTTCTCATTGTCTTAAATATATGAGACAGAATCCTTAATATTTCGAATCAAGCATCTTCTGTGTTGAATGCATTTGCCAGGCATCACTTCTGCGATGTAATAAAATTCAGAATAGTGCCTTGCTGCTTTAACAGGAGATGAAACCAAAAGTGGAAGTCTTTCAAATAAAGCAAGTGTGATTTACCATTTTTCTTAATGTCAAAATATTTTTCCAAAATGAAAATCATCAGAAATTGACACAAGTCCCAGGCAGCAGTAACAGTGTTAATAGGACCCGCCATGTCAATTTCCAATGACGGTCTATTCAGAAAAATTGATTATTCAGTTCACCTTAAAAAAGAAGCCAAAGACATGCTGTAGTTCTAACTTTCATACAATTGTCCTAGTTTTGCAAGCATCAACGGTTGTGTTGAGAATTGTAACAAAGAGAGCAGGTGGAAAGGTGTAGAACAAGAGTTGAGAGGACAAACAACAGCAGTGAATGTAGTCAATGGAGTGTTGGTACACTGTGTAATTGGAAGAGGAGTTTGATAAGGATGTTGTTTATTCTCAGTTGTTTTTGATGTCTATACAAAATCAATCATTAAAGAAGTGTTTAAAGACATTGAATTGGCATTCCGATTGAACACATCAATTAGATTTGCAATGACAAAGTGCTTGTAGCAAGCACAGTAAAACGATTACCAGAACTACAGGATTGACTAGTAACAGCAGGCAGGAACTTCGGAGTTAAAGTGAACAATGGCAGGAAGAGTGATGCATATTTCAGAACCACTAAGAAATATTCATATATTAATAAAAGGAAAGAAACGTAGGTGCAAAACATCATATATTTAGGAAGTAGATGGAAGGTGCAACAAAGAAATAAGAACCCAAAGTTGAATGGAAATGTATTTTGTAGAAAGATGATTGGAAAGTGGAAAGCTGACAAATATACAACTCATGAAGTGACTTGATTTTAGAGCTTGATCTTGCACGGATGTGAAACTTGCATCTTACAGAAAAGGAGACCAATTTGCTAAATGGCTTTCCAATGTGAGTTTGAAGGAGAATGGAAAGGATCTGCTGAACAGAAACAGTCTCAAATAATGAAGCGCTAAGGGTAGAGAATTGACAAAGAAATTTGCTGAAGATAATTTTAAAAGAGACAAAGAGTGGGAAGAGCAAGTCTTTAGAGGAAACAGGTAACACTTTGTGGAGGGAAGATTTAGCAGAAAAAAGGAAAGTGAATGCATGCTGGATAGCTTAAACATTGAAGCATTTTTTTCAAAAATGAAAAGATTGGCACAGGACAGAGAGATATAAAGATAACATGCAGCAACATTACAAACAACATGAAAATAGCAAGTATTAAAAGTATTAATTAAGGGCTGAGTGTTAGCCCAGAATCTTTCTCTGTTCTTAAAATATCCCTGGAATGTTTTTATGTCCACTTAGGATGGCAGACAGTTCTCAATTCATCACTTCATATCAAAGTTACCTTCTCAATATTGTAGCATTTGATAAATTGTTGGCACAAATTTTGAAAGGCCCTTTAAGCAATCACTTTCTAATGCAAAAACAAGATTGCAACTACTGAGTCAACGCTGATATTAAGGTAAATGTTTGTTTAATGAAGGTAGCTAGAGCAAATAGTTTTATTTGGTAGGCATGTCACTGACACTGTAGAACTTTACACAATATTCTAGTCTGCAACTTAATATCTTGCAGATGCAAATGTTCTACCTCGAGAGCTGGCAAGAGTAGATCTTCAGTAACTCTGTCCTGCAATAATACATTGAACAAAGGCATCACCTCAACACTAGCAATCCCCTTTGGAACACCATGAGAGATCCCATGAGCTCTCCATCTGGGCATCCTCCAGAAGATGCATCCCCTGGCAATCCCCAGAAAAATCCTGAAACCCCATGAGATAACAGAATTGATGGTTCTAATCTTGAAAAAGCAATGATGTTCTTGTCTTTTTCTTAGCCAAATAAAATTAAATAATAGGTTATTTGATTATCTTCATACTTGTAAAGTTGCTGCTCCTGTTTGGGAGAAAATAAGTAGCCCTGGTATTTTTGTTAACAAATTAAAAACCATTGGATTCACTAATTGACAAGCTTCATTCCAAATTCCTTCAATGAAGATGTACAACACTATCATTCCCAATCCTCACTGTTAGAAAAAGTGCTAGCCTCAGACAATTGCTACCTTTGACTGATTACTTATGTAATAAGTCGTTGGAGAATCGCAAGCATAAACAGAAAAATAAGTTGCACATGATACATTTCAGGGAAGCTATTATCATATTTATTCATTGAAACGTTAACAACAAACAACTCAACATGTTGAGGAGGAGGTGGCCACACAGCAGTTTAAAGAGCATGATTGCATTCTTTCAAATAAATATCAGTGGAACGGTATACTCCTGAGACATATTTTGCAGCTATTAAAAGTCCCAACCAGTAGTCCGTAAATGAGCCTCACAAACAAACTTGTTTTTTTTTCCCAGTGGACTCAGGTAGAGTTACTATTAAACCATGGATCAGCGCACACAAAGTCCCTTTGGTCCCTTTCTCCTTGGTTCCCATAGGACCACCAGGCCCTATGGTCTACCTCAGAATGGGAACTTGCTTATTCCCATCCCTGTCAACAAGCTGTAAAGTAGCAAACACTTGATATCAGCAGCTCACTGGTAACCTGTTAATGAGATGTGAGCCTCAAACTAGATTGTGTCTCATGCCAGCACCAGCGGGCCGGTAGCTTTTCAACAGTGTTGACTTTGCACCATTCACCACAATACTTGGATATAAACCCCACCCAGCCATCCCCAAAACCTCAGCATACCCTCAACTTAAATGTCAAACTTTGTAACTGCAGCTTTGTAATTTTGGCAATCACCATAAAATTAATCATTCAATGATGCAAGTCAGTTATGTATTACTAGTTTCTTCTGACCTCAAATTGACCTCAGGAAAGCAGAACAATACTTGGTAGTTTTACAAAGAAAGACTTGGATTTATATAATCGCTTATCAGATCTTTAAGAACATCCTAAAAATGCTTCACAATAAATTATTTACCTTAAAGAACAACAATGGTGTTTTCCGGGTGAATGTGATATCCATTTTACACACAGAAAAGTCCTGCACTCAGCGATAAGATAAAAGATCAGTTAAATCTGTTTTTGGTGGATATCTTTAAAGAAAACAGGTGGATAAGCCATACTGGGTTACACACAGCTGCACCTGAGCAACTACCTGGTACATTACATGATATAATGTTCCAGTCAGACAGATCATTTGGTGTACTATAAGCAGCAGCACTGAATATTGTGGAACTATTATTTTTCAAATTTGCCAGTTTATAATTAAAGCCAAATTTCTTTCTAAGTTTATTTTTAATTTTTGTGACCTGCTTCATTAGAAAACTAGTAGCAAAATAGCCAGCAAAAATACAGCAAAATTGTACTTTCCATCTATAGTGGTGCTGTTCCTCCAATTTAGTGTTCATTTTGTTCACTTTGGGTTTAGTGTCAAGATTCTAGTAAATTACAAGCAAAATTCAGCGAAATATTTATTTGTCCCTACTTTATATGTTTTCTATAAAGCAACCATTTGACAATACCTATTGACTAACTGCAAATACAATTATTAATGCTATTTTATATAACATCTTATGAGATCTATAATTTGTAAAACATATAAGATAGATTGATAATTATTAACATTCTCTGAACTATTAAAGCTTTAATAACCTTTTAAACCTTATGTTTATTTAAGCTATTTTGAATTATTGAAAAACTTTTATATTTAAAAGTGGGACAGTTGTTTTAGAATCAGTAATGTTAATATTTACTTGAAGAAATATTTTGTTATATTTTCTACATAATGATAGAATATCTTAAATCTTTTCTGAAAAAGTATTATGTAATTTCACTCTGTTTAGGCACTTTTAACAATTGCTTTCTTCAAGCTAAATGACCATCAGATCAACCAGTGTTTTTCTGTCTTCAGAAGAAAGGAAACTGTAGTTGGATATTTGTTAAGATAAATTAGTGTCAGAAATCTGTAGCTTTGAGAAGAAGAAAAAGAATGCTATAGAGACAGATTTATTTGACAGATTATCTTCCAGAGCATTTGTTTTATGCAACACTTAAGCTTTGGTGGCATTTTGACCCTAGATAAGCTTGAACCTGACCATGAATTGTTGTTTATTCAAGGACAATGACCCAGGAAGCAATTCCTCAGTCAAGTTTACAATAATAATGTCTGTCATTTTAACAAAGAAAGAAGTTAAAATGATCTTTGACCCTTACACAAACCTTACCTCTTGCTGACAGGCTTATTGGCTGTTGATTTGCAGAAACAGCAAGAAAAGTACACACTGAAACTTACCAGTCCATCTTGATGTACATCCTTTTTATGAGCAAACCCTAATTCATTCTTTATTATTTTTGAGGCTGGTACTAGACAGCACAGTTCTTTATGCATATTGCAGCAATGTTAAATAAGAAGCATGCATATAGTTGGTTAAAAAAACAAACTGTTTAGAGAATCAACAATGGGAACAAAACAAGATATTGAAAAGAAAGCTATGGTGATAACTAGCAAAACACCAGCAAATGAATAAATGATATAGATGAGTACATTGCATACAGCTAGAGTTATTAATACTGTGTTGGTTTATTTGATCGAATAGATTATATGCAGAACTGCCTAAATATATTTGCACTATAAATGCTACTTTGCTACTGCAATATATTCTTTATTATTATTGCATTCATGCTGGTAATTTGGATGTTTCATTGGAATCATTGCTAGATTTTTAGTGACTCTGTTTCTCTGCTATTGTTCACCTGCTGTCACAATAAGTCTTTGCAATAAGTCTATAAAAGATGAGGGGTGAAAAATTGATCGGCACACAGGTCTAGCAATTAGCAATCTGTCTGTCCCAGTGTGCATTGAGGGAGGTGGCACATAAACTTTGTGTTGCCTTTTCATTCAAATGATTTCAGTCTGCAGCCCTGCATAACCTACTCTGCTAAATGGATCAACACAAGACAGGCGGATTAATAATATATTGGGTTAGTACAAGTTTTAGCTTGACTCCATCCCTTATAGACAGTGCATCCCTTTTAAAGGGAAGCAACAATAATTTCATTTCTTTGGAATACCTTTAATGCAACTGCAACCAAGGGAGATGAACTTCTAAGAAAAGAGAGGGCTCCACGGTTCACTAATGCAGCAGTGGATGCCCTAATCATAGAGCTGGGAACTAGGTGGAAGGCTCAATTTCCACAGGAATCAGGAGGCCCTCAAAGACCAGCCTCTGAAGGGAGTCAGAGGAGGTGGCCATGGAGAGTCAATTTCCTGAGTGTATATCTGAAGACATTAGCAGTGCCACAAAAGGTTTAATGACATTGTGCAAGTGGTCAAGAATAGTGCATGTATTTTCGAAGGACGTAATGTGGCCATCACACCACCATCCTTTCACACTGCTAACTGTAAAATAACCCCATCTGTGCTGATGACACAAAGACAGGTGGGCAAGTGAATTGTGAAGGGTATATAAAGAGCCTACAAAGGAATATGGATAGGTTAAGTTAATGGGCAAAGATCCAGCAAATAGCATACAATGTGGAAAAGTGGAAAACTGTCCATTTTGTCAGAAAGGATTTTTAAAAATTCTAAATGACACCATAGAATGCAATTGCATGCCTAAAAAATGCTGGATATGTTAGAAGGAAAAAACTAACCAATAGTTTCATGTTTAAAATTCAGAAATACTGACTGATAAACTATGGAGCTACCTCTCAAATTAGATTTCACAGATATTATGCTCACTTTAATCACAAGCCTCAAATGTCAAAACAATATTCAAGTGACTCTGCAGTTCACCAAATGACCACATTCTGCAATAACCTGATTAGCGGCCTTGCAATTATTTCTGATCAGATGGACTGGAGTAGTCAACTGATTCAATATTCAACACATCTGCATGACTTTCTGTATTCTTACTTTATTTATGTCCGGTCCACTTTGTCATTGACAGAATACACATTGGCTTGGCCATTGTACAAGGCATATTGCAGGAGGCATAAACTGTCTTTAACAAGGCCCTGTTATATAGGGAAATGCACCATGGTTATTTCTGCTGTTGGTGGCAGATGTGTCAATTGATTTTTAGTACAAAACATTAAAGAAAAATGCAATGGCAAGATCAGTGGATCAATAGGCTGTAGTATTTCCTAACCAATTGAATATTGTTTGGTGTGAATAGGACATAATCCTTCCTCATCAAGAACAGCCCTGCTTCCTCTCACATAAGCAATGGATGCAACTGGGCAGGCAGAAGCACAGCTGAAACCATATATGAAGACAAAAGAACCAATATGCCACCTATCAATCAAATGCAGTGTGTGAAATCGGACACAGCATTGGGCAAGAGATTTATAGATGCAAATAAGATACAACTGTAAACTTCTGTTAAAGATCTCCATGTATGTATTAAAGGTTTTGTTACTAGTTTACTATTAAAACTACATTCATGCAAAGTGATTTTTCTATTGATTTTGAAACACTGTGAGACGAAAGAAGAGACTCAAATTTAAAGTGCTGGTGCATTTGGATAGATATTTGAGCCTGGCAAATAATTTTAGAGATCTTTGCAATCTTTCCCCGCAGCCAAGTTCAACATTTGTTAAGTTGATTCACACCTTGATAATGTCCTTTGAGAATTAATTGCCTTTCAGCTGTACACTCCAGATTGTTTCTTTTCACAAATCCTTTCAGTTTGCTGATTCTTATCTGGCAATTTTGTACCATTTAAAGTATCTCCTGGACTGTTCGTTTTTAACCAGCATTATGCATGTGTTTGTGCTTCCTTTGGGGGCTGACTATTCCAAAGAGTGTCTGTTGATATTTGACAAACTAATGGGAATAAATAGTTCAAGACAAAGCAATCTGTTTGTCTTTTGCCCTGGTTTTAGTTTTGCATAACTTCATTGAATAGTATCACATGAATTTATATCTCTTACTTCAAAGCACTTTGCATAAATTAATTCACAGGTTAGTTTTGAATATCATCACCAACATAAAAACATATAGTACATAGCACCAAGGCACTTCACAGAATTATCCTTAAACAAAGATGACACTGTGCAACATAGTTGATCTATGATAAGTTGACCAACAGTTTAATCAAAGAGATTGGGTTTAAGGAAAAACCTAAAGGGAAAAATGCATGATAGAGAGCTGGAAAGTTTTGTAGAATGAATTTTAGAGTTTGTTGTCGAAGCAACTGAAGGCTAGTTGTTACCTAAGGAACATTAACACCTGCAGAATCCCATAACAGTGTTTGTCTACATAACTTATTTGACACTCCAGTAAGGAAGAGTCTGTGTTGCCAAGGTCTTTATTTTATGCAATTCTTCGGATTCGGCATCCTCTTTCTTTCAGCTGTTCTGGATAAAAACTAATCAGTAAAAACACCGAACCAAGAGGTTTTAGCTTTTTTGCATTGATCCATTGGCATGGTGAGCTTTCAACATATTCTTCAATTAACAATTTATCCAATTTAAGTGTGAATTGATAACCCTGCGGATGCATAGTATTGACAAAATTATCCTAGGACAAAAAACCTTGGCTATTCACCCTATCTATGCCCCTCATGTTTTTTTTAAACCATTATGCAGTAACCCCTCAACCTCTGACACTCCACAGAAATATGCCCCAGCCTATTTAGCCTCTCCCTATCACTGAAACCCTCTAGTCCCAGCAATGCGCTTGTAAATCTTTTCTGCACCCTCTCAAATTTAACACCACCTTTCCTATAGAAGAGCAACCAGAATTGTACACAGCATTCTGAATGTGGCCTCACCAATGTCCTGTACAGCTGCAACATGGCATCCCAACTCTGATACTTAATGTCCTGACCAATGAAAGTAAGCATGTCAAACGTCTTCTTCACCGCCCTGTCTACGTGTGACTGCACTTTCAAGGAACTATCCATCTGCACCCTTTGGTCTCTTCATTTGGCAACATACCCTAGGGCTGCACCAATAATGGTGGTGGACAATTAGTAAATTAAATACAGAGCACTGACCTACTCCATTATTTAGTAAAATTATTGCTGATCTCATTGTCTTCTTAACTCCATATTCCTGACCACTTCCAATAATCTTTGAGGCTAACAGGTAGAGTACAAGGCTCCATAAAAATTCCATCTGCAACGATATGGCAGCCCACATCACTGGGCACATCTGTGCACAAGAAAGACCTGAAGCATTTACAACCACACTCAGCCAGAAGTGTCAACTGGATGATCAATTGTAGCCTCCTCCAGAAGACCCCAGCTTCCAAGAAACCAGCCTTCAGCTAATTTGATTTACATCACGTGATGTCAGCAACAGAAGGCACTGGATTCTGTAAAGCCTTTGGACCCTGACAATATCCTGGTAAGAGCCTTGAAGATGTGACTCAATACTTAGCAGCCAAATCTTTGAACCAAGCTTTTCCCGTACAGTAGCAACGCTGGCATTTAAACTGCAATGTAGAAAACTTGCAATGCAAGTACCCTTTGTCCACAATAAAAGAGGACAAATCCAATCAAAGCAATCACTGTCCCATCAGTCAACTTTCAATCATCAGCAAAGTAATAAAATACATCTTTAACAGTGCTATCAGGCAGCATTTGCTCAGCAACAGTGGCATCTGCATCAATGGTGGCAGCATCGGCAGCATTGGCAGCATCAGCATGGTGGGCCCAGCAGCAAAGAGATGGCATCAACAAGTACGGTGCTACAAAAGCACAGCCAGTCTGGCAGCATCCAAGGAGCAGGAAAGTTGATATTGCGAGCATACGCTTATGCTCAAAATGTCAACTCTCCTGCTCCTCGGATGCTGCCAGACCGGCTGTGCTTTTTCAGCCTGCACGTTTTGACTCTGATCTCCAGCAACTGCAGTCCTCACTTTCTCCCCAGTGAAGGGATGGCACCTGAAGATTGGCACTTCAGCATTGAGGGTCTGGCACAAGTGGCAGCGAGGTTGTGGAAGAGGGTAGTAGTGCAGGGATCACTGGTGAGCTGACTCAGGACTCATGGCAGAGATGCAAGTGAAGCTTTGACCTGGAGTAGTGGATAAGAAAAAGATGGACTCTTTTTCAGTTGTATCTTTTTCTTATTTTCTTTTTATTTCTAAGTTATTCTAAATGGCATCACAGCATGGCAACAATTGAAGCTTTCTGCTGCATTTTCCCTTTCATTCAAGTGACAATAAATTATTCAATT
This sequence comes from Chiloscyllium plagiosum, assembly GCF_004010195.1. Lineage (NCBI taxonomy): Eukaryota > Metazoa > Chordata > Chondrichthyes > Orectolobiformes > Hemiscylliidae > Chiloscyllium > Chiloscyllium plagiosum. Next base: position 87,596,483 of record NC_057712.1, on the reverse strand, counting down.
TAACCTCTTGACAACATTCAGTGTTGGTTCCAGATGGGTCACTCAGTTCGTTGCCTTATTACAGCCTTTCCTCCTATTAGGAGACAGTAAGAACTGCAGATGCTGCAAATCAGAGTCAACAGATTTGAAGCTGGAAGAGTACAACAGGTAAGACAGCATCCAAGGAACAGGAAAGTCAATGTTTTGGGCTGAAACTTTCCTCCTATTAGTTGTTTTATTGTTTATTTATGACTGAATACAGAAGAACTTCAAAGCTTATATCTGATTCTTTGTTTGTAAGATTGCTTTTGCTATCTATTATTCAGTGCTCTCACTGTTTTGCATGTAAGCAGTGCTATGTTGTAGCTTCACCAGGATGCAACCTTATTTTTAAGTTGCTCATAGCATTCTCACCTACACTCTTCATTGAACCAAGGTTGATTTTCTAGATTGATGCTAATGATACCTTAGAGGATATAGTTGGAGATGAGATTGTGACTGAATACAGTTCTGCAATCACTAAATGCCCATTTTTGAATTGCATAGAAACATAGAAATGTAGGAGCAGGATTAGCCTATTTGACGCTTCAAACCTGCTCTGACATTCAATACAATTATGGCTGATTTTCCAATTCCGTTTCCACTTTCTCCCCATATTCTTTGATTCCTTCAGCCCAAATACCCAAATCTAACAACTTCATGAAAGCATTCCTTGTTCTGGACTCTTGGCTATTGCTCTTCCTGAGTTTATCCTGTCAAGTCCTGTTATGTTTCTGCAAGACCCCCCCCCCCCCCCCCCCCCCCCCCCCCCCGCTCCTCCAATTATGTGAATTCCAGGGAATATAGTCCTCACTGATCCAAACTCTCTTCATAAATCAGTCCTGCCAACTCAGAAATCAGTCTGATAAACTTTTGTTGCACTCCCTGAATAGCCAGAACATCCTTCCTCAGATGAGGTAACCAAAACTGCATGCAATACTCCAGTCGTGATCTCACCAAGGCCCTGTATAATTTTAGCAAGATAGCCCGTTTCCTGGACTAAAATCCTTTCACTGTCTGATACAACTGCGTGCTTACTTTCAGCAACTGCTGTACAAGAATACACAGGTCTCTTTGTACCTCCACCTTTCCTAATCTATGATCACTCAAATAATAATCTGCCTTCCTGTTTTTGCTACCAAAGTGGATAACCTCATATTTATCCACATTATACTTCATCTGCCTTTCATTTGCCCACACAGTCAATTTGTTCAAATCACATTAAATCATCTGTACATCCTCCTCACAGTACACCCTCCAACTCAGCTTTGTGTTAGCTGCAAACTTTTAGTTCTCTCATTTAACTTATTAATATATATTGTGAACAAGTGAGGTCCAAGCACTGGCTCCTGTGTTACCTCACTAGTTATTGCTTGCCACTCTGAAAAACATCCATTTATTCCTACTCTTTGTTTCCTGTCTGCCAACCAGTTCCCTATCCATGTCAACATACTACCCCAAACCATGTGCTTTAATTGTATATGCTAATCTCTTATGTATGACATCTGGCCTTCTGAAAACCCAAGAAAATCACATCTACTGGCTCTTCTTTACAACTCTGCTATTTTCAAGCGATCTTTTAGAACTCTGTCCCAGTTAGAACAGTATTTGTGCCACACAACATGTAAGAGGGTATCCTCATTCATATTGTGAAGACAGAACTTTGTCTCCACAATGACAGTACAATGATCACTCTTGCAGATACCAACATGGGCATACACATCTGTGAAATTTTGTTTGATAAGTAAGTACAAGATTTAGTTTTCTCTCTCGTTCATTCACTCATCAAGTGACTCCGATCCAGATCAGCCATTAAATTGTTAGGATTGGGTCAACTTGGTCAGTAGTGGGACTACCAAGCTGCTCTTGGTACAAGACATTAACAAGGACAAAGTGAGGACTGCAGAAGAGACCCAACTACTCTGCCAACAGCAACATAATAGTATATGGAAAAACTTTAATTTCTACTATCTGTCCCAAACGTTTTATATTTAATCTTATATCTATGCTTCTTCATTCTATATCTGTTACTCACTCAAATGGGCTATTGTACTGAAGAATTTAGAAATTAATTTCAAAAGTAATATTTTAAAGACTAGTACAGTTAATTAGAGTAACAGCTATCTTTAAACCTATATCTCCCTATTTCAATCTCATCATTTAATTTCAATTAGATTTCTAATTATCATTTTCTATGTCTGTTATTATCTTACTTACCGACATAAGGTAATGTGTCAAAATTCCATGCTGAGACCTGTTAGTTTGTTTGATGTTTCTGTTATTTCAGGGCTGTTGCTTCCTTCCTTCAATGCTATTGCTCTTATATGTAAATTGCCACTTACAAACGTGACTAACTTGCGGATAGAGACATTCGGCCTCGGATCTTCAGGTGACCATTCTACAAGGCAGGCTTCAGGAGAGGCAACGACACAAAGTGGCTGAGTAGCGGCCGATAGCCAAGTTCGGTACTCATGAGAATGGCCTGTTACCTTGGGTTCATGTCACACTACAGGTGACCCGGCCACACTGTACACTCTCTATCTCTCTCTCTCTCTTACACACACGCGCGCGCACATACACACATACACACACACGCATTCTTACATACTCACACAATCACACAGACCCTCTCTCATTCACAAGCTTTCTCACATACACACACATACACCCCCCACACTCACACCCACACACACCCTCTGACAGGTTTATACGCAATCACACCCACACACACTTTACCAATCTTTCACACACACAAACACTCACTCTCTCACTTGCATTCACACACACACATACACTCACATGCACACACTCTCTCATGCAAGCACACAACATATAAGTCTATGGCGTAAATTTGTATTTGCAGAATTATATTTGCAGATACATTCTATTTTTGTTCAAAAAGTGCACGATCTGCAGGCAGTCAATGCAGGCAGTCCATACATGTAATATTTTGTAAATTTCACATTGGAAATAGAAACAGTCTGACTCAAAATTGGGATACAGACAGACTCTAAACTCACACCTGTAACGCATTGTTTGAGCTACGATGTCACCTTTTGTTATAAAACCTCAAGTTATTTTGAGAGGGTGACTTGAAAGAAGTTCTTGATCTTACATGTTAATGAAACGAAACCAGCAACCCATTCTAGAAGATGAAAGACTGAACAACAATCCAGGTTTGTTCAATATATTATTTCAGTTGCATGTCACTGTGATCTTTTGCTATAAATTCTGTGTCTTACGGTCTTATGCTCCACAACCACCTGATGAAGGAGCAGTGCTCTGAAAGCTGGTGCTTCTAAATAAACCTGTTGGACTATAACCTGGTTTGTGTGATTTTTAACTTTGTCCACCCCAGTCCAACATTGTTTCCTCCACTTCATGAAAATTAATGGACATTCCTTTTTTGATTGATAAACCTTTTGAAGTGATTTTATTGATCTGAAAGTTCATTTATAAATGCACACTCTCCCACCCACACAAAAAAATATTCTGCCCCATCCATCAATGTTTGGCATTATTCTTTCAGATGTATTCTTTGTCTTCTATGAAGACAAATGAATGTACTCCTTCAATCAATCTGTATTAACTTTCAACTTGGCTCCTTTTATTTGGTAAAAATTAATCAGAATCCTCTCAGTGCCTAACGTGAGAATATGCCAAAGCATGTGATATCCTCTGTTTTTGAGTTCTGAGTCATCATTTAGGACTCTTACGTTATTTCACCCTATTACTCATTGTATGTGTTTGGGTGGACAATGCACATTGCCTCAATACACAACACTTGTGGTGCACTACTAGCAGATCAGGTAGGCTGTAGTTCACCTGTCAAGTCACTTGATCAAATATCTATAAAACCATCTTAACAACAAGCATCACTGTGAATATAACAATTATTTTTCAGGGACCATGTGAAAACTTTCGATCTATTAATTCAAATTTCAAACAAATCCAACTTATATACATTGAAAGATATTTTGTTGAGCATAGTTTTCCAGTCTATTTTAAGAGTTTACAAGAAGTGCCTTGGAATGTCCGTGTGCCTTACATGAAGCTTAATTTATAAATTAAGAGAACCCTAAACTGTACAGAGGTTGAAGTTATTACTTTTTTGTTAAATTCTTTGTAAGATAGATTTACCAGTTTGACGAAAATAATCCCCCTGTAAAATCTCTATTGTAGATTACCTTTGGGGATCACATGTCTGTTTTCCACTGTCTACCACCTCGCAAACATTGCTCTCCTTACTGGGGCGTTATTCCATCCAAAAGATTGCTAGACTTTTTCACAAACAAGAAGCAAATGGCTACATCCTGACTTGTATTCGTGCTTTACAAAAACCAAAAACTGAGAGCGAAGAGAATCCCTGCTATTTTAAGGATAATTTGACTTCATCACTCATGAACCATACTGGCCGAAGGAAAACGTCAGACTGTGTACACCCCGATAATAATTCACCCGTTCTTCGCCGAACAATGGCTCACCAAACATACACTGGCCTTCACAAGCATTCAATCTGTGATTAATCACGCCCTATTTCAGCGCCTTTCCTCTGGATTTCTTTCACATCACTAAATTATAATAAAAGGCTGGGTTATTTTGAAAAGGATGTAAGTTTTTCCAATCTATTTGACTGCATACCGGGGCAGTGGTTTGATCGGGGGGTGGCATTCGGAAGCTGTGCTTTATTCCCATAGAGGCTAAGTAACCAACCATCCAGTCCTCTCGATCTTTCTTACAGCGCATACAACCCGATGCGTGAAAATGTCAACGTCCGCCAAGTGCTGCAGCGCATGACGCCCGACGAATTCTAGAGCTGAATGTTAGCAAGGAGCAGAAGCTGTAAATAAAACGTTAACGCTTCGACGCTTGACATGAAACAACTGCAGATGCGTGAGTCTCTGAAAGAGGATCAAAGAATGCTGGAAACGCTCAGCAGATCAGTCAGCATCTGAGGGACCTTGAATAGATTGAAATTTAGAGGGTGGTGGGACCAATTGGCGAGAATATATTTAACGAAGTTTCCTGGTGGAAGTATTATCCCACCGGATGATAATAGTTCGACACAATGTGTTACATATTCCAAATGCTAAAACACTTGTAAAATTGTTTTTCTTTTAAATTTATGCTTTAAAAATGTTTGTTTTATAATTGCGAACGGTTTTTTAAGAAAAAAATCAATACTATACATTGACAATGATTATGCCACGGTATCACAGACAAACCGTTTTTTTGATCAATTGGCGAAAAATTATTCGAATCAAACTCGTTATTATATGACCGAACTACAACAGGATTCAGTTGAGTTACTATATGCAGCATTCATTAATACGAATCTGCACTGTTATCTCACTTACTATTTAGGTAGTAAAATCATTATTAGTGTGTATTACAGTTTTAATGGGATCTTACAAAATGGGGACACACGAAAGGGGAAAATGTTCTGTTTAATTATGTACAGAAATTTAGTAACATTCTACTGTGTCGTTACCAAATGTAAGTTCGAATTCATAGAGTTATTTCAGATTTTAGAACCCTACAGCAGAAAATGTGAACAAACTTACTCAGAAACTTTCGCAAAAAAATAGATTTGGTGAACAGCAAATCTTCAAAATGTTAAGTGAGTTTATTCGGAAATTCTCGCACAACGCGATGCAACGAAAAGGCGAATACCAAGTGCACTGTACATCATTCAATATAAAAACAAAAAATACACAACATATTGTTCTACTTCACAAAAAAATTATATCGTCTCTGAAATTATATATAGCATTATCACATACTTTCGATTCATGCTCCTAATATGTTTCCTGAAAACATATGTACATAAAGATGATCAGAACAATAATGGATGCCCTATTTTAAATAGTTTAAGTACTAATCTATCAACAAAGGTCCCTTTGTCATGTTTTGCGCTCGTCTTATAGTGCTTTAATACTTGTCCCTTTATAGACGCGACTTCACACAAAATTGAGTAATTGCTCCCAGCTCTACATCATAGGTCACTTTTAGCTTTGTCTGCAAATTAAGTTTGTTGACCCTCATACATTTGCTTAAATGATTGATATTCACTCCGGACCTGTCAAATTATTTGTCACCATGATTTCTAAATGAGGGTCATTCCATTTATTGAAATGTTTCGCTGATATTAACGTTGCATTATGACAAATTACTACATCGACGGATTAAAAACTGAATGGAAGAGCACTGATGATTTATTTTAATCATGCTTGTGATATTGAATTTGAGTTTTTTTTCACAGATGCGTTCATCTTATTTGTAATTCCATAGTCATTTATTAAGCGACGATCACTTGGCATTCATACATTGCATTAGCCGGAGCTATGGATATTGCTCAGCCCTAATAAATATCCTTTACTATCACAGTCACCGAAAGGCACAATTCCTATCATCTTATGTACAAAATAGACAGGCATTTATAGATGCTTCAAGCATTTTCTGGGTATTTTTTTGGCAATTCGGTGTTTACTGGCATCAGTTCTCCAAACTATTCATTGATCGTTGTTCTTTCCTGAATCTTGATCACTTTGATCATCTGTAAAGCAGACATCTACGTCGCTCTCGTTACTGTGGTCACTTTTCTGCTCAGGGTCGTCGAAAGATGATTCCGTTTTGCTCTCTGTTTTGTGTAGACTTTGCCCCGGGTGCCTTGATTTAACGTGCCTTTCCAAGTCTCTGCGACGGACAAGTACCTTGCCACAGAACTCACACCTGTAAGGCGTGTTCCCCTCCGCGTGCAAACGGATATGTTTGTTTAGGTTGCTGGGATCCCCAAAGGGTCGAAGGCAAACTTTGCATTTTAAAGGTTTGTACCCTGTGTGCGTCCGCATGTGGATTTTCAGTCCGTATTTCCGGGAGTAGAGTTTCCCACAGTACAAGCAGAGGTGACCTTTTTTGGGCTTGCCACTGGACGTGCTGCTGGTGGACATGGACTCCAGGCGGGACCTGCTCTTTTCTGCAGCGATACTCGACAGTTGCTGCGTGTGCATGGCGATCTCTCTGTCGATGTTGGTAATGGAACCAATTTCTGGGTTGAGAGATGGAGCTCCAAAGTAGGTGACGGATTCGGGGTATTTAATTAAGTTGCTGAAGTGGAACTTGAAGGGGTAATAGGGAGGACTGTACAGAAGCTCGCCATTGTAAACCGTTAAGGGCATAATGGGAATGTTGCATTCTCCTGCGAAAGGTTTACCTCCTTCAAAGGGAGGAATGGAGAACCTCTCAAAGTGAACGCTGGTTGGGATCGGGGTGTAACGGCTAGGAGACAAGCTGGCGTGCAGGCCCCTCTCGACATGTTTGAACGCAGATGTCTCTTCAAAACTGGGGAAGAGAGGGAAGCCTCTGCTGGTGTTGCTGCATGGCCATGCAGGCAGCGGCGGCTCGATGGAATGGACACATTTGGCTGCGTGGGCCCCCGCCATGCTCTCTCCAGAGGAGCGGGGTGATTTCAGACTGCTCACCACTTTATTGAAACCCAATCCAAGTGCTTTAGCGCCGCTGTCCCCGCTTGGATCCGACGAAATTAATTTCGATAATCCCGTGGGTTTAAACGCGGATCTAATCCCGGGGTGAAAGCCCATGGCGTTGACAAGTGAGGAGGTGCCGCCGCTGATGGTGGTCAGAGCTCCATGACTCCTGGCTGAATTAACACTCATGTCCAGGGCTCTGTCCTGTTCCTCCTCAGGTCCCACTGCCTTCTTGGTCATAATCATTTTGGTCAAAACTGGAGACGCAGGTCGTTTAGCTCCTTCTGTTGGGCCAGAGGAGATATGATGGCCATTTCTCGACGGTGTTGATGAGCTGGATATATCGGCGGTTTTCGGAGATTTGGTGAAAGTCTCTGAAATTCGGCATTGTTCGCTGTTGATGAAGCCCCTGCCGTTGCTCAGAGCGCAGTGGAAGTGGATATGAGCTATTAAAGTGTTCGGATATTTGAACGTTCTCCAGCAGTACCAACAAATATAACGCTCCTCCCCTAAAGAGATGAATGAGAAGAAGACTAAGTTTGCGATAACATTTCCACAAAGAAAACCAACAAATAACATCTGCAAGTTACTGTACCCAAAGGGTACTGTCGAATACAAAAGGGAAACAACGTTTCAAACTATTACCCATTTCTCAGCAATAATGGACCCAGTGATGCCCATATCCCAAGAACGATCTGTGTAGCTAACTTATCGATTGCAAAGAAGGCCGTGCGGTTATTAAAATGATACTTAAACGGTGATACACTGCTCACGGTTAGAATACACTCCCAACACACCAGCCCAGTTTCTCCGACCCAAGTCGATAACTTTCCAAATTAAATGGTAATAAATGTAAAAGGAAGTCAATGAGGCAAATGAGCTTGGTTGGATAATTTATATGTAATTCCTAGCCCTGTTATTTCATTATGCAGTTCTCTAAGGAGGAAACGCAAGCCTGACCAGACATTAACAACCTAGACAGTTAATGCTTTGGCCTTTGCAGGCCTTGGAGGTGATAACAGCTGTTCCTTGAAATCATGGGGCGCTTGAAACAATGCACTTGGCCCATCTGTTGATGTTGAAGAAAGGAGGCGTATGGCAAGGAGTTGAACAAACTGGTCAAAGAACAAACTATATATCATAAGCTTCGCATTAAAATCGGAACAATGCCGAGGATATAAACGTGCTATCGGAAGACCAGCAGTCAGTTTAGGTGCTCACAATTGTAACGGGAGAATGACATCCATCTATTCATTTCCAACTTAAAGCACGGTTCTGTATATTGCACAATCATTTTTAATCTTTACCGTTGCTTGATCTTTTTGCTTTATCTTTTTGTGTAAATGAATGTTTTGATTTCTTTCAATGTTTCTTCCTGCAATTCTTTCTAGTTTTTTTTCTTAAATTCCGCTCTTTCTCCTCTCTTCCCTTACTTTCCACATCAGTTTCTTTGCTTGCTCCTTTCCAAATAGGGTTCCTTGATGAACGTAGCTTAGTACCATTAACCGTTAGATTTCTTACATTTTGCTCCTCCACCATTCTCACATGTATGCGATGTCAATTGTATTTGTGGTTCTCGAACCAATACTGCACGTATACTTAAAATTTAATCGACTGTTTTCCGGCATTGATCTTAACAATATAGATTATTTCTGAACAGTTGCAAAGATCAAACTTTGTTCCGAAGCTTTTCAACTGCAAAGATGTCTAAAGGATCAAAATATATCAGTCCTCTGATTATTAGCTAAAAATTAGTGCGAATCAAAGGCATTTGGTCTGTTTAATGTATTGATAATTTCGTTTTGATTCTACCTTATTGAACCCATTTAACAAAAGTGTGCATCAGATATTTTTGAACCCGGATAAATGGTTCTCATGTGTGTAGTTAAAATACAATATTTGATACTTCATTCAATATATTGTAAGTTATTATTACTTGCTATTTCAAAATCAGCATGAACTCCAACTGTTTACAAATATCAACCTTTGTATCAATTAAGAATACAATGGAAACTTGAAACTTAAAAAAGTTTAATTTCGAAAGCTTAATTCCAAATCCGTGCCGGCAAAACAAGAAAAAAAAATCGATGTACATTTCCCCAAAATATTCAGCTTGTTTAAATGTATTTTAAAAAACAAAACTTCGAATACCTATCTGCTTACAAACTTCAAAAAGCTGCATTTAAATAATTACAGTCTAAGTTCACACCGATAATGTATTGATTAGACATCAGTTCATGCTAGCGCCTTTGAAACGAGTGAACTTTATCCCTGGAACATGAACTGTTCAATATTTGCTTTTATGTAAAACGTTTTCTCAATAATTATGTTGTGCGAAGAAGAAATCGTGAGATCAGATCAAAACACAGAGATTGCATTGCAATATAACATGTTGCATTACAATATTTTAAAATGATTTTATCGTTTTAAATTAGTATTAGGTCTAAAATAATCTTTTGAAAAGATTGTTATGCAAGGTGGATAATCAATCAGGTAGAGCATTTCCAATCGAAACTTTAAAATGCAGAGGCAATTAGATTCAGAATTGCTCATCGAGTTGCCCATTCTCTGGCAGATTGAACTGCAAAGCAAGCTAGTGTTTAAGAACATAATTATCCCAGGTGTGGGCAGACCGTTCAGAAGAAATTGTAGCCTATTGCATTCAAAGTCAGCAAGAAACTGGGTGTTCTATCGTCACGCTGAAAGTGAAGTACTTTTTAAGAGAGTGTTCAGAACAGGTAATGTAAATGACCTCAACATTACTAACGACCAACAGAATAGTGTCCGAAATATTTACTATTTCACTGACATAATTAGTGATGAATTGATTTAATCTTACCTGCTTAGTTAACTCTTATTGAAATATATACCTGTAAATACTTCAGAAATGAACACTTATATCCTTTCCAACACTACTTGTTAGCAAGCATCTGTATTATACCACAAAAATGGAAAGCAGTTGTCGTTCTGTTATGTGCTACATCATGCCAGCATCCTGCATATACAATCTATCCACGTTGAACTCCAGGAGGTGGTCTTGATATGATCAGAACTGGAAGCCTGAAGCAAAGGGTCTACATGCTATCTGTTGACTTTGGGAGCGTTTGCAAACCTGACTTGTAATTGCTAAACCGCTTTGGCTGAAGCAATGTCTTCAGTAATCTTTTCACATTAACTACAACTTAGTTTAGAGACCAAAGAAAAGTGTCGATCCTCCCCTTCCCCCAACCGAGACCACCAGCACCTCTTCCTTTGAAAAATAAGATTAAATAGCTGAGTTCACCAGTGGATCTTGTTATTAATCCTTTGAGGAATGCAATGTTGCATCCACGCAGAGTTTGGAATCAGGATTCCTTTCAACATTCCGATCTGGTATAAATAGCATCTATCCGAGACGTGAAATCGTGGAATGTTCATAAACTCCATTTTTGAATATTTCAACTATAAATTATCTACTATTTGTTTGATCAATTATTCCTCTACGAAACACAGTTAGAATTTAACTGGAGTAATAATCATAAATCAAAACAAACTGCAATGAAACAATGTACAAAGTTCCTCGAAACGTCCGTACTGTATGTTATATTGTGTTACCTCTTTAATCTTACCTTGTCCCTAAATATGACCTGCATATGAATATACGAAATAAACTGCAAAAATGCGAACATGGATTGTGTTAAGTTCTGGAAAAATGTACGTCTATCTTATTGTCATGGTTCAAGTCTTTCTATCAATTCGAAAATAGGTTTGTGCAGCGGTCAATAAATACAAAGGTATATAACTTCAAAGAACTGTATGTGATAAAATGGTGGCCCGGTAACAATTTCGGTCTATTTTGCAATTCGAATCAAAGAGGTATGTTTTTCTCCCATTGGGCCTTTGCTAAGTTTTGCCAAGTTCGTCAACATAGAAATGCTGAATACATCTCTCCGACAGATTAGTAGAAATCCGTTTTAATTAGTTAAAAAGACTGTTGCCATGCTAACATTTTCAATCGTATTCTTAAATTCAAACCTGAGCAGCGAACTATATATTTGCAGTGCTTTTCCTCTTCTACTTTAAGGAGAATAGAACCAAGGACTATCTGCTCAGAGGAGATGTTCAGTTGTTCGACGTCAACATTGTACTAGTGTGTCATTAATTGCTTCTGCCGGTGGGATAGAAACGTTCTTCATTCACAACGCGACTCAGTGAGTCAGATTCAAACCTCAGGTTTGGTGGCTGAAGCTGAACGTAGCAACTTGCCATCGATCGACAATCCATTTCTTGCAAATACAAGTTATTATGCTATTTCGTTGAGGCATATTGTATTATCCCAAATGTTTATCGAGTTCAACTTAGTTCTTTGAATACACTGTGCCAATATTTTGACTCTCGTATAGCAACAGGAGTCCAGAATAAGTTAATGTGTGTAATTCACTGCTTCTTACGGGTCGGCAATGAATTTAATTCTCACCCACCCCCGCCCCCAGATCCATTGACAGCTCATTGCAATCAATTTTTTAAAAATCACAGAAAGTGGCACACCAACACCTCTCAAAATTCCAGTTAATTCAGCCAAGTAGAAAAAAATGCAAAATAATTTACCAAGCAGTAGTCTGTAAACGCACATGCTGCGTGTCACTGGGGAAACACGGACTTCACAACATTCAAAATGATCAATGCAACGATTGCAGCACTTTCATTTTTACAAATAGTAAGCAAGCGAACTAACTTGTCGAACGACATTTAAAAGGACCCACGGAAACATTAAGGTCACGCATAGCATATTTGCATAAATCGCAGATTACTCCAACAATTTTAGGATTGGGCATTTGAAAAATTCATTGGTTCATCCACGGTAACTTAACTCGAACAGCAAATTTCGTTATCCATTAAGAGAAAATGTAATAACTATAATTGTTAATTATACTTTTCGTTATACAGCGACAACTCACTGAAATCCTGTAATAAGCCTAGATGTTTGAATAAATATTGATGACTATCACTCTGCCTTCACCTATCAACTATATCCATGTTCACAGGTACCTTATCTTTACAAGCAATCTGTGTTTATATTGTCCACACATTATGCACCTTTGTTTTTACGTACATAAATATTTCTGCAGAAAAAATCTTTCAACCAAGTTACCTAGAAATGTTATTTAATTAAATGCATATTTTTCAAACTAAAGAAATGTTTTCAGCGCTCCTTTATGCTCTTATCCAGTGACACTCAGGTGCTACTTCCTACCTTTCTCATCGTGTGTCGGTGTGGCTGTAGTTGGTATATCGAACCACTGAGCCAGAGTGCTGGAATACCATGCTGCTAACTCCTCCCCAGGCTGGATATCCCTCAGCGTTCTGTAAAAGATCTGCGGAGGAGAGCAGATACAGTAATCTAAGGATACTTTATGATTTACTCTTTTATATACACTGTGATATACACTGTTAGTTTGATTTCTTTATTTTAAAAAAGACAAACCATGCCAGAAAGGTCATGTAATGTACCTGTCCCCCAGGAAGGTCAGTGATCGCTTCCAGGTTCTGCTCTTGAATGTGTCTGGCAGCTCGGATTAACTCTATCCATTCCGGGACGGAATCGCCAGCTTCATCAACCAAATGCCCTCTGACAAAGCGTACCTGAAATACATCCCCAGAACCGCAATTTAGGAAAGGTCCTTCTAATTTTATTGCGTTATTTTTCAACGCTCTTTTAACTCGCACGCAGTGATTTCACTTGCCTAGTCTGCTTGCAACAGAAGCAATCCCCATCACATTATGTAGTTACATTCAGAAAGGGCAAAGGGTATCTTTTAAAAAGATCTAAAACTAAATTAGAAATCTGACGTTTTGGACGAAAGGCGTGCATCACTTTAAGTCTTGTTTGTTATTGATTTAGCAATCATTAATATGCTAGACAGATTGCGCGGCTGAAAATTGAAATTAAAATTATCGAGTAAAAATTCCATGCTATGCTAAAGAAAAAGTGATCCGAAGATATCTGGCGGTGAGCTGATTCCGCGACAAATTATAATGACTGTGGGGAAGTTGGGAAAACATAGCTTTGCATAAGGTAGAAAAAAATTGTTTCATAGAAGTTGCATCTAACAGTTTCCGTTTATTCCATATCGTTGGAAATATTTTTTAAAATCACACCTTTGAATCTTCAGTTATTTCTCAAATGTCTCTAGTTCAATTAAATTAAAATTTAATTTGCCCACGTATTAAGAATTTTTAACTTTAAAAGGACAACAATGAAAAAGCCTTGTTTTGTTTATTAATAAAGCGTCAACTATAAATTCGCGTTGAAAAGCATGTTCACAAAGTAGACTTTTCACGCGGTTAATATAGCATCAGTGTACAAAGAGCTCCCATTGACACATGTTTTACTGACACCTGTTCACTTTTGGCAATTGACCGATTGGATAATTGAATTTTAAGGAGCAGCCGGCCTTATCTCCTCACTTATTTTACACCTTACATTATGTTCGCTAATAAACATGCTGGCTTCTAAACAGATAACCCCCAACTAACAGACGTTGAAATATTCTCTATGCAGCGGGCTGGCCAACAAAATATCGGGGTGGGGTGGATCAATTGCGGCCATTGAGAGTCGCTTGGGGAAAGTGAACTGTAATTAGGCAGAGCGACTATTAGCACAATCGAAACCGACGAGAAATAAATAACATGGCTCGTCAGAGCGTGTAGTGAGGTGGGTGGGTGGTGGGGGGGGGGGGGGGGGGGCGGGTAGGTGGCAGAGGGGGAGAGGGTTGGATAAAAAATCAAAAATCTGACCATGACATACGAAACGACATCTGCACCTGTTTAAGGAGGTCCATGAGAAAATGCGGAGTTGGACAGTGGAAACAATCAACCTGAATAACACTATCTGGTCTGTATGTTTCTGTTACCAGACACACACATACACAACCATGTCCGCAGTTAAACTGCATGAATCGTGATTGTGAAAATGCGGTTCAACTATTGATAACTAACTACAACAAGAGGAAGCACTGTCTAGTTAATAACAACTTGTTCTTCTCAATTTCACTGCTAAATGTGTATTAACTGAAAATAATCCAATTGCTTATGATTCGATTAATTTAACCATACTAAAGAAATAATACCTGGATGTTCAAGAACACGATTTATACCAAGAAAGGGATTACTAAAATTCCAGCTATAAGCATGCAAGATCACCTACAATAAGCATTCTCAATCTCTCAACAAAAGCAGAATACGATCATTAATAGAAGCCTGGCCGCGCTATTAATTGCAGTCCTATCAAACACGAATGCAGGAATTGGATCCAATTGAAGCAGTTTGTCAATAACTCGGACAGAAGTTATCAGACTATGGTAATTCCCAGGAAAATACAATTAGCTAACAATTAGCGAGCAAGTGATACAATTAGACAAACCTAAAGCAGCGCTCACAGATCCTAAAGATTATAGACTTGTTATTTTGTCCAGTAATATCCTTTCATAAAGAATTGGCCTGTAGTATCGTTTTGCTTGTTTAATTATTTGTGAAAAAAATAACACCTCGCATTTCTCGCAGCTGCTACGAAACTACCAACTGAGTCGAAGTTCCCAAATTTACAAACTACTAGGGGAACATTTGTATTTGAAATATTAACAGTGATGCAACGAAAACTGTTACCTTTTTCCGGTTGAAATGCTCCTTGCGATCGGACATATATTTTCCCAGCCTAAAAATGCCCTGCACAGGACCCAAGCGCAGACCGGCTGGGATGGTGCTATCCGCGGTCACGGTGATCGCCGAGCTCCGGGGGGTTTGCATGGCTCCGGGGATACAAGGGGGAGGAAAAGAAGGAGCGAAGGAAGAGGGATGGATTGACAGCGAGATGAGACAGATGAGAGAGAGAGAGAGAGAGAGAGATGGACACAGACTGGTCTCCGCCTGCAAAATGACGCGATGGAGTCCGTGCGCTGCGCTTTTTCTATCCAAAGGGGGGAACGCTGCGTTGCAGCAAAATGCACAGAGTGCCTCAGTTTGGTGAGAGAGTTTTGGTGCGATCACAGCTGCAAGTCACAGCCAAGAGGGTCAGAGAGACACACATGGAGACTTTCCCTACCCAACTGAATAATGAAGTGCTCGAAATGGCCAGGAACAATGGCCCAGGCGACCTTCCCATTCCTAAAATCCAATTTGTCAAGGGCGCAAAAAAGGCGATTGTGAATCAAAGGTCTGGCGGGACCATTAATCGTCAGCTTGTGTTATTGTCCGGTCGACAGTTACGATATTTTAAGTGACAAATTCACTGTATAATTTCTCCATAAATTTTGCCTTCTTTTATTGCGACCAACAAAACTTTGGGAAAATAAGTGACTAAAGTTAAGTCTACTTGGCTGATTCTTTTCAGGTTAAATATACTTCAAAGATTTTACTCTCCCCCTTGCTTTTTTTTTATTTTCTCAGAGGAGTGGATCTCAGTTAAACAAAGAGAGCAGGAATGTTTGGAGGACTTGTTAACTTCTATTGATTCGGCGTGTGCCGCATAGAAACGGGGCAGGTACTTGATGGTAAAACACCAGAAGAAAAGTCGCTACCGGCTCAAGATAATCGCCATCTACATTTGTCCAGCAATCCAGTTAAAGTCCTGGTCCGTACAGTGGGGAAAATTATTTAAGCCCATTGATTCCAAGTAACCTTTGCCAATACTGGGCATTCCAAAGTCTGTTTTGATACTCTGATTGGCAAATTCAGAGTGACCCGCGTTGTTAAAACAAACAGGGGTTGTATCAATTCAGCTTTCCTTGTCCAGTTCCTAGAGGGACAATTACAAGAGCTCGAATTTTAATCCCCCTTTGTTCTAGTAAAACATTGCCCTTCTACAGAATTAGAAAGCTTGAGGTGACATCTTATCCATTTGAAAATCAATTTCAAAACAAAACATTGATTTTCTTCCACAATGTTTACTTAATCTTGTATCAGGAATATTTTCAAATCTAGCCGTTTTAGACAAGAAATAAAATGCCCTGGTTATAAACATTTTCCACTTGAAGATTTGAAAAAAATGTTTGAGGTCATTGGAACGATTCTTATCATTTGGTGGTCAGGAAGTGAAACGATGTTTGAAAAAGCGAAATAAATCATCAAGCTGTTTAACCTCCTATTGAAAGTAAACCCGTCTCTCCATCTGGAAGGCTTATTAAAATTACGTTATTTATATTTCATTACTAAGAAATATATTATTTCCTTATTTACAATAAGATGCAACAAAATGCGTTCTGAATTGCTAACAGACAGAACTACCTGTGTTGTGTTCATGTATTTAAATTAAGGATGTGTCCCATGCACTATACGGAAACAGAATAAGTTGTTTTATTCTTTTAAAGGTATAATTTAATACCTTGTCAAAAGTATATTAAATTGTAACAGTAACCTTAAGGCGGGTGCGATTTAATAACACGGAAAGGCAATGCAATGATCCTTTGATTTACTTACTACACATCATCCAATTAATATAACGTCTGTGGGCAGCTTGAGATCTATTTTATAAAGTCGCCAAATAGCATAATAAATTTATTTCATACACTTGGGGAAAGTATGGATAATCTGTGTCCAGATTTAACTCATAGAATTGGAATGCAGTAACATTGATAGATTCAAGCATTGTCAATGACCCTAAATGTTGCCACTGGGTTGCATGTGTTTTATTGTGAGTGATACCAGAACGGTCAACTATCCTTCGTGAAATTGTTTCTCCGCCGATTTCACTATGTAGAAGGGAGCTTGTTTGCTGCAGATGAAAAACAAGTTTTAGAAATGTTAATTTGCAAAACTTTGGCCTTTTTGTAAGGAGCTAAAATCTTAATCATCGGCGTTTGTAAAGATGAGATTAATTTGATATAATCAACAGACATATAATTACCAGTACAGATTTCTTCGAACAATGAAACAAATCATATGGATTCAATTGTTAACCATACATCAAAACCTAGGACGTAGAGAAGTATTTCTATGGATTTCGCCAACGTCGAAAAAATTACAATTTATTAGGAATTGCGTCCGACTACATATTAATACATTTTTGGAAAGAATTCTTAGTTCTCTTTGCATTCATCGTTATATCAACATTGGATTTAATATATCAAATGACAATACAGGACTACAGTTCTATGTGCGTGAAGAGAAGTTTAAAAAAAAAACAGGATTTGACCTCTTTGATAGGTCTTCATTGGCATTTCTCTCAATGGCAGAAAAAGGAACAAGAAGTTCGGGGCAATAAATTTAAGCCATGAACATGTCCCTGTAACCTCTGGCCTGGCGACTTTAGGATGACACCAAGTTAAATTGGGCAAGCAGAGGTAGATGGCTTTGGACTGCAAGGTACCCCATTGCTCCATTTATGGAGCCTTTCCATACTTTATTTAATGATCTCAAAGCGTGAACGACACGCGAACAATTTTATCAATAGGACCATGTAAAATCTGACTGGGAGGAAAGTTATTTATTAATGTCCGCCAATTGTGACTGGTTCCCAGCCACTGAAAATAAAGAGCCCTGCTCTGAAATCATTCACCCTAGCACGGTACTTTTCTTCCACTGTGGCTCAAAGATGCACTTTTCCAAGTGAAATAAATTTGGCCAGAGGAGAGGGAAGAAACACGTTTTCTTTTATATTTTCCTCCAAAAGAAAGAAAAAATAAAACGCAAGGGTGAAACCAATCTAATGTGTCCACTGGAGCAGGAGCCA
The DNA here is from genome assembly GCF_004010195.1 of Chiloscyllium plagiosum. Classification (NCBI taxonomy): domain Eukaryota; kingdom Metazoa; phylum Chordata; class Chondrichthyes; order Orectolobiformes; family Hemiscylliidae; genus Chiloscyllium; species Chiloscyllium plagiosum. Next base: position 87,578,273 of record NC_057712.1, on the reverse strand, counting down.
GAATGAAAGCTGGGGTGTTAAAAGTAAAAGCAGTGTTCGAAGCAAATGGGATGGAAAATTAAATGAAATTAAATAGCTTGAACGACTGTATTGTGTCTTATAAAAGGACACATTAATTACATGGTTTCAGCTTTATTCCAGGACAATGTTGTGGACTGGGAGATAATCAAAACATTCCAGGGCTCGCTGTCACAGACTTTTAACTGGCGACAAAACAATATTTCGCCCGCATTAACGAAAGATGATCGGTTTGCACCAAAATATAGTTTGATACGAATTCCTGCATCAGCTTGATCTCTTTTGCGCGTGCCGTTGAACTGTCATTGCCATCAAGTAACATTTTTGGCATAATGTTCTTTTTGATTTAACAGGTTGCCCGATAATCAGCCATGAATGTTGCAGAACAACAGACGTCCAGAGCCACAGCAGCCTGGGCCAATGTCCCACCAGGGAGCTCCATTCAACACATCAAAATGCTTCTGGCTGGAGAAGATTCAACATTACTTTCAAACCAGCATGAATGCCTGTATATAGAGTCAACTTAATTATGGGCAAGCAGTGGGGTAAACAGAAGTTTTCGCAAACTCTTGTGCATAAGGGATTTTTTTTAAAATTATCTTCGGAAAACTTTGTTTATGTATAATTTCTATCGGGGTTCTTCAATTTTTAATATAAAAAGCAAATAAAAGTTGTGTATTAATTACAATTGCATCCAAAGTTAGGTATTTTGATTTCACAGATTATTATTACTCTATTTGTGAGCAAAGAGTATTACTGGAAGTACCAAAGGTATTCAATGTATTCAAAAGCGAAATCTCTATGGGATGTATGGGGAACGCCTCCCTATTGTAGCCTGATGCGGTAAGAAATAGCGCCAATAGGAGATAAATCCACCGTGAATTGATGTTATTCTTTGTTTTAATTTTTACATTAACTACAGCGGTATAAACAGAAACAATAACAAACTTTGATGGTGGCTAGGCATTTATTAAAATTATGGCAAAATTGCGATTATTAAAGAATCCTACCTAATGACCTACTTACAAATTAAACATAATAATTTGCCCATTCGAATTATCTTATCTCGGTTGTCCTTGTTTATTTTCCCGTTTAAGTGAAGCCAATCTAAAATTAAGATTTTAAAATCCCTATCTAAGGTTGAAGATATCTTTATGCCACGATTTCAGTATGCAAGAAGTCAACTGCCCCCTTTTTTAAACTGAATTCTCCAACTTTTACTTCATTTTCGGTTGATGTGGTGAAGATAAAAGGCGAGAGACTTGTGGCTGAATTGAAATGTTTCGGTGTACCTTATAAATTCATACCTTTTCTCACTCGATCGCATTAGAATGAATTCTCCACTCAATTCGATTTTCCTTGCTGTTGGGCACATTTAGGAGAGAGTCTATTTATGAAGTTCATTTCTAGGCAAATGAATTCAGAGCCTGGGCCTTATGAATAGGACCGTGTGTCAGCCGCCCCTAATTGGGATTAAAGCACTCGGGACCATATGCACAGAGTGACAGAAATTCTCAGGTCTCATTGTATTACAGGACAAGATCAGTAACCAGCCAATTTCCAACCACCCTTCTGAATAACATAGCTGCTTACAATACAGTCTAAAGGCTTATTTGTTGGCATACCTTGGCCGTTTTTTTCAATGCTATTGAAAAAAAATCAAAAATAAAATCACCTTTTGAATAAAATATACTAGCGTTTTATTGTTTCTATTGTAACTAAATATTGACAAAATAGCACAATATCTTTTCACAATATCGTGAAAAGTACAAAGCAATTATTTCAACATACTAGCCTTAGAAATTAAGATACTGCTAAATGAATCCATGTGCACAGAAGCTTTTATTTGTGTTGTATGGAGATGAAGCAAGTTTGCTCGAAATGGTTAGAAAGGATGTTTGAAGCAACAATAATTTTGTGCAGTTTCTGCTCGAAATGTTGATTGCCGCTCTTTTTTCTCTAACAAACTAAGGTTTTGGAGACACGAGCTACGTTATTTGATACTCTTGTCATTTACAAAGTTTGTAGAGTTGGGGAACTGCTCAGAACAGAACGACTTGCTTTCAGAGCCTTGCTTTGAGTAGCACATGTCTGAGAAGACGAACAAAAGGGACCGCAGCCTTTTAAATGTCAGTACGCTGTAGACCAATAAACAAACCTGATTATGCCTTGCAACTTGAATGACATGCAAGCGTTCTAAATGGGGCCTGGTAGTTTTGCCAGAAAGTAACTTAGAAAACCACGAAGTTTGTCACAGGGTTTTTATTCTATGTGTCCGGTGTATAATCAGATGGGGCTGCTTTGGCTAATGCTGTTATTTGGTCTGTAATAAGTGCAACGTGAAATGCTTTAAAACGTAAGTATAAATTGCATGAGGGCAATTATATCAAATTTTAGGTAATTGTGAGATCTGGTTCCTCGGGCTCTGTGATCATCTTGAGTGATCTCAAGGTGTACAGCTACATGCAGAGAAGTGTCATACCTATCAGATAGTCCCATACCCGGTTAATATCAGTACCCTTCCCCTTCCCAATTACAAACAATATTATATCATTACACTGAAAATAAAATACTGTTGGCGCGAACATCTATAGGACATGTGAATTTCAAGAACTGGTAGCTGGTGTGAGATGCAAGTTCTGTTCGCTATGGGTACAATCATTTGAACAATCGATACCCTCAATAGGATACGTCCATGGTACAATAATTTTAAAATAAGGGGAAACAAATGACCCAGGCACGTTTCGTCACCGAGACAGGGATGTCAATTCCAAGCACGGATCATAAAAATATGAGATTTAAATGATGTATTTTCATGCATTGGTGATAACTATAAATTAGTATGATTGCACGTACTCTAGATGCAGCACTGTATTATATCATAGTTATCATCTAATTAAAGATTAAAGATAAAATCCCGTGTTTTAAAGATTTGCAAAAATAAAATTAGCATGGTCAGCGTTACCGTCAGGGCGAGGTTCCAGTACATTCACGGAGCGGAATGGGGGTGTTAGTAGATATGACTGCATGGATTTATACGAAATTAGTTCGAAGACGTGACTGCTGGGCTACGTATTCAGTGTGCACTCCAACTGAATGTTGATAAAGGTGGAACTGTTGTATAAAATGTTGTTCGTAGGCCTTCCATATTCCGCAGGCAAGAATAGTAAGTTGTCAAAGCTTTGTACAGTACCGCAACTCAATTTTAATAATCAGTTCAACACCTAATCAAAGAAAAAAACAAATCACTTAACAAAAAAAAACTCAATTTTGCACGGACGAATTACAATTCAGAAATGTCCCGCTGGCTGTGAGTGAAATTTGGCGGCGAATTGAGCATTTTCAGTGTGCTGAGCATAACCTATCGGATAATTGGAGGAAATTTTATGCTTGAATAAGGATCTTGTATTTAACAATTATGCTTGGATCAGGAATTCTATACAATATGAGTGAATGGGAAGTGGTTTGGTGCTTCAGAATTGCATGCTGAATCAGAATTAGGCGCGGATCACGCATGCTTTATATGTGTTTACTGTGTTTTGCGTTTTATCTTATTTAGTTGCATATATAGATATGGTAGTTCTGTGAATGATTAGAAAGCGACTATAATATGTGAGCTCCATGCGTGCAATGAAAAACCTGCAATAATTTGATACAGATAACATTACATTATAGTTTTCTTTACGTTTTATAAAATCAGAAACGCTGATTTCCATCTTGTCTGTACATGAAAGTGCATCAATATTTCTATGAGCTCTCTATGTGTTGGTGGTAAACATTTTGTTGTGTTACATTGTAAACTTTGTGCGGAACCTGCGTGCATGGAACACAAAATGTAGTTGTGTTAATCATGTTCATCTCATTGCACCTTGATACGACATTTGGAGTATTGTTAACAGTATTGGTGACCATATGTGTCAAAGGATATTAATTCACTGGTGCATTTCAGAGAACTTTTACGAAACTAATACCTGGAATCAATGGATGACTTTATGCAGAAGGTCTATGCAGACTAGACCTGTATCTACTGGAGTTTAAAAGTGTCTGAACCGTTATTGGTCAGAGCATCTGAATGGGTACACAAATAGTAAGGCTTTGGAGGGATATGGCCAAGTGCTGGCAAAAGAGACTAGATCAATTTAGGATATCTGGTCGGCATGAACGAGTTGGACTCAAAGGTCTGTTTCCATGCTGTACATCTCTATGACTCTATGACTCTGAGTGATTTTTCAAAACATCTAAGAGCCTGAGTGGACTCGACCTGATGGATTTCAAAAAGATGTTTAGTCTCCTAAAAAAGAGCTACTCATTTAAAACAGGGATAAGGAAAAGTTTCTCTCTCTTTCAGAGGGTTGTGGGTCTTTGCAATTTCCTTCCTCAGAATTTTTCAATATTTTGAGGCTGAGATAGACATTTAATTACCAAAGAAATGGTAATTAAATATTACTGCTTAAGTCCTTTCTGGGTATCTCAGCAAAACGCAAGTTTTTAAAATGTAGCTTCCCCCAACCAAGCAAGTTGAACTAGGTATACGGAGGAATATAGATTTGAGGTTACAATCACATTAGCCTTGATCTTGCTGAATGGTGGCGCAGGCTCGAGGGGCTGCGCCACCATTCTTTCTATTCTTCCTTGTTCCATGTTCATATTCAAGTAAAATTCCCTTATTGTATAGGAGGATCTTTTTCAAGAAATGTTGAATGGAAGACCTTTTAAAACGGAGATGAGGAGAAACTTCTTCAGCCAGGGAGTGGTGAATCTATGGAACTCACTGCCACAGAAGGCCTGGAGGCCAGGTCATTGAGTATAGCTAAGACTGAAATAGATAAGTTATTGATTGTCAAAGGGGTCAAGGGATACGGGGAGAAAGCGGGAGAATGGAGATGAGAAACATATCCGCCATGAATGAATGGCGGAGGAGACTCGATGGACTGAATGGCCTTAATTCTGCTCATATATCTCGCGGTCTTATGGTCTATTCTATTACAGATACAATTGTTTTTAGGGTAAACGTTTCGAATAGAATTACGTTACACAGAAAATGGACCCAAAGGTTAAATGACACGATGATGCATTTACATCGCCACATTTCTCCGAACCGTAAATTAGACAGCTGGTGCAAAGTAAATTCACTTCTTCTTCATAGAGTACAATATTACTGCTTAAGTCCTTTCTGGGTATCTCAGCAAAACGCAAGTTTTTAAAATGTAGCTTCCCCCAACCAAGCAAGTTGAACAACTTGAAATTGATTATGTTCATCTGCATTATCTTACCAGCAGTTTATCTCGAAATAATGTATTTGAAAATTGAGATCCGAAAATACATTGGATATATAAGACGCCGGAGAATTTAAAGAACTGCGAATTTTTGAGCAAAATGGCGTTTTTTAAAAAAAAAGTGCTGTTGCTTATTGAGGTTAGTAAGAAGAAAATTTTATTCCGTTTCAGAAATGAGATTTTTACTCTGGGTCAGACCTGACCTTAAATTTACTGAATAAGGACATTGTGAACTATCCACAGAAGAAATGGAGTTAGATTTCCTTTAATTCTGACCTGTAGGCAGATAAATGTATTTCCATAAGGAATCTCTGCTCCCTGGCAATGAAAATCCAGCTACTACCACCGTTGCATTTACAGTTGGGATCACTAATCTAATGTTGGGGAACCTTTGTAAAAATGAAATGTTGAATTGACCTAAATGAAAGCATATGGGGAATCCTTTGAGTTAAATTAGTCAGTCTTTGTGCAATTTCTGGGCAGAAGTTGTCAGGTTTTGGTGACACATCAGGTCCTGCGTGGCCTGGGGACCTTGAATAAGATCCCTCCTCTCTCTCACTCTCTCTCTCTCTCCCTCTGTCTCCAAACGGAACTGCATGAGTTGCAGGACACCGAACATGAAAGCAAGTTTCCTAGCATTTGTAATATTACTCTCCCCTTCAAAATAAAGTAAATTACTCCCTAAACTTTCACCCTTTGAATCACCTGCCTTCCTTGACCAAATATTATTTCTCATAATTGTAATTACAGTACACTCGGGCAAACTCTAGGGGCGGCATTGTAAAGATACACTGCCAATCGAACATGTGATGAAGTACAGGTTGTCAAGAGAAAGCAAATGGATACAAAACATAAAAGGTAACGAAAATCGGATAGATTTGGATAACGCGATTTCATCCTTCTCCCGTTTGTAAATTGAGAGTTGTCACCGATTTAAGAGCTATTCACACACCGTCTATGGGACTTGATGACACGTTGTAAACTGTCAACAATTGGAAACGCCATTCACATAAACCACCTGGTCAGGTGGGAAATCCTTTGGTCATGACATTGCACGCATAAATAAAGTTAGATCTACCTTGGAGGGGATCAATATTATTTGCTATTTTATCCCAGAAACTGATGGAAATACTGATTTCAGATATTAGTAGAAATCTTTCCGACTTCAAACTACTGACTTGCCGCTTTTGTAGACACATGCCAGGGTCTGAGATGTGAAACGGCCGGGCGCTGCGACGCTCTAAGGGCGGAGTGTGACCGGAGGGGTGTGTCCTGTGTCCACGCTGATGTGGAGTCTCCCCTCCAGGGGCAAATTAACGAGATACTTCGAATCTGCGGAACACCTCATTGGCTCGGACGGAGTTCCGTTCAAAGTTTCCCTTCAAGCTCATTAGCATAGCTCAAAGATAAACTCACGCGAATCAGCGCATGCAATCTAATGAAGTGTAACCAATTAGTGTCTGACAGTAGGTATTTTCCAGCATCATGGAGAAGTGGGATTGTCAGAAAATGGGCCATTCTTCATAACCATTTCTGTTTTTACATTAAACTTGGCCTGCGTTGACTTATATGAGAACTGTATATGCGACATGTATGAACTAAGGCGAATACATCACGCTTTGCAGTAAATACCTGGTTTTAGACTGATTTAAAGTGAACTGGAAGTCACTGGAGGGGGAAACGGAGGCTATCAGGCTTCAATGGAGTTCTGCTAACTGCGGTTCCGGTGACCAACACTGGCTTCGTGTTTCTACAGGTAACCGAGAACCTGGAGACCGCGCAAGGTACAGCCGCCACCAAATGGGCACAATCGGCAGGTACTCGCTGCTCCAGAAGCTGGGCGTGGGACTAGTTTTGTGCCCAGGGTTTTCTTTGCTCCAGTTGAGCGATCGGGAGTTCTGGGCGCGAATTGCTTGCACTCAAATTTTTTTCAGTCCTACCTCAATAGCATTTCACTGCCTGAACCCCGCTGATAGAGAAGGTTTATGAATGCTTGGGTTGTTCGCAATGTGAGAGCTGTAACTTTGTCCAATTAATTGAGATTTTAACCTAAAACAGAGTACAGTACTTCAACAGTTGATAAAGGAATGTACGAACATTCCTTTGTTGAAGGAGTGAAATCATGTCGGGCGCTGCCAGCCTGGAACTGTTCGCTCACACTTGGTGCTCGTCCATTCTTGCAGAGGGTATGGCGTTTACCTGTATGGGGGTTGCTGGTCGATGGGCTGATGGAGAGAAGGGTGCGTTTCTTTTCCCCTAATGAGTGGCAAAGAGACACCAGACCCTCAGGCCGACCTGGACTGAGATAACAACTGCAGGTAAGTGCAATGCCCTGGGTAACACAGCAGGCAGAGCAGCGCAGGAAGAAGCTTAATAACCTGCAGCAAAGGTATGTGCCACAATTTTCTCTTTGCTGCCCCAGATTCTGTCACTTGCACATACTTCTCACAAAGGCTTAGGGACTACAGCTCTCACTATTAGTTGGAACGTGAGCACTCAATGGCTGCTCGCTTATGCACTTACACATTACTTGATTTCCCCCCCCCCCCCCCCCCCTTGTCATATTAGAGGAAGAAAGGGCCACAACCGGGTTGAAAGGGCCATGTCTAGCTGTGTGGCTGGGGATGTGTGTGTTGCGGTGAGGGGGGTGGGGGGGGGGGGGGGAGGGTGGTGGGATGCAGCTGGCAGGCTTCTCACTACACAGACATGAGGACATTATACTTAATTAGCTGGGAAAGTCAGAAGTCAGTTGACAGGAGGTTATAGTCCAACAGATTTATTTGAAATCACAAGCTTTTGGAGCATTGCCACTTCACCTAACAAAGGGGCAATGTTCCAAAAGCTTGTGATTTCAAATAAACCTGTTGGACTATAACCTTCTGTCATCTGACTTTGTTCACCCCAGTCCAACACTGGCACTTCCACATCATGGTTGGGGAAGAGCATAGCTACTGTTGTGGGAATGTGGAGACATCAATGGATGACTGATCTCATAAGATTCATTCCACTATATTGTTCTCTCGTTACCATCAATGCTAATTAATTCTGAACCTGCATATCTTATCTGGCTGACACTCTCAAAGTACCCAGCTTCCCCATCACCTGTAATGCCAAAGCTTGCAGAAGTTCCAGAAGAGGAGGCTAAGTTTGCAGCTGGGTAGGGTATTCTCAGCAGCTCTAGGTCTGGAGTGTCCAATCAACCTGGCAAAAAACAGCCAAGTCTTTCTGGCCAACAGGGCTAACTATTAAGCAAATTCCCTCCACTCCAACTGCAGAGGTCAGAATTGCATAGTCAGGATTGCATTTTAAATATATGTGAATTTGCCTCTTGAAATGGCTGATCCAGAGATTTTGGCACTGTTGGACCTGATTAAAATGCACCCATGATGAGAAATTGGCCAATGCAACTTCTTTCACAGTTAAAGGAAATCTAAACCCAGATCTTTCATCCTAATCGAGGGTTTTAATGAAACTTAAAGAACTCTGAATGTTGGAAATGTGAAACAAAAATAGGAAGTTATGGAGTACCACAGTAGGTCTGGCAGCATCTACTGAGAGAAAAACAGAGTTAATGTTTCAAGTACCCATTAACTCTTCTTTTCTCTCAATGGATGCTTCCAGACTTTGTGTTTCTCTGTTTTGTTTGCTTCAACTTGACTCTCCCTAACTTCCTGTTCTTAACAGCGCATAACTCTTTTAGATGGCACTCTCAGTAATGTCCTGATCTTTACCCTCCTCTTCATCATCAGAAGTTTGCTGTTGATAATTTGTTTCCTCTGTATCCACAACATCCCCACTTTTATCGGATCCAGTTGTGAAGGGTGCAGCCTGCCAAAATGATGAGGGGCACTTTTTCTGGCCTGTACTGCAAGTTTCTGGCAGATGCATCAAAACCTCATCCTGAACAGCCATATGTCTTTTCCATTAAGCCTCTGAGGAAGTGTGAATAGAATGTCCATCTCCATTCTCCAATGTATTTCCATCCCACATCAGCCTGAGGGTTTAATAAAGGTATCATGAGACACCTTTGGAAAGACTACATTTTTTGCTCCCAGCTGCTATTCCTGTTTGGTCCAACAACTTTGGCTTACTGGCAGCTCCTAGGGTGCCTAATACATACCTCCAAATTTTGGCATTGCTAGTCACACATAATTTGATTGTTGATGGAGTTCAAGCCAATTCTATTGACAAACTCTGCAAACTTTGGAAATATAGTACTCTAAAATGCAATGTAGGTGGAGACATCTGGGGGAAGCCAGCAATACATTTCATGCCAAATGGTTGTTTCATTTTTCTTTTCAATTTTTGCCATTACTACATGAAGGATGACTGTACAATGTAACAGTTGCATGGAAAGTGTTTTGTTTTCCCTTGCAACTATTTTCCTTGATAATACATTTAATTTGATTTGAGTCATTCATGTTGGCCTATTGGTCATGAAAAATGTCTTTATTATGATAAATGTGCATAATACATTAAAAAATGAATGTAATGCTCTTTGTCCACAAAAATGTAAATGATTTAATATTAGCCTTTTTTGTCTAATGTCCTTGGTGCAAGAATGGTTATCCTTCATATAAAGGTTGCAAATGTATTAATCGAATTCAAAGGAACTTAAATTGTTTTGTGTAACACATTACCATGGTCTATTTTCCAACCTAGCCCCAATAATTTTTCACTTCCTTATTTATCAAAGAAATATCCACCCCTTCCTGAAAAATATTCAAGGACTTTGATTCTACTGTCTTTTGAGGAAGAGAATTCTAAAGATTCATGACGCTTTGTAAGAAAAAGTTCCTCCTTATCTTTGCTTTAATCGGGCAACCTTTATACCAAAACAGTGATCACTAGCTTCAGATTCTCCAATGAGAGAAAACAACTTTTCCACATGCACCCTGTCTGGACCCTTCAGGATTTCATATGTTTCAATAAAGGTCAACTCTTACACATCCAAACTTAAAGTGATGCAAGTTTAGCTTGTCATTTTCTCATAAGATAACTTGCCATTACAGATAGTGGCAGTGTAATCTTTTTTTGCCAGTCTAACAACATATCTGCATCCTTATACATGTAAAGAAACTAATAATGTATACAATACTCTAGATGTGGTCTGACCAATTCTCTGTGTAACTGAAACATAATTACCTTAATATGTATTTCATACTTCTCAATAAACAAAACATTCTATTAGCTTTCCTAATTACTTGCTGTACCTGCATATTAACCTTTTTCATTTGCATCACAGAGCTCTGCAATCTCTCACTATTTAGAAATTATGCTATATTTTATTCTTTCTTCCAATAAGGACAATCTCATATTTTTCCAAATTATACATCATTTACCAGATCTTTTCCCATTCACTTAACATATCTACATCACTGTGGTATCCATATGTGCTCTTCACAAATTAATTTCTTACCTATGTTTGCATTATCAGCAAATTTAACAACCATTTCATCCTTTATCCAATTTATTTATATATATGGAAGAACTAAAAGTCACAAAGTTGATCCTTATAACACAACACTCATCACATCTTATCAACTGAAAATGGGCCATTTCTGAAGAACAGGAATCAGACTCAAAATCCCAACTCTGTTTCTCACTCCACAGAAGTTTAGACCTGCTGCGTTTCTCCAGCACATTCTGACTTTTTAAAATGGGTTAGTTGTGCATGTTCTTTGGTTCCTCTTAGCTATCCATTCTTCTATCCATATAATTACAAAAACAATGCGATTATTTTTCAGCTGCACAGAGCATTTGAGAGAACACATCTAGAGTACTGCATACATTATCCATGCCAATATGTTATCCCTTATACCATGGACTTTTATTTTCTGCATTTACTTTTATTATATAAATAATTGCTTGTTAGTTCAGATCTTGAACACATTTTAAAGGAGGCACAAAGTCATCATGACTAGGACACAAGAAAACAGAGTTGAAAAAGGAACACCAATTTGTAAGCATGAAAGAGGTGATGATTGATAGGGCCATCATTGGCATGGAGATGTGGGATAGTTAACTGTCAATCTTGGTTCTCAGGACAAACAAGTATATTCTGATTAATGCAACCATTTGAATCCAGCCAAGATAAGCAGTCTTCATGCATTTTTTTTCCAATGTAATAGGTGCAATATATGTAAAATTCCTTTTACCTACAATGTGGGTAAGTGTAAGGCTATGCACCTTATTAGGAAGAATATAGACATAAACTATTTTCTAAATGCGGAAAGGCTTTGGCAATCTGAAGCATAAAGAGACTTGTGAGTACGAGTTCATGATTCTCTTAAGGTTAACACGCAGGTTCAGTTGACAGTTAGGAAGGCAAATGCAATGTTAGCATTCATTTCGACAGGGCTAGAGTATGGGAACCGAGGTGTAGTGCTGAGGATGTATAAGGCTTTGGTCAGACAGCATTTGGAATATTGTGAGCAGTTTTGGTCTCTACACTTTCTCTCCATCTTCTTTCTCCAGGCCCCTCGTGATTTTGAACAACTTTATTAAGTCTCCTTTCAACCTTTTCTTCTCAAGGATAATAGCAACAGCTTCTTCAATCTGTTCATGTTACTGAAGTTCCAATCCCTGGAACACTGACCAGATATTTATTTCATTGTGATGTTGACTGAGGAATAGATTTTGGCCAAGGCACCAGGAATAGCTCCCTGCTGTTCTTGGAAATAATGCCATATGATCTTTTGAGTCTACATGAACAGTTTTATGGGCTCTCAGTTTAACACCTCATCTGAAAGCTAGAACCTCAGGTTGTGCATTATTTCTTCTGTCCTGCATTCAAGTGTCAATCTTGATTTTTGTGCCGGATTGGGTCTTGAACCCAGAACCTGACTCAGAGATAACCTAATGAGTTAAAAAACACTGGGAAACCATTGGGAACTGGTGAGTGTAATACAACCACAAGCTGTTTTGTGTTTTGTTAAGTTTCATAATGAGGGGGAAACCTTAGTTGACTGCTATGGTTTGTGCTTTTGAAAGTTCAGTTGAATGTTCAAGTTTCATTATAAATATCAGAAAATGCAACAAAGTTTGGTTTAAATAACTGCAGCTTGATTCAGCAGATATCATGACTTCTACACAGGCTCTGCTTTAATGCTGGTAGTTTTATTTGTTTAAAGAAGCAATTTTATAGACTCCCAAGGACAATGTCCATTACACTCTATGCCTTAAGTTGTTAACAATGTATCTGTTAAGAACGTCAAACATCAATTACTTAAATACTTGCAGTGTTTTCTTAAAAACTATTTGACCATCAACATTGTTTCTAAGACCTTTATTCTTCATCATTATAATCTGCAGCACCAGAGATTATAATGGTTCTCTCTTGCATATCATTTTGCAAAGTGTCTTCATCTGTTTTAACTGTTCTGAGGTTAAAAGAAAAGATTACAACATTAGTATTTCACAATAAACTGGATAGAAAATGAGGGAGGCCCCCTCCAGGTGTGCCATCTCCATGAGCCATGTCTAGGAAATTCAGTAGCCCTAGGTACAAAATCTGTACCCATAATGGTCACATGCAAATAAGGAGAGGAACATTATATTCTGTACCTTTCACAATTCATCAGTACCCACATTGAAGCCTATATGTTTTAAGTAATTGTGACATTTCAAAATATTGGGAAAAATTGAAGCTGTTAACTTAGTTCGCTGGTTTGTCATGCAGAGTGACACCAACAGCACAGACTCAATCTCTGTACTCACTGCAGTCACTATGAAGGTTCCACTTTTTCAAGTAACCTTTCGCCTGAGGCTTAGTGACCCTCAGGTTAAACTCACCACCAGTTGTCTCTCTCCAGTGAGAGTGCAGCTCAATGGGAATTATGGTGAACTTAACTTACTTACATTTTAGAATAGCATGAATGCTTTTAAGTTCGGAATAAAATCTTTTTCTTGAATTGTTAGAATGCCCTATATATTGGCTTATGGGATGGAGCGATGGCTAAATAAATGTAAGTTGAACATTCTTTCAGTCCGGGATAGAGATCAAGCTGCAGTGGTTGTATTGTCATTCTAGTGAATTTCAGGACATTTCAGGGATAGTGTTATGAGCTTGTTCATCCGATATATAGAGTCTTGCCTGTCAGAAAATGGTTGGAAAATCATTCAGGAGTGCATCTGAATTCCTCAAATATGCCCCAAGCATCAAACAAACATCATTAAAGTATCTACTTACTATTTTAAATAGGAGCTATGTTAAATAAAATATTGGCATTTATTTTTCTCAAGCATTTGTTAGCTGTATTAAGATTCATTGTTGTATTGATTACGATATATTTTTAAAAATATTCTTTCAGGGAATGTGGGCATCACTGGAAAGGCCAGATTTGTTGCCCATCTCTAACTGTCCTTGAAAGGAGGGTAGTTAAGAGTTAACCACATTGCTGTCAAATGTAGACCAGACCAGGTAAGGTCGGCGGATTTCCTCCCCTTAAGGACATGACTGAACCAGATGAGGTTTTAAGTAGTCACCAATTCTTTTATGGTCACCATTACTGAAACTAGTTTTCAATTCCTGGTTTATTTTTTAATTGAATTTAAATTTCACTAGCTGTTTAGTACGTTAGCTAGGGCCTCTGGATTACTAGACTGGTGACTATTTCTGTTCATACCTTGATATTTAAGCAATTTTTGAGAAGATTTGTAGCTCAGGTTGATGATAAGTATGTAAATTAGCTCGCTGAGCTTGAAGGTTTGTTTTCAGACATTTCATCACCATACTAGGTAACATCGTCTTTGAGAGTCTCCAGTAGTATGTCCTTCCTCTCAATCTACAGGTCTTGGTTTCTTATGGTGGGTGATGTCATTTACGGTTCAAGGGGAGATAGAAAGTCTCCCTACCTGGTACACCAACTTACAGACTAGCCAAAGTACTCCACCAAAAACTAAAACACCAAAAATATGCCACTCCACCTAAGAATTCCTGAACACAAAAGACACCAAGATAGAAGAGGATGAAATAATGGTCTCCTTTGACCTTACAGCCATTTTCACATTAATTAATGTCAACCTGGCCAAAGAAACACTGGCATCACAATGAGGAAAACCAGGACCACAAACACCAGACAGCACCAACTTCATCAGCAAAACCAACATCCTCAAGTTAGTTGACCTGTGTCTCACCACCCACTTCACATTCAATAATAAAACCTACAAACAAGTTAACAGAACAGCTATGGGATCACCAATATCAGAGCTCATAGCAGACGCAGTATTGTCGAGACTTGAACAAGCTGCTCTCCATCTATCCAACCCAAACTTTGGCCCCGCTATATAGATGACACTTTTGTCATCACAAAACAGAGCAAATTAGAGGAAACATACAACACCCTCAACAATATCCTGACTGGCATAAAAGTCTCAAAAGAGGAGGAGAACGACAACAGACTCCCATTCCTAGACATGACAGTTGAAAGTACAGTTAACAGAGAGCTTCAAAACAGTGTCTACAGAAAAACAACATACACAGGCCACATATTTAACTTCAGAAGCAAACATCCCAACACCCACAAGCGGAGCTGCATCAAGACATTTCAACAAGCTACATCACACTGCAACACCCAAGAACTACAAAAAGCAGAAGAATATCTATACAATATTTTCAAGAAAAATGGGTACCCAATAAACACAATCCACCAATTCCTCAGAAACAAATCCAAATAAGCAGACACAATGCAATCAAAAACTATAGCTACATCACCTTACATCAGAGGCATATCAGAAATGATTTCCAGACTACTCAGACCCTTTGGCATCATGGTAGCCCACAAACCTACCAACACACTTAAACAACAACTAATTAAAGGATCCATTAGATACCACCAGTAAAACTAACATAAATTTACAAGATACCATGCAAGAACTGTAAAAACACTACATCAGACAAGCTTGCAGGAAACTTGCCACCAGGATACATGAACACCAACAGGCCACCAAATGACATGACCCACTATGGCTAGTTTCTATACATAGAGACAAAGAAGGATACCACTTTGACTGGGACAACACACACATCCTAGGACAGTTGAAACAAAGACAACACAAAAATTCTTAGAGGCATGGCATTTGAACCAGAACTCGATCAATAAACACATCACTTTAGATTCTATTTACCTTCCCTTGAAAAAAAGAACTGAAAGGAGTCACCCACCTTAAGAAACCAAGACTTATAAATAGAGAAGCAGGACATACCACCAGTGCATCACCGGATGATGTTACTTAGTATGATGATGAAACATCTGAAAACAAACCTTCAAGCTCAGTGAGCTAACTTACATATTTAAGCAATGTTTTAAGTTACCTGTATAATATAGATTATGAATATACGAGCCCATCAACTGAAACAAAAGGTACAATTTTGCATAATTTTGAATGTTTGTAACTCATCATCCTGATTTCCATTTTTCCACCAAAAGGAGAAAAAGAAAGTAAGCACGTTATTGAAACCAAAATTTCTCAAGCAAAGATTAAAATATTTCAGCATTTCTTTAATTGTTTTATCATTTATTGTGCTCTCATCAATAAGTAGGAAATGTTCTACTGCTGACTATACATAAAAGAGTACCTGATTTATCATTTGCTCCATCTGTTGGAGGACTGAATTACTTTTACCTGATGAATACAGTTTTCTTTTCAGTCACTTCCACAGCCTCTTCCTTGGAAAGGTTCTCAACAGCACTAAGATTCCCCTGTCCCATCACGCAGAATGTACCCATCAATGTTGACAAGCGAGAATCCTCTCCTTCAATCAACTTCCTGAAGATTGGTAATAAAACAAAACAAAAGGTTTGGTTAACAAGAACATATTCAGTTTTCTAACAAATATCCCTGAACTACCAGTGTACCTGAATTCAGCAAAGGTTCTGAAGAAGGGGCAAAGCTTATTTGATTCAAAAACATGGCAGAAATGAGTAGGTTTATTAACGAAACAACTTGCATTTATCCCACATGTCAATTCTCAATCAGTAAATTACCACAACCAGGAAATTATCAGATATCCAGTTTTTAAATTGTGTTGCTGTCCAGCAACTGAGAGGAAGTGTTTTGATCTTTGAATAGTGCATTGCAATCCTTTACATCCACCTGAAAAGGAAGATGGATCTTGGTTTAATAGAATAGAATCCCTACAGTGTGGAAACAGGCCACTTGGCCCAACAAGTCCACACCGACCCTCTGAAGAGTAATCCACGTAGACCCATTTCCCTCCGACTAATGCACCGAACACTATGGGCAATTCAGTATGACCAATTCATGGAATCTGCACATGTTTAGATTGTGGGAGGAAACCCGTACAGACACAGGGAGAATGTGCAATCTCCACACAGACAGTCGCCCAAGGCTGGAATTGAACTCGGGTCCCTGACACTGGGAAACCAGTGCTAGCCATAAAGGTAGTATCTCAGCCAATATAGCATTTGCGTAGCACCTCACTGAACAGTCAAAGAAAGTTACAAGCTTCTGCAGTCAGTTTAATGTCTCAACATTTTCCCCCTGTATACACAAATACCACCAAATTGAGCCAAACTGAAGAGTTAAAACAGAAAGTGCAAACAACAAAAGCTTGTCAACATTGATGCATTCTTATGCCTAATATTTCCCTTTGTAGCATCTAGAACTGAATTTTATGGAAGGGGGTATATTGATCACACCATCTCCCTGAAAGAAAAGTATCGTTTCTACAATGGCTTTAAGAGGTGTGTTTTGTCCTGGTTTCTTTTGAAGAGAGATCTTAAGGCAGAAGGAAAGCTCATAAAGTAAACAGCTTGAGAGACCTTGGATTCTTTTTTTAAAAGTTGAAATAATAAAAGCAACCTGAGTGGGTGGGGTCAAGCTCCCACTGAACTGCGATTTCTAGTTTTAGATTTCAGTAGCAGTTGCGGGATCTTGAAGCTAGGTTTGGAAGCTGCAGTACATCTCTCCCTGCTACTCTCTCTCTTGGATTTTTATCTTGATGCTTTTTCCTCCTTGACTTGCAAACTGCCTATGAGACAATCTAGTTTTCTGAACTTTCTTTTGCCAAGGATGTGTTTAAAGGATGTTACTATATTGGAATAGTTACTGATTACTAGTAAAATACTCTATTATTCTGTTAAGTTTTCCTATAGAGTTAAGTTATTTGTTGTGTTTTAACTATAGTATGTGAATAAAGTGTGTTTTTCTTCAAATCTGGTAGTTTGATCAATTGAATTGCATCCAGAACACAATACAATAAACTAAGAAAAGGTTAGGGTCTAGGTTATCTTCTTAATGTATTTTGAGGGAATTTGGTCTGGTCCATAACAAAAGTTAGTGGAAAATTGATTGACAGTTACAAAGGCAACAATAATTTGGTTTGATAGGCCATCCAGTTTAAGATTGGGCTTTCACCTTTGTAACTTTGTGACCTGCCGGTTGCTTGGATTTGCCAGCAGTTGTTACAGTCCCAAGAGTGCCAGAAGTGGACACTGTTGGGACTACATGAAGACACATCAGATTTCATGGACACAGGAGAAAGATAAGTTGGGCTTTTTGTGGATAGAGAGAGATCCACAGGAGGACGGTGGGGATGTTGGGGTGGCACGCTAACCAGGCCTGTTAGGGAGGCACAAAGAAAGGCATTATCTTAAAGGGGAGGTGGTGGTGGTGGTGGTATCATGACACCAACAGGGTATTCTGCCAAAGATGCACCACCACACCTACCATTCCACCTACTGCAATGCAAAAACAATCCTCTTCTTTATTTCAATCATTCACAGGATTAGGGCATCCCTAATTTCTTGTCCAGAGGGTAGTTAAGAGCCAACCACATTTCTATGGATCTGGAGTCAAATGTCAGCAAGGCAAGATATGGACAGCTGTTTCCTTCCCTAAAGGAAATTAGTAAATCAGGTAGGTTTTTCCAACAATGGGCAATGGTTTCATGATCATCATTAGACTTTTAAGTCCATATTTTTATTGAATTCAAATTCCATCATCCATCGTGGCAAGATTCAAATCCAGCTCCCCAGAACATTACCTTGGTCTCTGGATTTATAGTCTAGTGTGAATATCACTAGGCCATCACCTCCCCTATTGTCCACCTTAAACAATCCAGTATGTTTTGGCAATGAAGGAAGTGGTCATAGACACACAAGGGTCTTAAAGGACTAACAGCTGGTGGGCTTTTGGCTTCCTTACCTATTCAGCTTCCATATTATAGAAACTGGGTCAGGGGTGAGGGAAAAAGAAGTGAGTTACCTACCCCACATTTGTGAGGATACTGGATTTTTAATACAGAGACCCAGATTAATTAACTCTAGAAATTAATTTAAGTTGCAGTAGCTGCACAATTTAAATTCAGCTAATTAAATAAAATCTGGAATAAGAACTTAGTATCAATAATAAAAACAGAAAATGCTGGAAATACTAACAGACCAGGCAGCATCTGTGGAAACAAAGAAAATTAGTGTTACAAGTTTTGATGACCTTTACTTAGCAACTGACTCTGGCTCTAACTTATTCCATGTGGATTACAACTGAAATTCCTCTTTCATATTTCAATTAGAGATATCTCCAAGGTATTTTGAATTCCTCAAATGGCTATTCTTTCTGTATCCGAAAGATCCATTCCCATGCCATGATGAGCACAGCCTCTCTGTTGAGCAGTACCATCACTCCATCTCAAATCTGTCTTGTTCCACAAATTAATTTCTTCCCTTACCTCAGTGCCTTCAATATATCATTTCAGCTGAATGACATAGTCTTTTGGTATAAATTCTGTGCCTTATCATCTTGCTCCACAGCTACCTGAAGAAAGTTAGTGATTCCAAACAAACCTGTTGGACTACAACCTGCTGTTGTGTGATTTTTAACTTTGTCCATCCCAGTCAAACACCAGCACCTCCACATTATGAACTGTTGTGCCATTTCTTATCACTGAAATAGCAGATTTACTAATGGATAATTCTTTTTGTTATGTCTAGACTCATGTCTCTAGATCAAAGTCAAATTTACTAGTCCAGTAACTATTATGCTACCTCACTCCTACTTGTTATCCTATCACTACAGTTTGATTTCGCAGTTGATCATTTACGACACAAAATGGGACCGAGGAACAATTATCCTAAATTTGTGGAACATGCTTAAGAGGCTGAATAATCAGATTCTTGCTGTTCTTGATTGCTTCAGACCTATTTGAGTAAGAGCCATAGGTATGAATTTAGCTTAGACTGGTATGGTGTTTGATCTGAAAACTCAAGTTGGGTTAGGACTAGTTTTAAAATACTTAGAACTGGCATATCCTATGGAATTAATTGCATAGAGAGGACTAAATACTACATACCTATCCCAGTACTAACTCTGGAACAGGAGCAATCCCATTTCCCTGCCCTTTACCTGTATCCTTTCATATTCTTACCTCTCAAAACACATATCCATTTCCCTTTTAATTACATTATAGTGTACACCTTTATAGTCATGTGTGAAAAATAACCCATGTTCTAACATATATTTGTGCTAAGAAATCTTCCTTTCTTGCTCTTGTAAAACTTCAGAGTCTATAGGGATGAATTTATCCAGGGGTTCTGCACTTTGTCCTTCCCAATTTGTGAATAAGGGTTGTGGAAACCTTACTTAAATGTTGTTTCCTTGTAACTAATCCCAAATTAAATCAATCATAGTAAATCCACCTGCACCTGAAGTAATAAATGATCGGCTAATACTTTAGCTAAATGCTTAGAAATTCATTCTCAGTGTATAATTAAATTTTCAAGATGTACCTGGACTCATGGAACTCTTAATTCAGGGCTAGATTAGAGTGGTGCTGGAAAAGCACCCTGCAGGCACTCTGCCTCTATTCCTGATGAAGGGCTTTTGCCCGAAATGTCGATTTTCCTGCTCCTCTGTGCTGCCTGACCTGTTGTGCTTTTCCAGCACCACTAATCTAGAATCTGGTTTCCAGCATCTGCAGTCCTTGTTTTTACCTCTTAATTAAGGGCACAAAATGGATCCATCTGCTTTACCACACCTGAAGAAGGCTCACTACTTTATACATTAACATATCATATTTATTTTCAGATATGCATGGATCTGCTACTTATTTACAGCTTATTATATTTTCATCCCTCTACAGATCCTTACCTGTATGTAGTAATTTCGACTTCCAGCGCCATTTTAATATTGAGCAGATCTTGATATTCACGTAAATGGAGAGCTATTTTTACTTTGATGGTACTCAGTTGTTGTTGCAAGCTCTCAATTTTGTTCTGTAGGAAAAACATTCTAAGTGTAACTTTCTACTTGCTAATAAAATTTCTGATGACTGGTTTCTGATGACAGCAATGGCTGGTTCTGATCAGGATTCCTTTTCACAGGTATTCTATATAAACAGCTTATCTTGCAAGGCAGGAATCATTTAATACATTTTGGCAGCATAAATACAATAACCTGAATTTTATAATTGGGACCACTGAGTCTGAATCTTCATTGCAGTTTTGAGATATTGGGAGGCTTCCAATTGACGTCAATCACCAGACGCTGCATCACTGTTAGTTTTCCAAATGCTGTCATGGAATTTGCAGTGGTGGAAAAGATAGACTCTGAACAAAACCCTGTGCCAAATTGAAGCCAGACTTCTTTATGATACTTGTCAGCAGATTTTCTGGTGTATTTGCTCATGCACTATGCAGCTTTCTGCCAATATCCATCAATATTGTCCGGTAGATTGTACCAACAAAATCTTCATCTGAATCACTTTCTGCAAAACGAGTCTGTGACCTTGCCCTCTGTTGAGTTGAAGGCTTCAGTTTGGCACAATGATTTGCACTGAGCTTGAAGTCTGTCTTTTCCAGTGGAGAGGTGCTGCAAATTCCATGACAGTATTTGGAGACCCAACAGTGATACAGCATCTAGTGACCGATGTCTCAGCTTCCAGTGCAGCACACGTGCAAGCCTCCCAATGTCTCAAAGCTGCAGCGAAGGTTCAGACTGACAACAGGAGCATCATATTTGTTTCCATGCAAACCCTTCTTTATGCAATGCAAAGTTCAGACTGCTGCCGTCATGGCAGCATATGGCCAGCATTTAGAAGGGTATGGCAGCTAATCTAGCAATCCAAATAACTGAGACAGTTAAAGTGTTGCCTGGAGGAGTGGCATTAGTTTAGCAGAAACTTGCTGTTCTCTTGGGATGACAGTAATCCTGGTCCTATTGCTGCTATTCTGTCAGTGCCCTTTTTGCTGCCTTCAGGTATTCAAGTTGATGCTGCCCATGCTGCAGTGAAGCAGCCCAAAGCTGAGGCCTGAAGGCAAGAAGCTGCTTGAGATCACCTCGCAGAGCTATCTGCAAACTTTTTCAGTCTAAGTTAGCACCAGACATGCAACAGCCACTGGGATACCACTGCGTTGAAGCGATAAGATGGGTAAAAGCACTCAAGACAGGAATTGAGAGAATGTACATGTGATTAATTAATTAGTGTGTATAAGTTAGTTTCTGTTGAATAAACATGTTATTGAATGGGATTGGTAAGGGAATCAAGGGTTATGGGGATGCAGCACTATTAGATCAACCATGAGTTCATTGAATGGCAGACAGACTTGATGGATTCACTTGGCCTGCACATCTTTTTGGATTGTGGGAGGAAACCGGAGCACCTGAGGAAACCCACGCAGACACAGGGAGAATGTGCAAACTCCACACAGTTACCCGAGGCTGGAATCAAACCTGGGTCCCTGGCGCTGTGAGGCAGCTGTGCTTACCACTGAGCCACCATGCCGCCCTTGAGCCATTGTGCCGCCTTTGGCTGATTAGCCTTTTTTTCCCTACATCTTATGGTCTCATGGAGTTTGGTTATGACTGACTAAACAGTGGGTACTAACTGGACCTGTATGATCCAAAATGATAGTCCAAGCACCAACAGTGGCTCAGACGTTGGCACTGCTGCCTCACAGCACCAGGGACCTGGGTTTGATTCCTGTCTCAGGCAACTCTCTATGTGGAGTTTGCACATTCTCCTCATGTCTGTGTGGGTTTCTCCGGGTGCTCCTGTTCCCTCCCACAGTCCAAAGATGTGCAGGTTAGGTGAATTGACCATGATAAATTGCCCATAGTTTTCAGGAATGTGTAGGTTAGGTGCATTAGTTATGGGAAATGAAGAGTAATAGGGTAGGGGAATGGGTCTGGGTGGGATACTCTTCGGAAGTTCAGTGTGGACCTGTTAGGCTGAATGTTCTGTTTCCACACTGTAGGGGTTCAATGACTTCTATAATAATCAGCATTAGTGGCTGTTAGACACCATTACTCATGCATTCTGCATGGTGCTACAGAGCCTAGTTTCATGCACTACATGTCACAATGAGGGCTATTTAACATGATTGGTTGAGGGGTACTATTGGTTACTCTGCTTGCAAACTCCTGTGGAAGGTGTTGCTCTAGATTAGACACTCAAAGGCAGAAAGGAGACACTCAACAGCCCAGAAAAACTCTATGGGAGCTGTCAGAATAACGAATGGCTAACATCATTTCTTTATTGTTGATATGCAATGTTTGAACCAATATATATTTGCTAATAAGGGCGGCATGTTGGCTCAGTGGTTAGCACTGCTGCCTCACAGCACCAGGGGCCGGGGTTCAATTCCTGCCTCGGGTCACTGTGTGGAGTTTGCACATTCTCCCTGCATCTGCGTGGGTTTCCTTCGGGTGCTCCGGTTTCCTCCCACAGTCCAAAGATGTGCTAGCCAGGTGAATTGGCCATGCTAAATTGCCCATAGAGTTAGGTGCATTAGTCAGGGGTAAATACAGGGTAAGGGAATGGGTACGGGTGGGTTACTCTTCAGAGGTTTGGTGTGGACTTGTTGGGCTGAAGGGCGTGTTTCCATACTGTAGGGAATCTAATCTAATTAATGAGTCTGGGGCAGCACAGTGGCTCAGTGGTTAGCACTGCTGCCTCACAGCACCAGGGTCCCAGGTTCAATTCCAGCCTCAGGCGACTGTTTGTCTGGAGTTTGCACATTCTCCCCATGTCTGTGTGGGTCTCCTCCCACAGTCCAAAGATATGCGGGCCAGGTGAATTGGCCATGCTAAATTGCCCATAGTGTCAGGTGCATTAGTCAGAGGGAAATGGGACTGGGTGGGTTACTCTATGGAGGGTTGGTATGGATTTGTTAGGCCGAAGGGCCTGTTTCCACACAGTAGGGAATCTAATCTTCTCTAAAGAGAGAGATCATCCTTATTAGCTGTCCTTTTACTATCTGAAGAAATAATTGGAAATGCTTCTAAATTAATTATTCAGATTTTCAACCCCAACCTAAGGGAAAGTAATGTCACTGAGTACCTGGTATTCTTCAATCTCTTGCTTATATTTACTTGCTGCCTCTTTATTCTGTGTCTCCAGCACTGCCTTTCGGGCCTTCAGAGCATCCAGTTCCATCTCACTGCTCTTAAGCTGGAAAAAGTAGAAACATTTG
The DNA here is from genome assembly GCF_004010195.1 of Chiloscyllium plagiosum. Taxonomy (NCBI): domain Eukaryota; kingdom Metazoa; phylum Chordata; class Chondrichthyes; order Orectolobiformes; family Hemiscylliidae; genus Chiloscyllium; species Chiloscyllium plagiosum. Next base: position 87,554,545 of record NC_057712.1, on the reverse strand, counting down.
GATTTTTTAAAGGAGACCTAACAAGTAAAATAATAAACTGTCTTTTTCACAAAACCACAATATGATTTCAATAACACAGTGACACTTCAGTATGGCTGAGAACTCACTGGAAACAATGGGTCCTTAGGAAGCCATGATGACTGCCAATGACTTAGAGCATTAGGTGTGTTTCCAGGTTTTTTTCCAGGAATACTAACTGTGCTTTTTTTTTCCAGATACTGTCTGACATTTCGGTTATTTCCCAGATTTGCTATTTTTATTTTGGATCTGTTATTTGCCATATTTTTGTTTTATCTCAGTGAGGAAGCAGGCATGTGTATGTTTCCTGCATCAAGGACTTTAGATTATCTTGGGGAGGGAGATTAACTGAAGTTTAAATATTGCTCATTTTGTCTTCAGCATGACCCTGCGACCTCCCATCAGACTCCAGTCTACAGGGTTCCAGGGAAGGTCACTGACCACGTTTTGTCTGGTGCAGTGCAGAATGAATATGTTCAGAAAAGGCTAAGGGCAGGAAAAAGGTATAAAAAGGTTCTGCTAAGTTTGCACACTAGGGAAAGTCTCAGGGAATTCTGGTGGCACACAAAGTAGTTGGCGAGGATAAGTACCAGGATCCTAGCATCCTCCTCATTAAAATGAACAAGAATTTCTGACTTTCAAATGCAGCAAAAATGACCACCTACCGTTAAGGGGTTTTGCTGCAAAGAGATGGATCTGACAGTGTTGCCTCATTTGTACAAACTAGGTAACTTTAGAAACCCAGATAAACAATACAATATCCAATAATTCTGATCTTGTTTTAAAAGGAAGTAGTCATGTTATGAGCTGAACTAACCTGATTTTCTTCAAGTTGGCCAGGACATGTAGACTTTCAGGAAAAGACTGTAGATTGACTGATACTATCAGACTCCTAGGTAAAGTTCATGACATACCCACTTTAATTGGTTTAAATTCTATTCGGCATGGGCACATTGGGTAATAGCCAACATCATTGCTGAGCCGGAAGTTTGAACCAGCTTCTTTGACTGCTGGGTGAGAGGCAGCCTTCCATTTTGAATCATTCAGCAGGTATCCCAAGAGGTGTGATTTCTGTTAGTATTCTGGTTACATTTCATCCAGTATTATTAGGGATACAGTCGTGCAGGGAGGACAACAACACAGCTAACTGAACTAATGATGCAGAAAGATGCATTTTAATTCCTCTATGTCTATGATGGAATTTAAATTCAGTTCACAATAACTTTAAAATCTGTAATAAAGAAATGTTGTTTTCAATATTATTAAATGTTTAATGATCAGATTATTATAAGTGAAATTGCTGGATAAATTCAGCAGGCTTGACAGCTGTGGAAAAAAAAGCAGAATTTGTGTTTCGAGTCCAGTGACCCCTCTTTAGAACTTCCTCAGTTCACTAATGTTCTTAGGGTGATGTCCTTATGTCCTTACTTGGCTTGTCCTGTATAGGATTCCAGATGTGACAGAACTGTCCTCTCAAATGACTCGGCAAGCTATTTAAATGTACCAAACCACTTTGAGAAAATACCTATGGGAGTACTTTCACCACTATGGAAGCAGCAATTCACACCATGACCTTCTCAACAGCAGTCAGGGATGTGTAATAGAAAATGCTAAGAATGCTACCAATGTTCATATCCCATGAATTAAATAAATAACTTGATTTATCCAATTGTTATTTGTAGAATCTTAACATGTACAAATTTGGTCATCTTAGTCTATATTGGTATCCTATTTGGTGCGGAGTTTCTAACCTCTTAGCTTTTAATCCTCTCCATTTCTGCAGCATTATTCATGTCTTTCCTGTGGCCTTTGTGCTCTGTGGACTTCAAATATGCCTCTAAAGTCAAGTCTGCTGGCCAACATCTTTTCATTAATTTGAGCTTATTTAATGCTCTGCTGCCATATCCTAAATCACAATAAATCTTCACCTTCACTCCTGACTCACTTTGAATCTTGGTCTGGCAATGCTCAACTTCAACATTTCAATATTCTCATTTTTATTTACAAATCTCTTCCAGGCCTCACCTTTCACTATCTTTGAAAGCTCCTCCAGCAATTTGTATTATTTTAATTTCAGCTTCCTATGTTTCTCAATATTCATCAACCAACTCTAGAATTTTATCATAAGCCTGTCCATCTCATTTTCACCCTTTAAGAGCTACTTAAAGCATATCTCTTTGACAAAACATCTGGCTACATGTCCTTATATCTATGAAGCCCAGTGTCAAACTTTGATAGTGCTCCTGTGAAGCACATTGTATTGTTTTACTTTGTTAAAGATATTTGAAAGTATTGGATAACGCAACAGCAACTGCATTTCATAAGTACTTCATTGCTTTTATAACGTAATGAAGATATGAAAGCTGTTGTTATATAAAAACAGGTTATTTATTTCATAAACAATTGAGAGAAGCAATTTAGAAACTATCTGACATGACCGATCCTGTAATTTGCCTTTGGTTTAATACAGCAGGAACTAAAATTATAAGCGGAATTTGATGCCCACTGCCCCCCTGCCCAGCAACAAGTTTAGGAACAGTGGAACTGGGCTTCAGGGTGTGGGGTGGCGTTAGGGACATTTGCACCTTGCACCTCCACCTGATTAAATCCAGCACAGGAATGTCTCTAGTTGAGGCCCTTAAGTGGATAACTAGTTCTGGTGGGCTTTCATTAACAGAGGCAACATGAGACAGGATCCTACAAGACCCCACCACCAACATAAATTGAGTCCTATATGTAGGTGAATCATGGCTCTTGACGCGAACTCCATAAACTCCAGCATATTGGATCATTGTGCTGCAATGTTCTCTAATAAGGGGGTTGGTTAGTTGGACAGTTGGTTTGCAATGCAGTAATATCAAAAGCACAAATTCAATTCCTGTACCATCTGAGATTACCATGGAGGTCCCACTTTCTCAATTTTGCCCCACAGATTAAAATCACCACCACTTTAATGAGAGAATTGGTCTATGGTGGCTCTACTTTTCCAAATCTCTAATAATATTCTTTTCTTGTCTGACTGAGGGACCATTCACATATAGTTATAGAAACATAGTCGTACAGCGCGGAAACAGATCCTTCAGTCCAAATAGTCCATGCTGACCATAATGCCAAACTAAACTAGTCCCACCTACTGCACCTGGCCTGTTTCCCTCCAAACATTTCTTCTTCGTGTACTTATCCAAATGTCTTTTAAACCTTTTAACTCTACATGCATCCACCACTTCTATAGTTGGTACGTTCAAAGTGAATTTTTCAAGCAGCATAAGTTTATTTTAATTTCTCAATAATTGGGTGGACAGATCTGTGTTAAGATGAGGACTACTTACATTCCGCTTACAATCTGAAAGTTGCTCTCTTGTGATTCGCATATTTTCCATGCGTTTAGCAGACGTGTGATTCAGATCAACAAATTTGCTTTTATACCATTCATCCATTTCCTTGGGGAAACATAATATATATTAATTATTAAGAATAGTTTGTAAATAAAGGCAAACATAAAATAGTATAGACGTACTATGGCACAGTGGCACAGTGGTTAGCACTGCTGCCTCACAGCACCAGAGACCCGGGTTCAATTCCCACCTCAGGCGACTGTCTGTGTGGAGTTTGCACATTCTCCCCGTGTCTGCGTGGGTTTCCTCCGGGTGCTCCGGTTTCCTCCCACAGTCCAAAGATGTGCAGGTCAGGTGAATTGGCCATGCTAAATTGCCCGTCGTGTTAGGTTGTAGGGGTATGGATGGGTGGCGGATCGGTGTGGACTTGTTGGGCTGAAGGGCCTGTTTCCACACTGTAAGTAATCTAATCTATTCACCATCAACATTCATCTTTAATTGTTACTCAAAATCAGTACTGTATGGAAACAGGCTATTTGGCCCAACAAGTATACACCAATCCTCCCAGACTCATTCCTTTCACCAATAACCCTACCTTTTCAATGGCTAATGCACATAACCTACAATTCTTTGAAACACTATAGGCAATTTAGCATGGCCAATTTACCTAACCTGCACATCTTTGGATTGTGGGAGGAAACCCAAGCAGACATGGAGAAGAATGTGTAAACTCCACACAGACAGTTGCTCACGGCTAGAATTGAACCTGGGACCCAGGTGCTATGAACAGCAGTGCTATCCACTGAGCCACCATGCCATTCTGACAGTTTATGACAATTTCTCGACTCAACAAGAAAATAACCAGATAATAAACACTGAGTTATTCCAAAGTGATGAACAGCCTGTCACCTGATGGCATGACCACCTTATCAAAAAGATATTCTACTGCTTTTATTGTTGGAAAAAGATGTTTTCACAATTTTATTTCATACTTTTCATCTTTACTCACAGTCTTTCAAAATACACAATAGCAAAGCACAACCACCTAGAAAGACCTTGAGCGTGCATTGAACAAATGCAAGACAAAGATATATTCAAACTCTCTGTCAGTAGCCTGACAAGTAACTGTACTCGCATGAATAGAACCAGATGGTTTATTGTGTTCCTCAAGGTCAGGAATGATAATGCTGCAGAATGGAACATTCTCCACTTTGCACTTCCTGATGGTATAAAGCAAGATCTTGGTCAGGTAAGGCAAGGGATTGATTCTAAGTATAAGCGCCCCACAGATTTACTCTTACAATGCATCTTCAATCGAACTGTCGAAAATTGAAATGGACAGAGATCGCTTCCTTTCTCAATATAGAGCATTCATCATTTGTTAAATTTAATTTACCAGATTATTAATAATATGTTTTCCTTTCTGGTATTCTAATTTAAATAAATGTCATAAATGATTGAAACATAACATTTTTCAGCAGAGCAAGAATAGTAAGGAAATTATTTTGGATAATGATCCCTTAATTTTCTTGATAAACATGGATTTATGAAAGCATAGCATCGTTTATGTTAATGCTGTATAGATAAATATGGTTGACTTGTATTACTAAACCTTCTTTCTAAATGAAATTTTTCTAATTTTTCTCTAAAGCCCTTTATGATTTTTTTTTCTGATTTGGATATCTATGTTAATTAAACTGAGGGAAATTGACTAAGAGCTACTTATAACTTTGATTCACTTACAGCATTAAAATCTAACAGTTCAATCAGATAGTCCAGCAGTTACATCATAAATCATCTTCAACTAAAAAAACACGGATGTCCTTCTACAGTGTAGTATACCCATTCTATACATCAATTTAATCCAGGTTCTGTTTTCTTAAATAAAAACAGAAAGTGCCAAAATACTCAACAGATCTGGTAGCATTTGTGGAGAGAGAAATACGATATGAATTACTGACTAATGAGTCTGTTGGCAATTTCTTCAACATATTAATCTCAGCATACAATGATACTGTATTAAAAAAGGTTTGCCAAACAATTCATAGGTCATTGAACTGGAGAATCATGGAATGGTTAAAACTGAGGAGGTCACTTGACCTTCATGTCCAAATCAGTCCTCTGCAAGGAGCTAGTCTCATTTGTAGACCAACACTTTTTTTCTCTTCAGATAATTATCCAATCGCCCTTTTGAAATCCAGATTCCCAGGCAATGCATCCCAGATCCTAACCACTTGCTATAGATGGAATATTTTCCTAATTCATCCTGTGTTCTTTGGCCAATCAGTTTAAATTAGTGTCCTCTGGTCCTTGACACTTATGCTATCAGGAAGGGTTTCTCCCTGGAACCCTCATGAGTTTGAACTCCTCCATTAACTCTACACTAAAGACAACAGTTTTTCCAATCTATCTACATGTTTGAAGTTCCTCATCCCTGGAACCATGCACTAAATACTTTTTGCACTCTCTCCAATGACTTCTCATTCTTGTTATGTGGCATCTGGATTTGGATGCAATACTTTGGTTAAAGCCGACCATGTATGTTATTTAGATTAGATTAGAGTGGTGCTGGAAAAGCACAGCAGGTCAGGCAGCATCCGAGGAGCAGGAAAATCGACATTTCGGGCAAAAACCCTTCATCAGGAATAGATCTCATTGGAGCGGAGGAGGATGAGAGGTGACTTGATGAGAGTCATAGATAGAGTGAATAGCTAGAGACTTTTTCCCAGAGCGGAAATGGTTATCATGAGTGGGCATAATTTTAACCCGATTGTAGGAAGGTTTAGGGGAGATATCAGAGGTAGGTTCTTTACACAGAGAGTGGTGGGTGCATGGAATGGATTACCAGTGGCGGTAGTAGTTTCAGGTACATTAGGGACATTCAAGTGATTCTTGGATAGGCACATGGATGATAGTAAAATGAAGGATATGTAGGTTAGTTTGAACATAGAGTAGGGTAAAAGGCACACTATCAAGGGCTGAAGGGCCTGTACTGTGCTGTACTGTTCTATGTTTTTTTTTCACCATTCCTCTCTTTCACCTCTTCAAAAAACTCGATCAAATTATTTAAACATGATTTGCCGTTGACACGTCTATGCATGGCTGAGTTAATATACCTTTGTCCAGCAGACGGCTTGTTAATTTGTCTCAGATTATTATTTCTAAAAGCTTTCCCATTATGGAGGTTAAACTGACAGGTCTGTAGTTGCTGATATTATTCTTAAAATCTTTTTTCAACAAAGGTGTAACATTTGCAATTTTCCAGTTCCATGCCAACACCCCTTTATCTGAGAAGGATTGGAAGAATGTGCTACCGTTTCTGCAGATTCCACCCTTAGTTCCCTTGTCCAGTCCAGGTGGTTTATCTATTGCCTAAATTACCTTTTCATTCACTGATTTTCTTCCTCGGTTCAGTATTTCAGCTATAGTTTCTGCCTGTAAGCTAAATCCCTTTATTAATTCCTAATTGAATCAATAGTATGTATTTGGCCACACTTGCCAACACACCTCAAATAACTTCTAAATACCTGAACATATTTACCTGGAACTGATAAGGAAATTACCTGTTCAGGATCTAGATCAGCATAATGCAGAGGAATAGCTGTGCCAGCTGCTCCAATGCTGTGTACCACCTGCAGTTCTGAAGGGACAATAAAGATCATGTGTAACAGGAAATTATATATTTCCTTTCCGGAATATTGCAGAATAATGTATCAGATTCTCCTGCACAATATCGCAGGGGGAAACTTCCTTACAAACTCTTCATCAGCAGCTCCTCAAAGTAATCAAAAGCTGGTTTTCATTGGCATCTCTTCAAGAGGTGGTCAGGTGCAGGACTCTGCTGTCAATACTCCTACAACATGAGATCCCTTTCTGTTCCTGATTTCTATTGACCAGCACCATATGAAAGTAAGCCTTTGACTTTTTAAATCTCTCAATCAATCTAAATCTAAGACAGGCTTTCTAGTCATTATCACATCCTCATTTGTCATACCTTGCTGTCCACAATTTAGTTGCTCATCTTCAACATTACAACAGTGACCACACTTCAAAAGAACTTCAATTGTTGAAAGGTGCATTGGAATGTCCTGAGATCAGGAAAGGAGCTATGTAAAATACAAATCATTTTTTCTTCTCATCCCTTGATATCCAAACATGTCTTAAATCAGTGAAAGTTAAAGTAGAACTGATTTATATCTGAAGATGAAATTCACTCCCTGTCGATTAGAATTGCGGTCCAGTGTATTGTTCACTATTTTTCATACAAATACTTCATGTAGAACAAATTACAGCTAACTAGAAAATGGAAAATATTTCACTTTTTTTAAAACCACCTCACCTGCAAATTCTTTGCTGATATTCCTTCATACTGCAATTGAATGTCTTTAAGTGCAGTGGCCAGGTCTGGAATCGAGTATGTCATATCAACACTGGCAGTAACATTTTGGATCTGTTTCATTAGCTCCTCAATTTCCTATTTAAAAGATACATACTATAAATTGATAATTTCACAAATGATGATTCATGTTAGTCATAACATGCATCAGAATTAGAATGGTGGAGTGTCAGTACTTTGACACTTATCAACTCTCTAATTTGCTCTAATTATGCGCAATAATAGGGTTTTTAAACAAACTTTTGAATGCAATTTTGTCAGTGGGATACGTTTACTTGTTTAAATAATTCAATCAAAGGTAAGATAATATACACTGCTATTGCTTATCTGCATATTTATGTCCGTATTTATTTCTATATGTATTTCTATATGCAAGGAACAGAGGGATATGGACCAAGGGCACGAGGAGGGAATTAGTTTAATTTGGTGTCATGTTCAGCACAACATTGTGGGCCAAAAGATCTGTTCCTCGGCTGCACTGTTCTATGTTCTATGTTCTATTCCATATTATACTTTTGGAGAACTAAAACATTTGAATTCACCAAATTTTTTTACAATTGTATATATGCCATGATCTACATAATCTTTAACTTTGTATTTGTTTCCTTTAATTCTTCCTCCTTTATAACAACGTATTTCAAAATTGGCATGAATGTGAGGTTTATAAATTAGATGTATGTTTTGTTGAATATGAAACTATACCTCTTTGTGCACTCTCTGGAGGAATTCTAGTTCAACTTCAAGATTCTCCAACTGCTTTTCAAGATCCATTCGTGCTGTTGTGGCAGCATCTACACCCTATTGTAATTAAAAATTATATTACTTATGAACGATATAATCGGAATTTTAAAAAGTAGTAATCTCTACATATGTCATCATTACATTATGTAAAGACAGTAAAGCTGAATATGAATGGTGTTATCTCATCCATTAATTTTCTGTAACTTTGATGGAAGAATTATGAAAATGCCAGAAAAACAGGATAAAGCACTTCCACTGAAGTTATGGCTGATGGGTCAGAGAAGGTTCACAGAAAATCAGCCTCTATGTTTGCAATAAACATTTATTATAGTTTCAAATGTCAATATTTTAATGCAGAGCTCTTTTGGTAGAAAAGAGAAAAGCAAAAGGTAAAGGAGACTGTAGAAATGCAGTAATGAGATAAATACTATAGACAGGCAGACATGTAGGAAGATAAATGCAACTGGTTTATTTACCGGGCGGAAAGTTTCGATTTCATCTTCTGCCTTCTTCCGAGCTGCAACAATTTCTTCATATTTGACCTTCATAGTCTCCAGCTGACCAGTCATAGCATCCTTTGCAGCAACTGCCATATCCTTGTATGTCCAAAATAAAATTGATTTTTTACATTATTATACTGTTAGTCTTGCACCGATAAATTCACAAAACCATTAAGACGTATAACAGTTTTCTACAAGCTAACTGGATCTTCAACATGCTTTAGTAAATAACCCCAAAAGTCTGTTACACCTCTATAGATGAAAACAATGCTCTTCAACCTAAGATAACAGAATAAATATGGAGGCTGCTTGCGAAGATACACATACACCTCATTGCAGTACACATCATCAAGCTGCAAATTTCTAAGGAAATCTATATCTTTACTATTACCAGAGTTTGGACATTGGTTCATATGCCGAAACAAGATTTCCAAAGCAACTGTTCTATTTGGAATTTGGATACAACAAGATATTCCCAGTGGAACAATATAGATACTTTAGTCCAGTCCTCAAAATACCCTTGGAAAGGTCCAGCATCTCCTTTAAATCAGGGCAATCCTCATCTGATAAGTGATAAAAATGGAAAATATTCATTAATAAAGGCACTGAACACATTGAGAAACTTCATTGGGAATATGCAGAGATGAATTTGAAGTAACAGAGAGTGTGCATGAATCTCCAACCAATTCAACTACCTAACCCCAAAAGCACTGAATGACCTATGTGTCACGGAATCTGTAGATCTCATATTGGACTCAGTTATCTCAGAACTCTTCAAATCGTCCACAATCCTGAAAGACTGTTTAAGATGGAAGAAGACTCTAGAGTTAGATTTTCCTTAAAACATGGTGTAACCACCAGTGGTATCCATCCAATCACATGTGAATCTGTCTATTTTTCCTGCATTGAGGACCAATTAAGCTAAGAATGAACAAAAGGGTAGAAAGCATAAATGGGAGTGGACTACAGACCTTCCATTAGTAATGGTGGTGAGGGATGACATTAAACAGAAAACTAGATTTGCATACTATGCCACAGTAGTCTTGGTTGACTTTCATCTAAGTATAGACTGTACAAATCATGTTTTCATTAATCCTGGGCGGATGAATTCCTGCAGTGTATACAACATGGATTTTTAGATGACAAAGTTTGGCTGGGTGATTGAAACAAGGAAAAGGTCTTAGATTACAGAAAGATATAGATGGATTGGTCAAATGTACAGATCAGTGGCAGATGAATTTAACTCTGAAAAGTGTGAGGTGATGCACTTTGAAGGAAGTAACAAGACAAAGATTTATGCAATGAATGGCAAGACACTAGGAAGCTCAGAAGTACAGTGGGACCTTGAGGTGCATGTCCACAGATCACTGAAGACAGCAAGACAGGTTAATTGGGTAGTTAAGAACCATACAGGACACTTGCCTTTATCAATAGTGCCATAGATCATAAAAGTAGGGAGGTTATGTTTGAGTTGTTAAAAACTTTAGTTAACCCACATTCTATGTGCAGTCGAATCACCATACTCTTGGAAGGGTGCGATTACTGTGGAGGGGTATAGACAAGATTGAGGAGAAAGTGAGGTCTGCAGATGCTGGAAATCAAAGTTGAAACTTTATTGCTGGAACAGCACAGCAGGTCAGGCAGCATCCAGGGAACAGGAGATTCGACGTTTCGGGCACAGGCCCTTCTTCAGGAATGAGCAGAGAGTGTTCAGCAGGAGAAGATAAAAGGTAGGGAGGAGGGACTTGGAGGAGGGGCGTTGGCAGAGGAGATGACCTGGGGTGTGCAGTGAGAGAGGGACTCACTGAAATCTTTGTAGAGAGAGGCAGAGAGCTTCTTCAAGGAAGGCATCCTTGTAAGAGGATTCGCAGTAGGTTGAAATCTTCGAGGAGAAAGTGAGATCTGCAGATGCTGGAGATCAAAGTTGAAACTTTATTGCTGGAACAGCACAGCAGGTCAGGCAGCATCCAGGGAACAGGAGATTCGACGTTTCGGGCACAGGCCCTTCTTCAGGAATGAGCAGAGAGTGTTCAGCAGGAGAAGATAAAAGGTAGGGAGGAGGGACTTGGAGGAGGGGAGTTGGAAATGTGATAGGTGGAAAGAGGTCAAGGTGAGGGTGATAGGTCGGAGTAGGATGGAGGCGGACAGGTCAAGAAGAAGACGGCAGGGCAGGAAGGCGGTGCCGGGCGGGAAGGATCCGGCTGAGACAAGGTGGGCACCTTCCCTTGCAACCGCAGGAGGTGCAACACTTGCGCCCACACCTCCCCCCTCACTCCTCTCCAAGGCCCCAAAGGAAACTTCCATATCCGCCACAGATTCACCTGCACCTCCACCCACATCATCTACTGCATCCGATGCAGCCGGTGTGGCCTCCTCTATATTGGGGAGACAGGCCGCCTACTTGCGGAGCAATTCAGAGAGCACCTCTGGGCCACCCGGACGAACCAACCCAACCAACCTGTGGCACAGCATTTCAACTCCCCCTCCCACTCCACCGAGGATATACAGGTCATTGGACTCATCCACCGCCAAACCACAACAACCCGACGGTCGGAGGAGGAGCGTCTTATCTTCCGACTGGGAACCCTCCAACCACAGGGGATGAACTTGGACTTCACCAGTTTCTTCATCCCCCCTCCCCCCACCTTGTCTCAGCCGGATCCCTCCAGCCCGGCACCGCCTTCCTGACCTGCAGTCTTCTACTTGACCTCTCCGCCTCCA